>NC_052643.1:19509543-19818767 GCF_016161935.1 Mauremys reevesii | reverse complement strand
AGGGTGGTGGGAGAGAGAGACTCCTCTAAACACGAATGGGAATTACCCCTGCACAACACAATCAAGGGAAAACGCAAAGCAAACTAACCTTTGTTTCAGGGGTACGTGTTCTACTGAGGAACATGACGAGCTGATCAGCAAACAAGCTGGGTGGAGTCAGTTTCTAACTACAAATTGCTTAAATACTAAACATGGCTAAGAGAACTAGCAAGGCAATGCGTCAGGTGTAGCGCCAAACCGGACAAGTTCAGGACCTTGAATCTCAGGATTAGAGGAGATGGCAGGCTCCATATTCAGGAAGGAAGATGCCTGGGGATCTGATACTTCCAGTGACAAGGGCCATACGGGATCCTAGCCAGAGGTGCTTGAACAATTTTTTATAGCGAGGGTGCTGAAAGGGGAAACCATGTATTTGGTTGTTGTTACTATTTCAAGACAGTATCTTCTTGCCATTTACTTTAAAAAGTGAACATCTCAGCTCCATGATAGCAACACCAGGGAGAAGTTGTGCGGAGTCGGATCCAGTTGGGAAGGAGAACTGCAACACCTGCAATAAAACTACCAAGGGAAGATTGTGGGCAAATCAGTGGTCACCAAAACAGGAAAGGGGGGAATGTACAGAAGTGTAACATGCCCTGAGCAGGGGTGACATTTCACGATGCAACTGCTTTCTGCCGTGACGCATTCATTCCTTATGCCTCTGCCCTCTTGTGCCTCCGGAGACTGCCCTAGTACACCTGCAAAAAGCCTGGGTCTCTCTGTGCTGCAGAACAAGGTATGTGGTCTCCTGATTAGTGACCCTCTGGGTTGGGGAAGCAAGTAGCAGAAGTCAGTATGTTTCAGCTCTGCAGTGCAAGAATTACCTAGAAAGCAGCAAGAGGAGCAGGTAACTCCACCATGTCTATGGCTTTGTCAATAAGCCTCGCAGACCCAGCAATCTGTGGGCTTGTTTGTGGACTGTCTGGCCCAGAAGTTGGGATTTTGAGATTGTCACAACCTCAGTAGAAGAAGGTGCTGTAAGGCATTTGCGGTGTGGTTTGGTTTGTAATATCAAAGGCTCATTTAAATCAGGGAGGAGCATCAAAGTTTGGACCATTGTTGCTCTCCCTGTAGCATTACTGCAGCCAGGGGGTGCTCCTCTATGAAGTGCAGTTAAAGACCCAAACAATCCAAGGCTCACTAAATTGACATAGCTCCAGACTGCAAACCAGGCAAGTGATGAATTGTGCAAAGCTTGAAAAGCTTAACACTGATTTTTATGATCATGCAATTATAACAGTGAGATTTCCTGCAATTGTTTTAGAGGGAATCATGATTAAATAGGGCTGTATGTTTTTTTAATGTGCTCCCCAGTTCCTCTTTAATACCTTGGTAGAAAAAGATAAAGTGTAATCACTAACGTAATTGTAGTGCTCTACATTTTATGTCTCAAAAGAATGACTAGGGGTTACAGAGACACTGCAGGGCAAGGTTTGGATTAGAAAATACAGTTTTTCCTTTTGTTATTTTCTTTCTTAATCCCTCTTTATCTTTTTTCATCCTCCAGTAGCTTCTGGGGTTGGCTGATAGTATGGGGAAGAAGCTTGCAGGTTAACTCTGCCTGTACTGTACCTGTTACATTAATGACACAGACAAATTCCAGATGCTTTTTATGCTTTTCTTTCTCACCTACCTAAACAAGAAGGCTGCAAAGCAGTGTCCTTGCCTGAAATACCAAGTTGTCCCTGCAACCTGCCTGGAAAGACATTCTGAATACTAACATGAATCAAACCCCACTCTCTAATATCTTGTCCTTTATGGCTATAAAGGCAACTCCTGCAGATAAGATACAAACAGTACCTAATGGCACAGCCTCAAACATGACAGCCTTAGGAGAGTGCAATAAGGAAACGATCTTTACATCTTTCTCTGCCCCTCAAAACTTTTCTCTTTCTGTTGAGATACTGGAAACAGATCTAGACAGGAACAGTTCACTCAGCCCCACTGCAGAGCAAGCAGGTGATCCTAAGGGCATCCACATCATGAAGGAGACACTGCTGTCAGTCCCAGATTGCAGGGGGTTTAACATCTACAGTGTCTGATTAAAAGCTGCTTTTGTCTTTACCTCAAAATCACCTTCACCTTAAGTATAAATACACCAGGAGGAAACATAAATAAGAGCTGAAACCCTGACAAATGATTTAAAACTACCCATGAGAAATGAGAGGTGGTGAAAATGAGAATGGCTGGCATTTAACTCACATTGGGAAATGCCAGGGGACGCTCCTAAACAACTTGGAGAAGGCCCAAGGTGGCCTCTGGGATGTAGCAGTGATTTGAGCTGCCATGACCAAAGACAACGCCACCATTTCAAATGAATGAGTAGTACCAGCCTAAAGAAAAGTCAGGGGATCACTGAGGGAGTCTTTCTTTGTACCCAAGCCTGACCTCCATCCACCCAACAGCGGGTAATGGTAGCACACACATCAGCTGGGCTGCTGGTGCACTGAGACCACAACCTATTACACAGCCCAATATTGTCTCAGTGTTTCCTTGTACTCTCCTATCGGCCTCTCTGTACCCATCCATTGTCTCTGGTCTTTAGACTGTAAACTCTTGTTTGTACAGTGTTCAGCACAGCAGGGTGCTGGCCCTTGATTAGGCTCTATGGTAATAAAAATAAAAATAAAAATAATAACAGCTGCCTCCCTGAAAAGTTATTGAGTGGGATGTATGGACTATTTTACATGGAAAAACCCTCTGGCTTTATGATTTATGAATCTATGTGACTGTTAGCTGGTCAGGTACTCAGATACTACAGTGCTGGAGGTCATATGAGTACAGATAGACAGACAGACACTCTCTGTCGCTGGCCTGGCAGCAAGGATATTCTTCTTGAGTAAATATGATAGGTTAGCAGCACGGATGTGGTATATTTACTGCCTTTCATCAATATACATGACACAGGCATGCTAAGAATAATTCTCCCAAGGAACTTGTCTTGCTGAAAGACTAGAAAAGAGCCATTTGTCCTAATTGGCTGAAACTGTCATATATATTGATATCCTTTGCTTTCTGCTTGGTCTCTGAATCTCTGAAACAGAAAGCAACATTTTACCATGCAGACTATACCTAGGAAATGGTCCCGGTCACAGTAGTAGCATTACTAACAAAAATCTTCTTTAGGGACTTTAAGTACCTCTTCTCTCCTCTTTTTGAACGGGGTGGGTCCTGCTTACACTGCACACTCCTCTCAACACATTTGGATATACAATCAGATTCCACTCAGTGTGCGTGTGACTTACACATACATTTTCAGACACTTGAAGAATATGCGTCTGTAGTGGCCTGTATCATCCAATCACTACTGAAAATGTTATGGTGTTTGTTTTCTCTCTGATGCGAGTGCATAGTGCTAACTACTGAACACTGTCTTCAAAATGTATGTGTAGCTTTAGTTAAAATCCTGGTCAGAAGTTAACTTCGAACTAGAGCTCGCAACATCCTTAAATGAAGAAGGACCAAACTTTGACACTGCAGGGTATGAATAATAGGGATCTACTTTCCTACTTACTTTCCTTCATCTGTTTTCGTTATAGCAGAGGTAAATCATAGGCTCCAAAATGTAAAGGTGACAAGCAGGTTCTGTTGTGCATTTCTTTGTGAGGCAGTGACATGTCTCCAGCTCAGAGACACCTGCACAGCAGTGGGTCATGAGGTCACACAGACACACGCAAACACAATTTTCAACCTTAATTGCATTTCTGTCATGTTTTCTTCACTGCAAGTGAAGGAACCCACAGCTTGGCTCACACTGTGCAATGCAGTGTTTAGGAATCTGCATTTAAACAGTATGAGTGGCAGTAGAATAGGCTTTTAGAAAGCAAGGCAGAGTTCCAGTATAAAACAAGTATCAGCTCCTCCCTCATGTATCATCAAATGTGCATTCACATTTTTGAAAGCAGTGTCGATTTGCAGCATGTTTACCAAGAATTGCCTCTAGACTGATGTCTGGTTATTTTTCCCCCCTATTTATTTTAAACATTGAAGGGTACATAAAAATGCAGAGCTGTCATGACTGGGGCAATCTAAGAAGAAATTAATTTGTAGCTGCTTATTAGCTTTAAAGGAACTGCCTCTTGTGCTATTAACACGTATGACAAATTAGTTTGGGTCTGCTTGGTATGTCACTAACAGAAATCCAAGGTGGAATAAAAGAAATAGCATATCTCCACTACCTTTTCCTCATGCTGGTATTTGCAAAGACTGTAACAATTTCATAAATCTGTGATGATAATGGAAATTTCTGTTAATCTGTGTCACTATCCCCAGCTGGAAACGTTAACTTACACAGGCAGCTGACAGTGACTAGACATTTCTGCCATGATTTGGAACTGTAAAGTCTAAGGGCTTTGTTCATGTGGAATGCCCGGCTCAGCAGATGGTGCTGACATGGAGGCTGTATGACTTGATACCCACAGAGTCTAACTGTCATTCAGGCTGTCTGAGGCCCATAGCAACGGAGGCAGCAAGCAACTCCCAGTACTGCAGAATGCCCTCATACAATTTACAGAATACAGAGAGAGAGTGAAGAGAAAAATCTCTTTTCAGCCCTCTCTTCATGTGCTTCTGTTTATAAACGTCTCTAGGCTACCAAAGTCATAGGTCCTTTCTAAATACTTCAGAGACAATTTTTAATTCCAGACTGAAGGTCTGGAAGGAATGTAGCCAGTTGAGGCAGTGGGACTGGAGCCAGTGTAAGGAAGGGGTGGCTGTGAAGCAGTTAGCAAGACTTGTTCCCATGGTGTGGGTGTCGAAGGACTCAGTCCTTTCATAGATATGACCATCTCTTACCATGGTCAATATACAACTGAGCACCTTTTTCTGAGGGGTCGGATGAGAGCGGAAGGACTTTTCAAGGTGAATGACATTAATAGTCTGCAATCATTTTGCACAAGCTTTGAAAAACATCCATGGAGCTATAGCTATAATTGGGGCTGTGGGAGCCCTGCACACAGTGCCAGGAATAAAGATAGTTTTGCCCGTTGACGAGCAGTGCTGCTACATGTGAATTATCCAAAGAACTACCCTTGTGCAAAAACATTTATGTGGGGACGCCACTCCCTGTTCTAGTATCTGTGACTCAACTTATGGAAGCAAAACAATAACAGTTTCCTCAGTCCAGACAGACATATGCTTACTGAACGTGTCAGGAAAGGTCAGCACCACGGTCTGTGACCCTCTCTGGAATGGAAGGCTGAGGATCACCCTGAATGAATAAAGAACATTTCTGCTATACATTACCCAGCTTTGTTCATTCCCCGTTTCACTCTACGTCCCACCAGACGTGCAGGGAGCGTACCACAGGGAATATGTACTGTATAGGGCAAGCCAGAGTTAAAGAAAAAGGGAGAGCAATAGAGTTGGATTTTTAATGGCGCTTTGTCTACAGCTTGTAGACAACCTTGGCAGCAATCACGCAGCTACTGGTTTTCATCATGTGAAGCTTGGAAGACTGAGGTGGTGAGGGAGGAAAGGCTGATTATTTCCATTAAAAAAAACAACCCATGTATGTAGTTCTTGAGACGAATGAGGACACACATTCTGTTTTCATATACAAAAAACTTTCTATGATTAATGGAATAAACCTGCATCAGTTTAAACTGCAAATCTCACAACAAAATCTAAACAAAGGAAAAGGCAGAGATAAAATATATGCCCTTCAAAGAAAAATGGATGCTCTTAAACTGAAATCCTGATAATGGAGCTGGCTTCACATTGACATTTGCAATAAGACAGAGTCTATCCTAATTTAATATCTTAAGAAACTGGGAAGTATTTTATCTCATTGTCATAATGGGAGAAGAAACTTGTTCCATGGGAGGTAAACACCCTAAGCCAAAAGGTTCTCATGTAAATTACAATGCTCAACTTGAGCTGACAGAGAGGAAGTTTCCTTCAATTTTGATGGCATTCCCTGATGTGTGGCCTTTTACTATTGTCATAAAAAGGCAGTAAATTAGGAAAGCACTATAAAATACCAAAGGAAACCGCTGGAATCAGTCATAAGAAGCCAAACTTCTGGGACTGTTTAGTCTGCAGAAGAGAAGAATGAGGGGGGATTTGATAGCTGCTTTCAACTACCTGAAAGGGGGTTCCAAAGAGGATGGATCTAGACTGTTCTCAGTGGTAGCAGATGACAGAACAAGGAGCAATGGTCTCAAGTTGCAGTGGGGGAGGTTTAGGCTGGATATTAGGAACAACTTTTTCACTAGGAGGTGGTGAAGCACTGGAATGGGTTACCTAGGGAGGTGCTGGAATCTCCTTCCTTAGAGATTTTTAAGGCCCAGATTGACAAAACCCTGGCTGGGATGATTTAGTTGGGGATTGGTCCTGCTTTGAGCAGGGGGTGGGACTAGATAACTCCTGAGGTCTCTTCCAACCCTGAGATTCTACGATTCCATGAAACTTCCAGCAGAAGCATTTAAAGTGAAGCAGATATATGCATTACGCTGCCAATACTGTGCGCAGGAGCCAAGACTAGGAGAAAAGCAAGAAGGCTTTGCTAAGGAGAAGAGCCGAACCCACATTAGTGCCCAGTGCAAATGCCAGAGACATGAGCAGCATGGTATCCAGTAGGACAAGGGGGAGGGAAAATGATGGGGAAGGCTTCTTGTATTTACTGAGCTTATAATATCCAGTATAGTTAAAACCAGGCAAGACATTTAGCTCCCTGCTGCACCATGTTCTAACACTCCACTATTCAACTCCTGCATGGGAAAAAAGATTTCAAAATCACTTTTCTAGGAGAAAAGTTCCATTTGTTTAAATTTCCAAACGTAGAACTAGTCAGAAAAGCTAATGGAATGCGGCAGAAGTGAATGATTTCTCTGACCCTTCTGAGCCCATCTCAGTTATTTTGTCCTCCACTCAGAGCAGGGAGACCTGCCCCTGAGAGCCCTCCCTCCAGCCAGGGCTCCTAGGATCCTGGCTCTGTGGCAGTCTGCAAAATGGGCAAGCTGACAGGAAACCAGAAACCATCAGCAGGGTCGACAGACATTCTTCTGAAGCACTTAGATTTTGATTAATCAGCATTTTCCAACAAAAAATATTCTGTCGGAAAATATCCAACCAGCTCTAGTCTTATCCAGCAATTCCTATGTACCTATCTCACAAAGAGCAGAGCTTTACTGTCACATCCCAGGCTGAGTTTGTGGGGCCGACACTTCGCAAAAAAATCCTTTTACTTCTAAACTGGGCAAATTGGTTCTGGAAATAATTGAAGCATAAACATGGGATCCTACAATGCCATTTTCACAGAGTTGTTGTTCATAGTAGAAATGCATGATAAAATCTTGGTGTTCCAGTGACCCGCAGATGTCTTTGGTATCTTATTTCTAGACTATGTAGTTCTTGGATGATTCTCTCTAAGAAATTCATATGCAAAATACTTAAGCACAATATTGCTTTTCCTCATTGATTTGGATAAGGCCCTCCAAAAGAAAAAAGCCTATAAGTCTTACATTTTTATTTATTTATTTGCCATACTAACTGAAAATTATCTTATGAATCTCTTCTGGGCCCTTTACTGAATTTACATAGTGAATAACTCAAAAACCAACAGTTCCTGTATAAGTTATTCTTTGCTGTGCACTCTTTCTTGTCTACAGCAGTAGTCTCCAAACTTTTTTGATCGCGCACCCCATCAGTAAAAATTTTTTGAGAACGCACCCCCTGTTCCCGGCCGAACTGTCAAAGCAAAAAAAAAAAAAAGCGGTGCTGCTCCAGCGGCGCTCCTCCTGCCACGCACCCCGAAGGATCCTCTTGCGCACCTCACTTTAGAGACCACTGGTCTACAGGAAAGCATTTTATATGGCTTTTACTTTGCACTATGTGCAAATTGAACTTTTATAAACATTTTATAGAACAATTAACAGTGTTCTTTGCTGGGCAGAAACTAAGAACTTTTAAGTGGTAGCCTCTGAGCAGAGGCACTTTATTTGGTGTCACTAGCTGCAGTTAGTCTTAGTAGGCCAGAGTCACTGTTGTATCTCTCAACTGTCTTCTCCCCAGTTCACCCAGAACTCTCAGAATTTTAATTCAGACCTTATTTTCAAGTTTGTCAACCCAATTTAGTATCCCTGATCAGGAAATCAAACTTATTACCATGTCCACCTGAAATACTCACCAGGATCTCCACTGCCTATATTTTTCAGCAAACATTCTCTGCCACAAGCCAGTGCCCTACCAGGCACTCTCTATTCAGGTATATTTTCCAGGCTATTAGGAATTTACAAGTCTGTACTCACATCTCTGGAGGCCACACCACCAATTAGACATACAAAAAGTGAGTCTGGAAGTGCACAATTTCCCCTCTTAGCACAGCCACATATGTATTCAGCTGCCAAAACTGATTGGACAAGCAAAGAGAAATTATGGATGGGAAAGGATGCTGAGCTCCTGAGAACACATATGTGCTGTAGCCTGAACATGTGCAATCCCTGTAACTAGCAATTTTAAATATCACTCTCCCCAAATATATGTGAGATTTGGAAAACCGAATAGTACTGCATTTCCCATTCACATAGCAGTGAGACCAAGTAAATTGCCACCCAATGAATCTCTTATTTTCTTGTCCTTCCAGTTTCAGCATTCACATTCTCCCTCCCTCTGCCTTTGCAGTCCCTCTGCCATGCCTTCCTTTCTCTCCTCCTTGTGTCAGTGTCTCTCTGAGACCATCCAACCATCGAATCCAATTTTTAAAACTCAGTGTGCAGAGGGCTTAGGATTCTTTATATAATGGTTCTGAAGGAATTGTGAAGGGTTTCTTTGGATTTCTGTGAGAATCACTATTGGGTGCACTGCATGACAAATTAAGTTTAAATGTGTGTGCAAGCTAGTTGCATTATAATACTTCAATATACATACTGTCAATGAACATGTAAATATGACACAGATGTACCTTTAAAGATTGGCTATCTAAGTTTCTATACCAAGTTCAGCATAATGGTATCATTTACAGAGTAGTGTCAATCTCTGAACGAGTAAAGTGGTGTAAACTAGCCAATATCAGGTGAACTCCCATGACATTTTAAAAAGTCTTAAGTTTATATAGTGCTTTTCATTTCATAGGATTCCAAAGAATTTACAAAGTGATACAAATTATATTACACATAGGTATTAATTTACCATTGAAATGCAGCTAATTCTGGGATGAAACACAGCAACTGTTTAACACCACACAGGGCAAGGAGTGAAGAATCTCTTGTCCACCAAAACTGCAGGGGAATTCTGGGAGGCAGAATGCAATCTCCCAGACTAAAATTTGACCAGGCACTAGGATTAACATCATGACACTCTTGAAAATTTCTCTGATTTTTTAATGACAGCAGTTTGCATTGCCTCCAAAAGACAGCATATCCAGCAGCACAATGTCACCAACACTGCAAAGGGGCACTAATTCAGTGCTGACTCAGAAGGAAAAGTGCCACCCAATGAATCCCCAGTATCTCTTCCTTTTGGACTTACTACAGGTGCTCTTTCAAGATTTCCCAACCAAATACTGAATCAATTGGATCCTGCTTAGCTTTTGAGACCTGACAGAAATATAGAACAAATTAGGTGGCAAAACTTTCACACACTTACACTAACATTCACATATTATACTTCCATAGCTGTATAAACAGATTCAAAATGTTGGTTTATGCATACAGCCAGACAGCAATTACAAATACATGAGTTAATCATTTACAATTCATGGGTAAGTCAATGTAAATCACTAGGTATCGTATATGATGGAAATGATGTAAACCTCATTTTTCATTCAGTGTTATTGTGTAAAAGATTCGCTACTGCTTTCTGTCTCATTTTTTCCTGTTACTCAAGGGGCAAGCCTAAACCACAGCCCCCTTGGCCCACATCTACAAGGACTCTGCTTTTGTTTTCATTGCTCACAGAGACAGAAACTTCTCTCTTTGTCACTTTATAACAAAATTCTGTCTTTGCATTTCAAACAGGCTCAGAGAGACAGAGCTAAATTCAAAACACTTCTGTCCTCATCATGTCTTAGAAATGCCAACATTATAAAGCATGCCCCAAGTGGCTTCTATCTTCCTCAACTAACCCAAGCCATAGATGCAACAATAGATGCTATGAAATGAGAGAGATTTTAATTTCAAAGCTCTGCTGACATTCACCAAGTGCTCTCAAGGTTTATATCAACAGAATGCACCGCTTGAAATCCCACTTTGAATTCGATTTGTGCAATCTCTTCTCTAATACGCTGGTGTTTTAGTTTGTCTCAGGAATGTTGTTAACCTTTATATTTTAATATATTGCCAGACGTTATGAACAATCAAAAATGTAGCCAAAGATGCTTTGCTTCTATTTTTTTATTGCTGGTGTTATAGTTTGGCCAAGAAATAGGAAGCTGCCATTTCTAAGGGGAGAATGAGAAAAACTCAAAAGAAAGTATCTTGAGCCCATGATAAGCTCAGAGACCTGCTGTGGCTCAGTCTTGCTCTTTAAGCTCTGTCAGGCTTTAAGCTATTTCTCTGTATATGCAAATACAGTAAAAATAGTTCCTAGCCTGATGGCATAGCACAAAAACTCAGTGCAGTTTGTGTGTGTTAGTGTGTAAGACTGTATGTGACCAAGGCCTGGTCTACACTGGGGGGAGGGGGAGGAATCGATCTAAGATACACAACTCCAGCTACGAGAATAGTGTAGCTGAAGTCGACGTATCTTAGATCGACTTAGATTGACTTACTTCATGTCCTCGTGGAGTGGGATCAATGGCCCCCGCTCCCCCGTCGACTCCGCTTCCGCCTCTTGCCCTGGTGGAGTTCCAGAGTCGACGGGGAGCGCGTTCGGGGATTGATGTATCTAGACGAGACGCGATACATCAATCCCCAATAGATCAATCACTACCTGCCGATCCGGTGGGTAGTGTAGACATATGGGTGTACATGGGTAAGACTGTGGGATGGTGCGTGTGTTCTCCTTTCTGAAGATGAACAGCTTTCAGCCATTCAGATGGTACCATGGATTCCCTGCCCACAGTTGGACCATATATTAGTGAAATATCTCTGAATTACTGACACACTGTTACCAATAAAAGGGGGCTTTGTGAAACATCAGTAACAGCAGAAAGCCCTCCTTGTCTAAGTCACTCCCGAACTGCCCATGTGCCATGTCCAGCATTATCACAGAATCATAGAAATGTAGAGCTGAAAGGGACCTCAAGAAGTCATTAAGTCTTGCCATTGCAATATGGCAGGACCAACTAAACCTAGCCCACCCCTCACAGGTGTGTGCCTACCCTGTACCTATAAACCTCCAATGACAGGGATTCCACAACCTCCCCTGAAAGCCTGTTCCAGAGCTTAACTTCCCTAACATCTAACTTAAATCTCCCTTGCTGCAGATTAAGCCCACTGCTTCCTGTCCTACTTTCAGTGGACATGGAGAACAACTGATCACTGTCCTCTTTATAACAGCCCTTTACATATGTGAAGATTGTTATCAGGTCATCTGCAACCTTCTTTTCTCAAGACTAAACATACCCAATTTTTTTTTAACCAGGTCAGGTTTTCTAAACCTTTTATCATTTTTGTTGCTCTCCTCTGGACTCACTCCAATTTGTCCACATCTTTCCTAAAGTGTGGTGCTCAGAATTGGACACAGTGCTCCAGCTGATGCCTCCTCAGTGCTGAGGAGAGCAGGACAATTCATCTATGCTCAGCTATAGAAAACCCTTTGGTCAAAATTTCTCCATCACTGAAGAGACTCAGTTTTCCCTGACCCAGTATTTGCTTTCTTTAAGTAACATCTCTTATATTAGTTCTTATATTAGCCATGGGGGGGCTGCTGAGGCAATTGCGCTGGGACATGCTTTGCTCCAGGAGAGCGAATAATTCACAGCAGAGAGAAAAGGTCACTAAGTTCATCAAAGTGCTAGTCTCTTAGGATGCCATCTACAGCAGGTGTTGAAATAAATCCACACTTTAGCCTTAACAACCTTGCCTTGTGGGCTATGATGTTCTATTCTGGTTCTTATACTGAGCCCGTCATTATGGTATCTGAGCACCCAGGACAACAACAAAGGTGCCACAGAAAAAGATTTTTTTTCTAATACTCCAATGGCTGCTTCCTATTTTTGTTATTTTGGATGATGCCTTAGTCAGATTAGTGACCTCTTAAGTCTCACAAGCATGTTTTTTGTTCTCTGTATTTTTGATTTGTTACTTATCCCCATACCAGGATGCAATCTATTCCCAACATTCTCATTCATTCTCATATTACTGCTAGCAACACTATACAGTAAGCACTGGACTGTGGGGTTCAAGGTTACTGAAAAGGATGTGAATGTCAGTCTGTTGCCTGCTGGGAAGATGTGCTTGGGGATACATCAGATAAACGCGGTTTAATATTTGATGTTCATTGTAAGGTGCATGGTAAAAGAGTCTTTTTATTTTATTTTATTTTGTTTTATTTACCCTATCTCTGGGGGCTCTGTCATTTATAGTTTCTTTAAATTTGTTACTGTTGATATCAGTGACTAGCAATAAAAATCTCAGAGGAAGAACATTAATAATATTTGAAACAGTTCCAGAATGTTGGCTTTGAGAGTCTTGTGAAACTTTTGATCCAATGGGGTAATCCTTGTATCACTGCTATATAACTTACACATTATCTGAAGATCTTGTTGTGACTCTCTAGTTATTCCAGCAAAGAGTAAAACCCAGTCTCAGTGATTCTAACACTCTCTTTCCCTTTCCATGTTACATTTCTTTTTCTCTCTGAAGTCAAGCTTCATTTTTGGCAGAAAAAGGGAGCGTCTATAAACATGTGAGATTCCAAATCAAAGGTGAATTGACAAGATACAACATTGCAGCATTTGAAGCAATTTTTAAGAGTGCATTTTATTTCTGGGTAAGGAGAGCTAGCTAGTTGTTAGATGCGAGATTCCTGTAGCTTATTTCCCTCAGAATTCATTTGACTGATATGAAACCTACGAGAATTTTTAAAATTAGTTTTCTCCTATCATTCAATATTAATTTAAAGGGCTCCCCTAATCCTCATGCATTATCAATGTTCATAATGTCTTACCTGATCCTTTTCTTTCAGGTAGTTTTTTTCACCCTGTGCAGACACTTGGGAATAGCTCCTCCCAGCCAGCAGGTGGAGACGGTGCAAGTAAGCTTTTGAATGATGTCATGCTTATATAAGGGGGGCTTGCTGGTGCCTTGGACACCTCACCAGACAGACAGACTTTCACAGCACGGGGGAGGGGGGATGCCAGAGGCACCAGCATCTTCAGAACCTTTTCTACCGTAAACTCAGTCACACGATGAGAGCCTGGACCAGCAGGGATGAGTTCCGGGAGAGAAAATGCATCTCGTACCGAGAATGCCATCCTGCTCGTTCTTCCTTTCTACCAGTCTGAAGCTGTGACATGCCCCAGATAGTACAGAGTAATGAGACCTTACAGCTCTTGCCATAGGCCATGTCAGGATATACTTGGATGTCTAACCTGCAGCGTTTACCACCATAGATCCCCAGCTGGTTGTCTTGCAGATTGCTACCAGAGAAGACATGAAGCTACCACCCCACTTATATCAATAACTTTAACACATTCATTTTCTCTGCTGCTCAGAGAAGCTTTTACAATACCCTCCTCTCTGATCCACCTGGTGACAGTAGATTTAACTCCATGTTAGCCCTCCTGGAGGCTTCAGTATAGTACAAGTTGTTTTGTTTGTTTGTTTTCTTAGTGGTGAGGTTTGCTGTAGATTTTCTGAGCTCATCTGACATCCATCCAGGTTATGGAGTAACGCCTCTGTTGTTTCATGTGAAAGGAAACGTCACCTCTTTGCATATATAGCTGTGGAGGCCTTGTCCAGATGGAGTATGATGAAAAGCTCTCGGCTCAAACTGGCTTTTAGTTTCTTAACTCCTCAGGTCAAGCAGAGGTCCACTGAAAACTGAACTTGTAGAAACAGGAAACCTTTCCCACTCTTGCTGGCAAACCAGTGCTTTTCCAACAGTCTCATTTTGTTGATCACTTTCTAACAGAAATATCCTTTCCTGAACCAAACCCCCTTCTCTAACTGCTTGGTTCTAAAAGTATTTTATTCCGGAGACTTTAGCAAGGGCTTCTTGGAGGTGAATTAACAAATGTGAAAAATCATTCCCCCGTGGTCAGTAGCATGTCAGTGACCTTTGCATATACCTAACAATATAGAGTCCACACTCTGTCTTTATACAGAATGCTATTTGGGTGTTCAGGAGTCTGTAAATGGCAGTCACACTCCTCAAATTACTAATTGACCTTCTGGATGTCAAGTGCCCCCAGGTTTACCTCAGGCAGCTTAACCTTCTAACATGGTCATTTATCCCACGATGAAGACTGCTTCATCCAGCATTAGTGCTTAGTCAATATTCTATCATCATTATTGATGAAAGGTTACATTTGAGATACTAGTGGTGCAAATAGTTTGAAAATCTTACTGAAGAGAAGTAACTTCAGAGCTCTCAAGCCCTCTCCTGAAGGGTGAAGGATCAGATTAAAGTCCCCTGCTTGGTATCTATTAATTAGTCTCACAGATGACACAACTGAGGCTGAAGATGTTGCACTGTCACCAGAAAAATATGCTATTTCAATTAGTTGGAAATGAGGTGCCCTGACACCAAAATGATCAAGAGAGCAACAGGGATGCTGACTTCGTGCCAAAGCTGGAAGCAATTGACCTTCTCTCCTTAGCAATGCAACAACAGAGAGGCTGATGCTGCTAGTTAATGAAAATGAGAGTTATTGTATGCGTGTCCCTGTCATATCCATCTCATAATCCTGCTCCAATTCCTTACTGGTTATAACACATCCTAACAAACACTACCGCTCTCCTCTCACAAAAGCAAACATACTCCATAATGTAAGCCATATACAGGACATGCGTTTGACAAAGTGAGTATTCACCCATGAAAACTTATGCTCCAATACGTCTGTTAGTCTATAAGGTGCCACAGGACTCGTTGTCACTTTTTACAGACCCAGACTAACATGACTACCCCTCTGATACTATACTCAATAATATAAGCCATATACAGGATTGTTCTTTTTGAATGTGTACTGACTATCTCAGCTAGATGCTAATGTGATAAATAAATATAAATACTATTCCCACATAGAAACATAGAATCTCAGGGTTGGAAGGGACCTCAGGAGGTATCTAGTCCAACCCCCTGCTCAAAGCAGGACCAATTCCCAACTAAATCATCCCAGCCTGGGCTTTGTCAAGCCTGACCTTAAAAACCTCTAAGGAAGGAGATTCCACCACCTCCCTAGGTAACCCATTCCAGTGCTTCACCACCCTCCTAGTGAAAAAGTTTTTCCCAGTATCCAATCTAAACCTCCCACACTGCAACTTGAGACCATTACTCCTTGTTCTGTCATCTGCTACTACTGAGAACAGTCTAGATCCATCCTCTTTGGAACCCCCTTTCAGGTAGTTGAAAGCAGCTATCAAATCCCCTCCCATTCTTTTCTTCTGCAGACTAAACAATCCCAGTTCCCTCAGCCTCTCCTCATAAGTCATGTGCTCCAACCCCCTAATCATTTTTGTTGCCCTCCACTGGATTCTTTCCAATTTTTCCACATCCTTCTTGTAGTGTGGGGCCCAAAACTGGACACAATACTCCAGACGAGGCCTCACCAACGCCCAATAGAGGGGAATGATCACATCCTTCGATCTGCTGGCAATGTTCCTACTTATACAGCCCAAAATGCCGTTAGCCTTCTTGGCAACAAGGGCACACTGTCAACTCATACCCAGCTTCTCATCCACTGTAACCCCTAGGTCCTTTTCTGCAGAACTGCTGGCTAGCCATTCGGCCCCTAGTCTGTAACAGTGAATGGGATTCTTCTGTCCTAAGTGCAGGACTCTTCACTTGTCCTTGTTGAAGGACTTCCCATATTCGCTCCCTCGTGTGCACTAACACACATTCCTCTTATACACACACACATCATGCTTACACAAGTATTACATGGCAGCTTTAGACAATGGGGGACATAGTGATTGCATAACACCGGTTTTTACTTTCTCTCTCAGCAGAGAGATCAGCAACTGAGTGGGTCATGGCAACTGATTCCAAGAGGGGTCTATGCTGGTCAGGAGGTTATCAATCCTACACCATTCACTAGTACTGAAATTCACATTAAAAAAAGAGAGCTAATGAAATCAACCCTCTAAACTCTCTGCTCTGTACTGCTATATTCCGCCTTGCCGAATAGCTGGGCCACAAACCCTACTAAAAACCAAATTTATATTCCTAAAATGTACCTCGTTTGTTTGTGCTACATTCTCAACTACAGATTCTGCAGTGTCTCATGATGAGGATTCCTCCCCTGAAGCCCTTGGGAATTGTGTGTGGAAACCAGCTGCAGAATCAGGCAATAAACAGGTAAATTTATAAATGATCAGGGCTCTTTATTCACTTCAGTGAAGGTGTTTAACTCCCATTGGCATCAATAGGACACTAGTGTTATATGTGTGCACCTAGGAGAAAATATAACTCTCAGCAAACAGCACCAGTAGCCAAACTCAGCTCCCCAGAGCTCTGCACCACTTCACCCACAAGGTGGCTTTGCAGAAAGAAAAGAGGCTAATGGAATCCCAATGCTAAATGTGTTCTCTATATCTGCCACCGGAGAAAATGTGCTTTTAGTTTTAACACTGAAAGTGGAGCTGAGGCAGCATGCAGGAGGCTCAAACAGGATCATTATTTTGGGTGTTGAGTGGCAGAAAAACAGCATGTGATGGGTAGGGGCAATTTCTGATGATAGGATGCCAGAGTGACCGACCTGGCAGGCAGCCTCAGTTAACACAGAGTAAAAATAAATAGGGGAAAATAAATAAATATTCCCCCAGGAAGATCAGCAAACTCATCATAAAACTTCAGCCCAATTACCAGAGCTACTCTCATGCACACCAAGAGCCAGGAGTGCTGACTCACTGTTTTCTGAGTTAATGCCCTGGTTAATGCCCATGCAGCTCACTGGATTCAAAGGGGCAGGACAGATTCTTTCCTGGCTACTGTCTGCTCACATTTTCCTTTACAGGTCAGGGTCTCTCCCTACTCCACAGTGGAATTTATCCTAACTTGCTTCCAGGTGTGGGAAAGCATGTAGCGAAAGAAACTGGCTTTGGGGCACTGAAAGAGGGAAATGCTGAAGCTGATAAAAGAATCCCATCCTGCATCAAGCCCCGGAATTAGTGCAGGGAGCCCAGAGGCTATCTGGGGGTACGGTTATTATTTGTAGTTAGCAAGAGTTGATGTCATTAGGCCAGCCCAGGAAAAGCACCCGCCCTTCAGCACATTTTGCAGCCTCAGAGCTGCTGTATGGGAGCAGCCTGGTAATCTTCTAGCACATGACAGGAGGCCGATAACCTCAGCACCTGTATTATTTAAGCAGAACAAGGTGAGCCTTTGTTTAGCCCTTGGGCTCAGGTCGAATGGATGGTAAAAGTAGAAGCTACAACCAATTAGATTTTTAAACAGAGAGCGAGAGAATCTATCAGAAGCCTCTTTGGAGGCTTAGCATGCCAGTTGTGTAGTGCTGCCTGGGATTCTAGCCCGACTAACAAAACTCAGGATATTTAGAGACCTGTGTGACAGTCTCACATGCATTACAATATCTACTAGCCACATAGGAACTCTCTTCTGCATTGTCTGTGAACTGCTATTCTCTGCTTTTGAGAGCTGTGTGTTTGTGTAGATGAGTCAGTTTCTCTCTGGCCTTTTGCTATCATCATTACCAGAATGTACTATGAAATTAAAAAGCAACAAAGAGTCCTGTGGCACCTTATAGACTAACAGAAGTATTGGAGCATGAGCTTTCGTGGGTGGATACCCACTTTGTCAGATGCAGATCCAGACTAACATGGCTACCCCTCTGATATATGAAATTAAAGAGTTTCTGACCTCTCCTGAAAAATATCTGATTTAGAGATAAATCTGCAGGCATGACCATGTATTTTTCTCTCTTCAAAATGGAGATCCCTCTGGTTTTGGTTAGAGATATAAGCAATTTGACTGAACCCCGTACACAGAAAGAAGCTTGTTACTTCAAAAACCAGTGTTCATTCTACTCCAGAACATGGGCAGCAAAAAGAATGTCAAACTATTTCTACATAAAAGATGGCATGTACATTCCAGCCCATCTATCGCTGCTTCTGATCAGAGCTGCATGGCTGGGCTACACTGTCCCAGGATTAGCTCTGCTCGTTTGACACTGACTACCTCATGTGCAATCAGGGGCTTCCCACTATCACAAAAAGCTGTGAGAAACCCCGAATCCTTTGTTTGTGGATGCACCAATTAGCTGCCTGGCTGATAACCACTTCACTCCCTATAACTGGTTACTGGGAGTCACCACACGGCAGTATTACAGACAGTCTTACAGGTTCTTTTAAGTGGAATGTAAAGGCAGTTCTGGAAATCTTGGGAGAAATGACATGGTGTTAGTTGGGGCTGTGACATTATACTCCATATTCTTAATGAAAATATGCTTGTGATAGAAATATGACATAACTAAGACACTAAGGCACCAGCGCAGCAAGCAGGTGCTTGGGGCAGCCAATGGAAAGGGGCAGCACATCTGGGTCTTCAATGGCAATTTGGCGGCGGGTCCCTCGGTCCCTCTCAGAGGGAAGGACCTGCCGCCGAAGAATGAAGCAGCGGCGGTGGAGCTGCTGCCGAAGTGCTGCCAATCGCAGCTCCCCCCACTTGGGGCGGCAAAAACGCTGGAGCCAGCCCTGCTAAGACATGCTTTATGCAAGATAACTCTTGTAAGGTATCATTGGAAAGGTTGTAATTTACTGAATCTGACTATCCTATTTGTATGCATGTATCATGTCTAGATCTGAAATTACGAATATTGACTCTGTATCTGTATTTCAACTAGGTTACGTTGGGTGACCCCCCCTGCTAACACTTCAGGTACAACAATGAGAAAGCCCAACAGTGCTGACGGCCCATCAGCAAGAGACAATGGATTGTAAAAGAGCTTAGTCTTCCTGCGAACATGTCGGTCAGCGTGTGAAGAACGGCTACAGGGGCCCTACAGAGGCATGTGACCATGTCACCTGATACCGGAACCCATCTTGAATTCTGTACTTTTTCACGAGAAGCTGGGGAGGGGGAACTAGGAAACAAAGAACTCCTGCCTTGTGCAAATCCCATATAAGAGTGGGGAGTGAGGTAATCCCAGTCTTCAGTTCTCCCCTGCTCACCCAAGATGACGGCTGGAAACAACTAAGACTGAACTGTGGGAAGGAACTGCACTCAGGCTGGAAGGGCGTCTGGCCTGTGAAGAACCACATTTAGGGTGAGAACTTACACGTAACCAGTTTCTTTAGTGTATTAACCTTAGTTTACGTGCTGTTTTATTTTCTTAGTAATCTGCCTTGTTCTGTCTGCTACCTTCTTAACTACTTAAAATACACCTGTTATACTTAATAAATTTATTTCTGGTTTACAATATAACCCAGTTTATGTGATTTCTAACTGGGGGGCAGAGGAGTTGTGCATACCCCCCCTCCACGTAGAGGGAAGAGGTGAATTTCATATCATTCTGGGTTTGTAATCCAAGGGAGGGTGGACATCTGGGTGCTGTGGCAAGCTCCTTAAGCTGAGCCTTCCCAGAGTGGATCTCGGTTTCTCTGTGCAGCTGAGCTTGGCTGGAAAAGGCGGGGGAGCCTAGCCCAGCAAGACCAGGTAAAAGGGGGCTAAGGCTGGCAGAACAGTCTGCCTCAGTGGCATCCCAGCACACCAGGTGACATCCCAGGGGTATACGCTACAAAGCTTAAAGGGACAAGTCCTAGTTCCATGCCTTACTACAGTACCGGCTGCAGACTCAACCATTAAACAACACACGTCATTTTTTCTTTGACTGATCAGCTACTTAAAGGAACAACATGCACAGCTAACCTATGACACAGCCCAGAACTGGAGCAGTAACCAGTGTGGTGGGAAGAGAGCCTGAGACATAAGCCCTTGTATCAGAGGCCTGGTATGAGGCAGGACCTGCTCACAGACTCTGGCAAGAACAGGGCTGATATTGCAGAAATACACATTCCTAAGAAGTGCTAGGCACAGAGTGCTCACGCAAACGCATCCCACTATCCAGTGGTACCAGAACATCCCAATATCAAGAATGGTACAAAAACATTCCCCAAGGATAAAAGGAACACACTGACCCCCCTCCTAAAAGATAAGGTCAGGATGACAGTACATAATAGAGATGTTTTGATTGAACCAACACGTACAAGGTGATGGGTAATAACTAGCCATGTCAGGGGGGCAGTAACTAACTATGTCAGAGGCAGTACGTAACTTGTTTGTATCAGGGTATAAAGATGTATCTCAGAGGGAGTATCTTTGTCTGACCGAGGCGGGAATGGAAAGTCCCGCCATTCACTGAACCGTGTCCCTTATCACGGGCATATGTCTTAGCATCCTCGTAGAGTCTGCCAGATGCTACTACCGTGCTTTGTTGACAATAAACCTAGTCTGGCGCCTTCGTACCTTAATGGATCTTGTGGTCATTGGGCGATTTGCTCGAGATCTGCTGTGCCAGCTGTCTGTGCAGAGCTGGGGCAGCACACAGGGAGAACACAGGCAGCCGAACAGCTAACCACAACCAGCACACCAAGAGCTTAGCATGGTAATGTTTAAATTTTAACAGAAGAATTTCTGAAGTCAGTGAACACTGAGGAAACTGACTATAGATCAAAGGGTTCCTTTAGGCTTCAGCATACTCTGAATCAAAAGTAACATCTAAGAAATAGGTCACTCCAAGGAATAAACAGCTATCCCAGCTATTTCTTAGCAAACAACTGTTGTTTCTTAGCAAGCCCAGAAACAATTAGATCTATCAATATTCACTGACCAACTAATTGACCTCTCCTGTTTAAAGAAAACATGCAAACACCCCTCCTTTTAACCACTAGGTTAGAACAACAGAAATTCAAGGAGCCAAAAGACTCTTCCTTACATTGCACTGGCTGCACATTCAGTCACCTTCTATTGCACTGAGAACCAAGAACAGGGTTCCCTTAAAAACATACCACAACCAAATCAATGTACATAACTGAGGAAGTGCTAAGGAGTGCTCCAGGCATTGATGGTATGGAGGTTGCAGCCAGCTGGCATGCTGAAGGCTTTCTATCTCAAACAAGGCGGCCAGAGACTGGCTGCTCCCCTAATTGTCAGGGTCTCAGTGCCTTTTTGTGCCCTTCCAAACATACTGTTCTTTCACACTTTTCTTCGGTGCACAGAACATGGGAGACAAATGGTGACAAAAGTCTTCTGGCACATTCTACAAGGAAAAACTAGTTTTTCTTCTGCAACTTAAACATGTTTCAAGTCTGTAAATACATCATTGTACAATGTTGTGTGGTACCAAATCAAATGCCTTACAGAAGTCTAAGTATATTACATTAGCACTATTTCCTTTAGCAATCAAACTTGTAGCCTCAATAAAAAAAAGAATACCCACTTACTTTGATAGACCCTATCTTCCATAAACCCACGTTGATTGGCAATAATTATATTACCTCCCTTTAATTCTTAATTAATTCAGTCCTGTATCAGATGTTCCATTATCTTGCCCCAGACTGATATCAGAGTGACGGGTCTATAATTACCTGGTCATCCCTTTTACCCTTTTTATGTATTAACACATTAGCTTTATTCCAATCTTCTGGAACTTCCCCAGTGTTCCAAGACTTAGTAAAAATCAACATTAATGGTCCAGCGAGCTCCTCTACCAGCTATTTTAAAATTATTGGATGCAAGGTATTCAGGCCTGCTGATTTTAAAATGTCTAACTTTAGTAACTGTTGTTTAACATCTTCCTGAGATGCTAAGAAATGGAAAGAGTGTTATCATATGACTCATCACCCTTTCCCCCCCAAATACAGAACAGAATTGTTTTTTGAACACTTCTGTTTTTTCTGCATTATTATTGATAATTCTACCATTCTATGGATGAACACACCATTGTTACAATTCTTATGGTTTCTAACATACTTTAAAAACGCCTTCTTATTGTTCTTAACTCTGTTGGCCACAAATTTCTCCTTGTGTCACTTTGCTTCCCTTATCAATTTTCTACAATTCCAAGCTTCTGATTTATATTAATTACTATCATCATCGTATTTTTTCAATTTGTTGTGCATGTATATATAATATATAGAGAGCTGCCTTTACTTCCCCTCTAAACCAGGTTGGGTTTTTAACCAATACGGACTCCTTCCTCGATTGTAGGATTTTGTTTTTTGGGGCTTCTAGTAAAGTATTCTTAAACAATTCCCAATTATCATTCACATTTTTATGATTAAATTCTTCTTATCACCTGATTTGGCTCATGTTTTCAGCTTTGTGAAATTGGCCCTTTTAAAGCACCAAATATGTATATTACTGGTCTGGACTTTAGTCTGTTTCCACCTTATAAATGTAATCAAATCATGATCACTTGTACCTAAGCTACCATTAATTTTTAGTTCTGTGATCAGTTCCTCTTTATCTTTCAAGACAAGGTCTAATATAGGATTCCATTTGTTGGATGCAACACTTGTTGAGTTAGGAAATAGTCATCTATACTCTTTAGAAATTCCAAGGATGTTTTATTACAGGCAGCATAAGATCCCCAGCATATGTCACTGAAATTGAAGTCCTCGATGATTACACAGCTTTTTTTCCCTATACATTTCAGATACACTGTGTGATCTGGTGATCTGTAGCAGACACCAGATAATACCCCAGAACACAAGGAAAAAAGAGAAACTTGATGTACCATCATAATAGAAAATGCTGCTGCTTCCACTTACATTGTAAAGTGTATTTACTCTTTCTGGTGAGGTAACCCAAGGGCAGGTCAACCCAGTCCCCTTAACGCTTGACTGGGAAGTTCCACTAAGCACTTAAGCTCCTTGACCATGAATTTGCAACGTACCAGCAGTAATTGTTTAAGAATATCAAAAGAAAGTAGATACAGCAAGTTTCTGGCCATTTATCAGCCCTAGATATAGGTCACTTTTCATCATGCCGAGCCTCAAGAAAAGATAAAAGCAGAAGAATTGATCTGAGTATCTATTGTTAGATGTGTCACATTACTGAAGCTACAGTTACATTTGTCCTTATGTAACATCTAACCTCCCTGCTATTGCTGGACCCTTCCTCATTGTAAGGTGGATCATCATTTACCCGTGTTCCGCTTGGATCACAAACTTTTCACATTTCCTTTCAGAGGAACAAATTCTGCTCTTGGTGTACCTGTGCAACCCAATTCAACACACAAAGGCTATACAGGTGTAACCGAGAGCAGAATTCAGCACTTGGTCTTTTTTTTCCGGTAAGGTTAACTACTTGTAAAGAACTGTCTTGTGTATATAGACACACAACAGAACGCCCTATAGGAAGATACCAGAATATAGGCCAGGCATTCTTACATGTTTCATCATTTCCTTTTCCTGGCTGAGATGCTCTTTTAGCTCACCGGACAAAGATCTGTGCTTTTGGAGTGACAGGTCATGCATTCTATCCCAGATACCCTTTATATACAGGTAGCTGTCAACCATAAGTGTCTGTATGTGTGCAGTCATGAATCACTGCACTATGATATCGCCAGAGTGGGCAAAAAGCGAAGGTTTATAGCACTAACATCATCTAGGGTGTACAGAATGGAGGGTCTCTACAAACATATTGGGCTTCTCTCACCACTTAAACATGGCTGTGAATGACTTCTTGTCTTACAGGTGCAAGTGACATATAAAGAGCCAGTTTGTCTACTCCCCCAGAGCCAGAAATATTCTCCTCTGGCTTCACAGTGAAAGGAAACTGCAGAAACATCAGATAAAGCAGGAAGTTTCAACTCACTGGAATTCCATGTATTATCTGCTTCAGAGGTTTCTGTAACAACAAAAATCTTTACATGCTGCTGCTGGCAAGCACAGCTGTTATGTTCACCTCAACCCACTGAGATCATATTGCCAGCTTAGTTAATGTCCGCCGTCCATTTGAAACGGTTACTTGGGAAGTGAGAAGTAATAATGCTGGGATAAGCCCAATACTGTCACTTTTCTGATATCCAGTGTTCTTGAAAAGTGTAAAATGCAAAGTGAATATAAAACTGAATGTTCTCCTGCAGTTACATAGCAAAAACTCACTAGACTACTAATGTGTCCTTAAACGCCAGAATCAGAGAACTGAGTTAGCAGCTTGTCTTGATTCACATCTTGAGGGCAGAATCGACACTGTACTCTCAAATGTTACCAAACAAGCCGTATTATTAAAAAGTGATGGAGACCATGTCATCCTATTCCTCCTGCCCCCCTGTGAACTTGAAGGGGAAATACTTTCCATGACACATACTCTCTTTCTACCACATCAGGGAATACTAATGGGATCTGTAAAAGAGTAAGCAACACTTTTGATGCCAGAAGCAGCAAAAATACTTACGCCGCTTGCTTTTGATACCTTGGGGCTTTGCTTATAGGGAAAGTATTATGTGAACAAACTCAGTATCTCTCTGGATATGCAGAGGCTATTTAATGATGAAACACCTACAAGTGTCAGGGAAGATCCCCTACTATAGCTGGCTCTGATCCTTTCTTCCTCATGCTTCAAGATATGATTATTGTTGTTACAGTCAGAAGGATCCTCAATGCATACTGCACTTCAATGTATTCAATACTGTATGAATCTGGAAAACTTGCCTCCATGTAAACCTACCCCTCTGACTTACACCTGGAAGTATGTAAGTGATCAGAAAGGTAGCCAAGACTTAATAAATTAATGCTAGATCTCTGTCTCGAACAATTGGTGCTTATTTCCTTCTCAAGTCAATCTGCTGGTTGGCAGAATAATAAACTAAAGCCACTATATCCAAGACCTTCTCACACACTCACATGCGAACATAGCAAGTCCATACTGGTTCGGTCCAATGGTCCATCTAGCCCAGTATGCTGTCTTCCAACAGTGGATGGTGCCAGATGCTTCAGAGGAAATGAACAGAACAGGTAATTACTGAGTGATCCATTCCCTGTAGTCCAGTCCCTGCTTCTGGCAGTCAGAGGTTTAAGGGACAACCAGAGCATGGAGCTGGATGCCTAACCCTCTTCGCTAATAGCCATTGATGGACCTATTCTCCATGAACTTATCTAAATCTTATTTTGAACCCGTTATAATTTTGGCCTCATTTTAACCAGTTATTTATCCAGGAGAAGACCTTCCTTCTTATCCCAGGCTCCTTACTTTGCTTTTGGTGTGAAACCTTGTCAAAGGATCTCTGAAGGTCCAAGTACGCTGTATTAACTGGATCACCTTTGTCCATGTACTTGCTGACACCCTCAAAGAATTCAAACAGACTGGGGAGGCTTGATTTCCCTTACAAAAGCTGTATTTGACTCTTCCCCACATGCTGTGTTCATCGATGTGCCTGATAATTCTTCTCTTCACTATAGTTTCAACCAATTTGCCTGGTACTGAAGTAAGGCTTTACTGGCCTGAAATTTCCAGGATCGCTTCTGGAGCCTTTAAAAAAAAATCTGCATTACATTGCTATCCTCTAGAAAACTGGTACAGAGGTTGATTTAAAAGATAGGTTATATTCCATAGTAGGTAATTCTGCAATTTCATATTTGAGTTCCTTCAGAACTCTTGGGTGAATACCATCTGGTCCTGGTGATTTATTACTGTTTAATTAATCAGTTTGTTCCAATCTGTTTCAAAACCTCCTCTATTGACACCTCAATTTAGGATAGGTCCTCAGATTTGTCACCTAAAAAGAATGGCACAGTGTGGGAAACTCCCTCACATCTTCTTCAGTGAAGACTGATGCAAAGAATTAATTTAGCTTCTCTGCAACAGCATTGTCTTCCCTGAGTGCTCCTTTAGCACTCTGATAGTCTCCAGTGACCCCACTGATTGTCTGACAGGCTTCTTGCTTCTGATGTACTTTAAATTTTTGGTACTTGTTAGTTTGTGTGTCTTTTGCTAGTTGCTTTTCAGATTCTTTCTTGGCCTACCTAATTATACTGTTAACACTTGCCAGAGTTCATTCTTCTTGCTATATTCCTCAATAGGATTAGTGAGGCTGTCATTGAGTCAGTTCCCTACTATTGTTTGGCTGAAAAGGGCATGCATATGAAGGAGACACTGCAGGACCCTTTCCCCTTTCCTGTGTGTTTTTCTTTTGTTCTCCGTCATGGTGCTAACTGCACATAACACAATGAACAAGGCAAGATCCAGACCTTGGTGGAGCCCAGGAATGCATCTATCACATCATCACTGCCAGGCTTGCCAGCCCCAACCATCATTCTGATGTTGTATCGGCAGGATAGGTGTTTCTGATCCCAGCCCATCACCAAGTCTGAAATCCCCACATTTCACAGAAATGATATTGCTGTTACATGCAAGACAAGAAGGTATTAAACACACCTCAAATAGCTGAGGTTTGCAGAATTACACGTACAATTATCCCAAGTGAATATATTATTGCATTTGTATGATATTTGGACTACAGTGAAAGGCAGACATTGTTTTCAGTATCACAAATTCCCCACCAAGTTCACTGTGTCATCTAGTCATCCTTTTTTATAGATACAGAAACAAGGAAAAAATGGAATCTAAAAGTGCACTGTCAACTTGAATGATTTTCCAGGTGCTTGTTACTAAACAACCATCAACCCTTGGAGCTCCAGAAAGGCAATAAAACCAATAGAACTAATAAAGGAAAACTGTGTGGGGCTTGACAAATCTGGCTGTCCCTGGCATGTGACAGCCAATTTTACCAAGTGGGCAAATTGAAGCTGTATCAGGGTTGTCCATAGCATAAGTGACCCTGAGAAAACTAGCACTGACTCTTAAAATTAAGCTTTATGTTCTTTGCTAAATCCCTCTATAAAAGGACTATTTCAAAAGATAGCTACAAAAATAACCTGCACTCAATAATTATTATTTAACACCAAAGGAAAAAATTGCTCATTAAATGCTCTTTAACCGCCATGCCGAACAATAATGTTACTCCTTACAGAAATATAGTGGCTTTCCATCCAAAATCCTCAAAATGCTGATCCCACCTATTCTCTATTAACGATTATTTTAGACCTCTGTTAAAGATACATGGCAGAACAAGCTACCAGTTTGGTTTTGCAGTTCTCTCAGTGACGCACTGTAGGCTTCTCTTCACCTTTGACACTTGAACGCAGTGGTTCCCAACTTGCAACTTGTGGTCGTCTGTGGAGAGCTGGCTATTTACATTGTGCTGGCTCTTACAGTCTGCATTACAGGGTCTAAAAATATATCCCCTTCCTAATATCACTCTTCCATGTAAGCAATTGCTGTAGATGCCTCAGAGATGTTATCTGACAAATAACAGGAGAGAGAGTCCATGTGACTGTATATGAGAGCTGAGGTGTGCATGAGCTGATCTCTTTATTATGATGCAGTTCACACTGGGAAACAGTTTGAGAAGCCCTGTCTTAACCTTAAGCCCATTATGTGAAGCCCTGACACGTCAACACTGCTTCAGCACCTCATTGCTATGCTGCCCTGTGACATAGCCTGATGCCTCACACTTCTTGCAGGTAGCTAGAGATAGCAAACCACAATTTTTAAGTAAATACTGAAATTGGTACCAAGTAAAAGAAATGAAGCATTGTCATTTGGTTTAGCCGGTTAATTGAGGTGAATCTGACTCTATCTGACAGGCTTGATCTTTTGACTGGGATAGTGCTGTCTTTTGAATAAACCCAAAGTGTGATTTTGCCTCTCTCTTTGTACCATGACCTCACATAGGGCAGTCTGTGACGTGCACAGGCAGTCTCAGTTGCCAACATTCTCCAGTGCCCTACTGCACTACACCTACCACACGTTCCTTTGTAATTTCCCAGAAACATAGTTGTAAGTCATGAGGCTACTCATGGAAAAAAAATCACGATATAGGGAAGTGATACACACAAAGTGGTAGGAGTACCACAGTCCACTGTAATGCAGCAATGAAAATTGCTAGCCAGGAGGAAAACTATTTCTTCAACTGAACTAATAAAGGAAATAATTAAAGACTGTAGTAAGGTGCTGTCCTCCAAGCCAGAGGGGGAGGAACCACTCTTTCCGCTCAGCTGGGTGGAGTCCAGGCCCGGTTCTCCCATTGAAAGTTGAGAGGCGGCGCAGAAAGTATAAAGGGCAAAGCCCCTAGCCCAGTGGAGGCCGAGCCAGGGAAGGAGATGGACACATCCTGCTTGTTGTTGCCCGCCGACCCTGCTGCCGAGCCAGGGGGCGGCCCGAGGAGGAGTTGGAGCTGGTGGGACTGATGCTTGCTTTTGATACCTTGGGGCTTTGCTTATAGGGTCTTGTGCAGCTCTTGCACTTCACTGAGTTTCACTTTCATGCATTCAAAAACTTGCTGCATTTAATATATTTATATTTTAAAGTTTTTAAATTTCTCATTCAGGAACTTTCCCATTCTCTGGGATCCTCCCACTTTGCAGGATCCTAGAACCCAGGCTCCAGCCCAAGTCCAAACACCTACACCGCAATGAGACAGCCCCTTAGTACAAGCCCTGAGAGCCTTTGTCAGCTGGCACGGATCAGCCCTGGGTATTTAATTGCAGTATAGACATACCCACAGAATGAGTCAGATTCAGGCTCCTTGTAGAATGATTCAGCATGCAAATGACTCAGCCAGCACCAACAACGGTGGGTTAGGAAGAAACTTCAGTAAGTATAACAAAGTCAGGATAAACTTCCTCAATACAGTTTCTCAGGGAATAAGGTTCAGTACTGGAATTTTCTGGTCAGTCCTGATTAAGGCTCAACAAAGCCTGAAGTCACTTCAATGCCATCTAATAATGTCAAAAATCATTACGTCAGGAAGCACTAGTGAATATTACAAATCGAACCCCCTAAATGTAATTTACTCTATGACGTAATAGTGTCAGTCACACACAACTTGTGTTGCTTCCAGTTGCCAGGGAATGAGTGAGGAGATCAGATACTCAACTTCTGCAAGGAACAAGAGTTGTTTTTAACTAGTTGGCTGTTTACAAGTCCAGCCCAATAACTACCCTTATTTTTTGCATTTCTTTGGACTCTGAAGAACTGATCAGAAGTTGTAATTGTTTTCTGAAACTCTGAAGCCTTAAAGTTGTGTGACAGGCCTACTTTAAATGTTTTACAATAAAAATCTGTTACCAAATTCTAGACTTAATTTATCCAAGAACTTGTTAAAATTCCCTCTGTGCAGTCACTGAATGAATGTGCTTTTGAAGTCATTTACTCACCAATAAATTACAATGGTCTGAAATCATTAGCAACAAAGTAAATTGTTTTAATTGATCTGAACTTCGTTATGACCCAGGAGCTTCGTTTCTGCGCAACTGCACTTTCCAAAGGACTACAATAACAAATTAATCTCTCTTGAATCCTGTCATCTTTAAAGTGCTCCCTGCTCTGAAGAGCTTCACAGGGAAAAAACTTGTTAAAGTAAGGGGGCTAAGTAGTTCTCAATGAGTTCAAGTTCCTCTCTGCTGAAATACAGAACAGTTGGCTCCAAAGGGAGTATGAAGTCTGTTCTCTGTTGATACCAGGACAAGTTCACATACCCTTCCCCTTTTAATTGGCTAGTGGTTGTAAAACCCTTTCAGGAGACAAGATTTAAAGGCACCTGTCATTCTCTTGGTCTAGTATTTTATTTCTAGGACAAGGGGTCAGGAGTGCTAAAGAAGATGCACATTTAACATGGGGAGAGGGAAAGCCTGTCTATCACTCTGATGTGCTCCCACTGTCTAATTGTACTAATGAGCTTGGAAGTGCATCCGATCCACTGTTCCTCAGCTGAGGGCTCACGCCCAGGGACACAGGGCTGTAAGTGTGCATTTGGGGTGAGAAATGGATCCCAGATTGGAGGTAAGTCTAGGGAAGGGGAGGAAAGAATTTGCTTCCACAACAGAACTTTCTCTAGGGGAAGGTTCCTGGCAGTAAAAGTAGAATGATCAGTCTTGGGTCCATGCCCTTGTCTCTGGATCTTGCCTGTTTGGGAGCTCCATGGCTGATAGGAAGCCTGGTACTGTAGTTAGTTGTCTTAGATGGCAAGCAGCAGATAAGTTAGTATACACTTGGATTTCAAGAGAGCTGTTCAGAAGAAAGTTCTGCTGGGCATTATCTATGCTGGGAAATGCATCAGGTCAGAAAATGCTTTAACTAGAGCACCAGGGGTAAACATGAATGATTGGTGTGTGTAAGTGTGTGTAAGTACAATCTTGGTGTGTGTAAGTACAATCCTTTTAAAAATGTGTCAGCAACTGATGGCTGACCCTAGGGCACACTCATGTAAGAAAACATATTAACATGTTTTAGCGGAGAGAGAAGCACAAACAATGAATGTGTTTTTAAACACGACACTCCTTGTTCACACTTCTGTTCAGCGTTGTTTTAGTGAATGTGTTTCCGACGGCGATGCTTTTGCCCAGTATAGAAAAGGTCTTTTAGGGACCAGCTGTTTGCCCATATGGTCACTAGCCAGTGCAGCACTGCAGGTCTATCAGCTGAGAACACACTGAACAGCTTCCCCAATGCTCTACCGTAGAATGCCACCTCCCACATTCACTTTCCCTTTGAACAAAACCATTGTTTTGGAAAGGACTGTCACTGCACTGTACATAAACAAACCCCGGCACGGAACGTATGGCCTCATTCTGCCACAGCCCCACATTTACACGTTGTGCCAGACAAGCCTGATTTTCTTTTTTAATAGAATCACAAAACAAACAGATCACGTTACCCAGTAGTTGTACTATGTGGAGATACTGGGAAGTATTTGCTACGAGGCATCACACAATCAGGTGAAAATGACTTGGATATGAACAAGGTTATATGGATTGAAAAGTGGATGGAAAATCATAAACAAATGGTAATGATAAATGGCTAGGTCCTGAAGTAGGGGAATGTATCTAGTGAGATACTGCGGGGATCTGGGTTAAACCCCATTTTACTGTGTAGCATCCTCAGCTGGTATAAATTAGTGTAGCTCCACTGAACTCAGTTCTAGAAGATTGACAATTAGGTTTGCCAGGCATCCAGTTTTCGACTGGAACACCCTGTATCAGCTCCTGCTTTTGCTCACTTTCCACCCAGTTAATCCATTCACCGACTGTAAATCTGTCAGGCACAATGGATTGTGTGGATGACCATATGGCCACACACAAGTGCATTCCCTTCCTGGCTTGCTGTCAAGCAACTCCCATGCAAAGCTCTGCTAATGCAGCCTCGTGAGTCAGCGCTTCCTGGTGCACGCTCTGTTAGACCTTGTGCCGATCAGGCTCCCTTCTATTTGTAGCTTTCAGAGTCATCTCATTTTCGGGTGCTCCAGCTCCTGAATTGTTTTTTTGTTTCTGTCTAGGATTTTTATGCACTGTTCCCAATTTGTAGTTTAGTGACTTACAAGCAAGCTCCAATACAGCAACTTGCAGATGATAGCTACTGATGTGATGATGAGCATATTAAGTTTCAGTACTCATTCCACTCTCTGTCCTCTTATGACCACAGCCTGTCAAGCATGGTTAATCCTTGCAAATGTGCAATGACTTTATGGCAGGGGCTGCAATGAGAGAGGAATGCGCAGGCAGGCATTTCAGTCGGTGGATGCTGTTTCAAGAAACTCTAGTGTTTACATGTATTGCAACAAGAATGGTTGACAGTTTTTTAGGAGAATGTAGAAGCTGAAGGCTCAGGGACCAGAGAATAGACTGAACCTTAATTTCAAGATTTCACTTCATGTAACATTAGCCAAACAGAAAGGTGCAGAAATGCTGCAAATCACATCACACTGCACAGCTTTATCCTGTCTGAATAATGGCAGCCTGCGCAAACAAGAGCAAAGAGACGACGACTTAAAACAAACCAATGCACAGCAGCCTAGTTTAAATACAATCACAATAGTATCTCAATTCAATGATAATACTGGGGGTTTCACAGCAAAAGTTAAATTCATAAATGGAGAGAAATGGCATCTTTCAAAACCTTAAAAAACAGTCTGAGGCACAATCAGATGAGCTCTCCATTCTCATTGACTTTGATGGGGCTAATCACCATTCCAAATCAGCATTTGAGCTGAACCTGACATTGAAAATCATACATAATTACACTGATTAATTTTGCTGAAAACATACAGTGTTTTGTCATAGAAATGTAAACATAAGGTGCTGGGGTGACACATAGTAGGAACATGCTGCAGCTCAGAAGAAAATGCTCAGATTCTGAGGTCTGAATGGTTGCATTTAGTGAAACAGCAGTATTGATTCACACATATATCTACTAATTTCTACAAAGGAAAACAGCAAAAGAAAAATAGTGGGAGCGTGGCTAGTGAGCAGCACTGCACCCTACCAAATGGATCAAATCATTTACACATCAGAGGAAAATGAAGTTCAACATAATGCAAATGGTGCTTGAAACAGCATCAGAACTACAGACCATCTGTATATTAAAGTAATGAGGCCAAAGAAGCAGACAGACCATAGGTAGACAGCAGCAATACTGGAACACAGGGAACTTCACTAGGTTTCTTGGGACTGAATTATTTAAAACCCAGGACAAGAAATAAAAAAGGAAGCACATCACGAGGAGGCTGGAAGACAGAAAGCTAGAGTTAGGCATTTCTTCCTTCCCATCTTTGTGTAACACCAACATTATAGAACAAATTGATGTAGCCCTAGAAACAAGCTCACCGTGAGTACCTAGAGAAAAGAAGCCGTTTTTGTAAGGCGAGAGCAGGAGCTGAATTCCAACAGCTAAACCCACTAATCTCACTGAGGAAACCAACGTTAATATGTAGCACTTAAAATGGAAAGGGATCTATTTCTTCTTAACCGTGTCTTGTCGCACAAAATTCTGAAAAGCCATTGAAGGTAAATTGCTTGGTTTTCAATTTTAAAGCTGCACTTAACCAAACACCATCAGTCTCCAGATATAGTGGCAGGGGGGAAAAAGGCAACACATTTGGAGGTCTCTAGCACCTAAAATCACAACAAACACCCTATCAGCCTCTTGTCAACTAAAGACAACACTTACAGAGATACTAAATTGCTGTGATCATTTTTTTGTACGAAAAGCCTTTTGAGGACCTTTTTTCATATACACTGAATAGCTTGGCCAATCCACTGATGAGTGCCAGATTAATCTGCAGCTAAGTGTCTGGGTCATACAGAAAAGAAGAATGAACCTAAGCAAATAGAATGCTTTCCAAGGATCTTTCCCTGGGGTAAACAAATGAGGATGATATGAGCAACCAGGGCTGGGTTCAATATCTAGGGGTTCCTTTTCAACAATACAACACAGAACCAACTCGAGCTCCCACCCAGTAACCTGGGAAAATTACACGCCACCCATGGGTGTCTCTGAAAGGCAATACTTCCCCACTTGCAAGCACAGAGTCTGAATGTACCAAAGAAACTTTTAATGAAAGCAGGGAAGTCACCCAACATTAATTAGGGAAAATGCCACAAGCAGGATTCATAAACCTAAAACCGTGGGCAGGACACCCACCCCAGAGTGCATGGGGCAGAGTCTTCTACCTCATGTTCTTGAGTTCTATAACCAAAAGTTCCTTAACTGTGCCCTCTCTGCTCCCTCACCATACCCCACTCGCAGTGGATGTCCTTGGTCAGTGAGGACCAGGTGTCCAGAAGTGCATCTGTGTGAGTTCACCTCCCATTCAGGGAAGAAGACACCTGGCTTGCTCCACCATCTGAGCACTAGCTCTGGCTGGCTACCTCACCGGCCGCTGCTCTTCACCGCCTGGCCGCCCTGCCAGCCACTGTTCCTGGCCGCCCTGATGACGGATCACCATCTGATCGCCACTTTCACTGTCCGCCCGTCACTTGCCTCTCTGCTGTTACCTCTGTAGGTCAGTTTCAGTGATTTTTAGCTCTCAGCAGGCTGGACAGAAGCACTGCCCCACCACAAGTGGTTTCAGCCCTCACTGAGTACTTAACCTAACAAAAGGCTCCTAATGAAGCCTGTTTTGCTCTGTCTTTGAACACTAGGACAGTGGAGAGTAGCCAGTTAAACCAGACTGGGCACCCTTAGGGAGAGTCCACACTTCCTAGATGGGACATCTGTCTCTACCCCCTTCCTTTCACAGGGGGCTGGCATTCAAGCTCCTGGCTTAACGAGGTCCTTTCAGCTGAGGGTGACCTCCTCTTGTGGGACAGGTTAAGCACAGTTCTGCTCCCATACAATAAAAACAACATTCAGTACTAAAGTGATTTGTAACCCAACACCAATCAGAGTTGATCACTTTGAGCAACACGGCTCTCTCTGCTGGATATCTTGGCAGAGTAGGTGTGTTCATGTAAATACGGTTTGCTCCTGAAGTCTCTCCCCCTCCCAGCCTGCTGTCAGGGGAGAGTTCATTCAGACCCTGCTTACATATACACACAAACACACATATAAGATATACCTGAAGCATGCCCTGTTGTACACCCACAACCAATCCTCTCTATCCCTCTCTCTAGGTGCTTACGGTGCCCATCACCCAGGTATCAGAATGACTCCCAAAACAGAATTACCGTGCAGCAAAGTCCAGTAAGTAGACCATATTGCTCCCTCCTCCTGGGGTAGGTGCGACCGCACGTTGCTGCCAGCTGGGAGAGCAGCCTGAGGCAGAAGCCTCCAGCTCGCATGATATTCCAGGCAGGACTGAATCTCCATGAGACAAAACTTAAAGAAAAGAATGACCTGGAGTCTCTAGCTCCCATTCAGTGCTCTAAGAGGAGGATGGCCATGTCTGTCCAGGCGCCCCGATCAACCTCACTGAGGAGGATTCCAAGGAGTCCTCCCAGAGCAGCAGTACCATGTCTGCCAGCAGCACCCAGGAGGACCAGAACGGATCCCTCGAGCTCATTGCTGGGGAGCAGGAGAGCAGAGCTGCAGGGGAAGTGGTGGAGCTGTACACCATGCCCTGGAGGTTGCTAGGAATCGGGCAGGGAAGACGTTCCAAGAAACCGCAGACAAGAGCAAGAGCCCTGGAGCTGTTACATGTGTGTTACAGAAGTGCTATGGGGTGTTACAGCGCCGACCGGACTGAAATGTACGGCTGCAAGACTTCTTCACCAGCGACAAAGGACAGGAATATGATGCATCTAAAATCTAAAAAGGCCCACACATTTCCCAGAGTCACTATCCTTAATAACAGAACGTCAATGATTGCATTTTTTTCAGAGTAGCAGCCGTGTTAGTCTGTATCCGCAAAAAGAACAGGAGTACTTGTGGCACCTTAGAGACTAACAAATTTATTTCAGCATGAGCTTTTGTGAGCTACAGCTCACTTCTTCGGATGCATAGAATGGAACACACAGACAGGAGATATTTATACATACAGAGAACATGAAAAGGTGGAAGTATGCATACCAACAGGAAGAGTCTAATCAATTGAGATGAGCTATCAGCAGCAGGAGAAAAAAAACCTTTTGAAGTGATAATTAAGATGACCCATAGAAGGTGTGAGGAGAACTTAACATAGGGAAATAGATTCAATTAGTGTAATGACCCAACCATTCCCAGTCTCTGTTTAAGCCTGAGTTAATGGTATCTAATTTGCTATTAATTCGAGTTCAGCAGTCTCTCTTTGGAGTCTGTTTTTGAAGTTTTTTGGTGCAAAATTGCCACCTTCAAGTCTGTCACTGAGTGGTTAGAGAGGTTGAAGTGTTCTCCCACTGGTTTTTGGATGTTATGATTCCTGATGTCAGATTTGTGTCCATTTATTCTTTTGCGAAGAGACTGTCCGGTTTGGCCAATGTACAGTGCAGAGGGGCATTGCTGGTACATGATGGCATATATCACGTTGGTAGATGTGCAGGTGAATGAGCCCCTGATGGCGTGGCTGATGTGATTAGGTCCTATGATGGTGTCACTTGAATAGATATGTGGACAGAGCTGGCATCGGGCTTTGTTGCAAGGATAGGTTCCTGGGTTAGTGTTTATGTTGTATGGCGTGCGGTTGCTGGTGAGTATTTGCTTCAGGTTGGGAGGCTGTCTATAAGCGAGGACTGGCCTGTCTCCCAAGATCTGTGAGAGTGAGGGATCATCTTTAAGGATAGGTTGTAGATCTTTGATGATGCGCTGGAGAGGTTTTAGTTGGGGGCTGTAGGTGATGGCTAGTGGCGTTCTGTTATTTTCTTTGTTGGGCCTGTCCTGTAGTAGGTGGCTTCTGGGTACTCTTCTGGCTCTGTGAATCTGTTTTTTCACTTCAGCAGGTGGGTATTGTAGTTTTAAGAATGCTTGATAGAGATCTTGTAGGTGTTTATCTCTGTCTGAGAGATTGGAGCAAATACGGTTGTATCTTAGAGCTTGGCTGTAGACAATGGATCGTGTGGTGTGTCCTGGATGGAAGCTGGAGGCATGTAGGTAAGTATAGCGGTCAGTGGGTTTCCAGTATAGGGTGGTGTTTATGTGACCATCGCTTATTAGCACAGTAGTGTCTAGGAAATGGACTGCTTGTGTGGATTGGTCTGGGCTGAGGTTGACGGTGGGATGGAAATTGTTAAAATCACGGTGGAATTCCTCGAGGGCTTCTTTTCCATGAGTCCAGATGATGAAGATGTCATCAATGTAGCGCAAGTAGAGTAGGGGCGTTAGGGAATGAGAGCTAAGGAAGCATTGTTCTAAGTCAGCCATAAAGATGTTGGCATACTGTGGGGCCATGCGGGTACCCATAGCAGTGCCGCTGACTTGAAGGTATATATTGTCCCCAAATGTGAAATAGTTGTGGGTGAGGACAAAGTCACAAAGTTCAGCCACCAGCTTAGCTGTGATATTATCGGGGATACTATTCCTGATGGCTTGTAGTCCATCTTTGTGTGGAATGTGGGTGTAGAGGGCTTCCACATCCATAGTGGCCAGGATGGTGTTTTCTGGAAGATCACCAATGGATTGTAGTTTCCTCAGGAAGTCAGTGGTGTCTCGAAGATAGCTGGGAGTGCTGGTAGCATAGGGCCTGAGGAGAGAGTCTACATAGCCAGACAATCCTGCTGTTAAGGTGCCAATGCTTGAAATGATGGGGCATCCAGGATTTCCAGGTTTATGGATCTTGGGTAGCAAATAGAATACACCTGGTCGGGGTTCTAGGCATGTGTCTGTACAGATCTGTTCCTGTGCTTTCTCAGGGAGTTTTTTGAACAGATGGTGTAGTTTCTTTTGGTAATCATCAGTGGGATCAGAGGGTAATGGCCTGTAGAATGTGGAGTTAGAGAGCTGCCTAGCAGCCTCTTGTTCATATTCCGACCTATTCATGATGACGACAGCACCTCCTTTGTCAGCCTTTTTGATTACGATGTCAGAGTTGTTCTTGAGGCTGTTGATGGCATTGTGTTCAGCACGGCTTAGGTTATGGGGCAAGTGATGCTGCTTTTCCACAATTTCAGCCCGTGCACATTGACGGAAGCAATCTATGTAGAAGTCCAGTCTGTTGTTTCGACCCTCAGGAGGAGTCCATGCAGAATCCTTTTTATTATAGCGTTGGTAGGAAGGATTCTGTGGGTTAGTATGTTGTTCAGAGGTGTGTTGGAAGTATTCTTTGAGTCGGAGACGGCGAAAGTAGGATTCTAGGTCACCGCAGAACTGTATCATGTTTGTGGGTCTGGAAGGACAAAAGGAGAAGCCCTGAGATAGGACAGATTCTTCTGCTGGGCTAAGAGAACAGCAGCCCCCACAGTAGACTTGCCCACAACAGCAGTGATGATGGTGAGCTGAGCGGGCTCCATGCTTGCCGTGGTATGGTGTCTGCACGGGTAACCCAGGAAAAAAGGCGCGAAACAACTGTCTGCCGTTGCTTTCACGGAGGGAGGTGCGACTGACGACATCTACCCAAAACCACCCGCGACAATGTTTTGCCCCATCAGGCATTGGGAGCTTAACCCAGAATTCCAATGGGCGGAGGAGACTGCGGGAACTGTGGGATAGCTACCCACAGTGCACCGCTCCGTAAGTCGATGCTAGCCACAGTAGTGAGGATGCACGCCGCTGACTTAATGCGCTTAGAGGGGACATACGCAATCAACTGTATAAAATCAATGTCTAAAAATCAACTTCTATAAAATCGACCTAATTTCGTAGTGTAGACATACCCTAAGTCTCATGCTGTATAGAGAACTGGATGAGGGTCTTAAAGTATTTGTCTGGATTCACCGGCTTTGTTCTTGTCTTTCCCCATAAATGCTTTGCATGGTCAGGCTGTACCTACCCTTTTTTGTTTTTCAATGTGTGGGGCATGGTTTAGTTTATGCTAATGATGATGGGAACAGTACAAATACATAGGATCCTGTCTTGGACAAGGGCCAATGACCATGGAAACTGCCACAGCTTGAGCCAAATGCAGCTGCTAGAGATGCTGCTAGCAACATACGGAGTGAGCTAGGCCAACACTCCATCTCCCAGATGCCAGAGATACTAGCATTTACTCAGTTCCAAACTCAGCATGTCTGGAATGAGAACAGAAGAAAAGCCCAGTCAAGCACAGCTTTCCCCAGCCCCACTCAGCCATCACCACCTTGAGTAAAATTCATGCAAACCTCTTTCTGCTGACAGCCAAACACAGGGTTGGGTTAGGTAAATACTGTCAGGGATTTCTTTCATCTCCTTCTCCAGAAATCACACATGGAGCTTGCAGCCTGACCCAGCTGCCATCATTAGGTGAGTGGCATAACTGCCCTAGCCCCAAACCCAATACTCCCCACACAATGAAGGGGACAGTGCCATGGCTGCACCACTCCTTCCAGCTCCAGAAAAAGGACATGGGGACAACCATCTCCAAGAAGAAGGCAACATTTCACTGCAGCACTCTGGCTTAGCACACTAATGTTTAGTGTAAACCAGTTGCCTCCCCTATGGAGCTGGCAAATACATGGCAGTTGTTCAAGGGGCTGGGTCCTTTGTTAATCCCCCAACAGGCCTTTCACTATCAGTTTGCCATTAGATTGAATTTTCAGAGGTAGAAAAAATTCTGCCAATGATAGCCCAGACTCTGGGGTGCGGCACAGAGTGTGTGTAAAGGGGGCTTAAGTTCCACATTGTACTTCCCCAACTGGTGCCATCTTCATGCAGTACCAGAGCAGACCCTTGTGGTGCAAAGCGGCCACTGCACGCTGCAGATTCTGGCTCTGACTGCAATGCTCAGATCATCGAAACGTGAAACAAGCTTTCACAAAATATCTGTCTGTGCTTCAGAAATAAAGCATTAGAAGGACAGAAAAACTCATCTGAAATTCACCCCAAATTACTACTCTTAAGAGAGGAGAACTTTGTGATGACAACAGTTCTGCTCTCTCTGGCTCCACTTCTTTAGTTCTAATGCAGAGAATTTCTGTTACTTCCACACAAGAGAAAGTTTGGGGCCTGATTCTCTTTGCATATACACCATATTTATGCTCATGTAACTCAAATGACTTCAGTGGAATTACCCCTGATTCACACCAGGGATGGTGAGAGGAGAACCAGGGCCTTTGAGTCTTGGGATACAGAGCTGGTTAGTTCCAAAATATTAGAAATAACTCTGATTCCCCTAAGACAAATTATCAGATAAACTGGATCAGAACCCAAAAGCCAGAGCAGGGATAGGACAGGTGGCAAAGCGACTTAAGCAGTAACATGCCAACTGTTAGTGTGTGCCAAGCCTCGGAAACACCAGAGAACACAAATAATGGTTACATGTCTCAGGCTTTTGTTTCTGTCCTAGCACTGAATGTGAAGATAAATGGAAGAGAAAAGCAGCGTGTTCGCCTTCTCCATGTAAACATGAAGCTGCAGTCGAGTAAGTAACATTAAGTCTGACATGGGGAAGCTGTGAGGCATTACTCACCCTGAGAAGTTTAATGTATAATTTAGAAACATATAATCAAAATGGAAACATGAGAACCTCTTAAATAACTCTGAAGGGTATTCAGTTCGGAATCGTACACAGTTAATATTTAGGAAAAGCTGCTAACCCAGTGGTGGAAATTTACCCCACACTGAATAATTTGATTTAGATGCATCCCAATATTGAAGCACTTTAGAGAGAACTCATTCATTTCATGGGCCAGATTTAGGCTTTTTATTCATTATCACATGAAGTATACGTATAACCTTTCTGTTTGATGCTCTAAGGCCATCAAAACTGAAAGATGTGATTCCCCTGGCTGTGGCTGAGAGTACCAGGCAATCAATGCCAGGAAGCCTGCACCTGCCCTGCCAGTAGGTATCATACATTACTCTCTGCACCTGCCCACGTGCTAAAAGAGTATTAATAATCTCAAAGGAGGTATCATCAGCTACAAACACCAGTAAAACATTCCAGCCAATCACAGGGGGAAATGCACCAAGATTTTTTAAGAAAAGGCTCTGTGTTTCAGCCTTCATTCCTAGGTCATTAGAAGAGACCTTTATTTCAGTGGCCAGTGTGAAATGTGCTTTGACGCTGGTCTACTCTCTCACTCTTAAGGGGGGGGGATCCCCTCCAGGTCAGACAGGAGGCATGTTGGCATAGGCAGTGGGGGTGTGCAGGAGAATGGCACTGTTGCTGTCTGCTACTCCCGTCCTAACATCTGGTGGACTTTGGTTTCTGGGGCTCTCAATCCAGCACCTTTCCCTAACAGGCGGAGGCATTAACACAGGAAATCTCCCCAGCCCTTGATCCTGCTGCAAGTGTCCCTTTAGAGCTACCCGTGATCTGAATTCCGGCATGAGGGATTTTGAACATACCTGGTGGAATCACCACTGCAGCCCAGAAAAATACACACCTGTTGTGATAAATTAGGGAAGCCATGTTAATGTGCTGGCCTCAGAGAGAGTCTGGCTGGGTAGTTCCAACCTATTGTCTGTTTCCAGCACGATAACCCAATACCACACAGTGAACGATGGTGACAAGCTGCAAGGAAAAAGGCCAGTGTGGCTGGACCTTCTATGGGGCTTATTCAAGTTTCTCTGAGCAATTCATTGGTGCCAGTTCAGGATTAGCTGAGCTTTTTATTGGCAGAACGCCAAGGAAGCAGAAGACTCCTTAGAGCTGACTCCTTGAATTAGATTTGCATAGTTCACTGCGGTTGTAAGTTAGTGAACTCAGTTCAGTCTCTAGTGGACATCGGGACACATAAGAAAAAATAGCACACAATTTGGTAGCCCTCTGTGGAGAAAGAAGTGGTTCAGGACCAGGGGCGGCTCTAGGCACCAGCAAAACAAGCTGGTGCCTAGGGCGGCAAAATCTAGGGGGCGTCCCCTGCAGCCGGGGGGGGGCAGCTGGCTGGGCCGGCGGACCTGCCGCAGTCATGCCTGCGGGAGGTCCACCGGAGGCACGGGAGGACCGGACCTGCCGCAGGCATGACTGCGGCAGCTCAAGCGGAGCCACCGGAGCCGTCCGCAACCGCGGCAGGTCCAGCCGAGCCACGCGGGACCAGCGGTCCCTCTGCAGTCATGCCCGCGGGAGGTCCGCTGCTCCCACGGCTCCGGGGCGCCTCCCGCGCATGACTGCTTGGGGCGGCCAAAAACGTAGAGCCGCCCCTGTTCAGGACTATTTAGAAAAGCTGGATGAGCACAAGTCCATGGGGCCAGATCACTGCATCCAAGGATGCTAAAGGAGTTGGCGGATGTGATTGTAGAGCCATTGGCCATTATCTTTGAAAACTCATGGTGATCGGGGGAGGTCCTAGATGACTGGAAAAAGGCTACTGTAGTGCCCATCTTTAAAAAAGAGAAGGAGGAGGATCCGGGGAACTACAGGCCAGTCAGCCTTACCTCAGTCCCTGGAAAAATCATGGAGCAGGTCCTCAAGGAATCTGAAGCACTTAGAGGAGAGGAAAGTGATCAGGAACAGTCAGCATGGATTCACCAAGCTTTTGATACGGTCTCCCACAGTATTCTTGCTGGCAAGTTAAAGAAGTATGGGCTGGATGAATGGACTATAAGGTGGCTAGAAAGCTGGCTAGATCATCGGGCTCAACAGGTAGTGATCAATGGCTCCATGTCTAGCTGGCAGCCGGTATCAAGCGGAGTGCCCCAAGGGTCGGTCCTGGGGCCGGTTTTGTTCAATATCTTCATTTATGATCTGGAGGATGGAGTGGACTGCACTCTCAGCAAGTTTGTAGATGACACTAAACTAGGAGGAGTGGTAGATACGCTGGAGGGTAGGGATGGGATACAGAGGGACCTAGACAAGTTAGAGGATTGGGCCTAAAGAAATGTGATGAGGTTCAACAAGGAGAAATGCAGAGTCCTGCACTTAGGACGGAAGAATCCCACGCACTGCTACAGACTAGGGACTGAATGGCTAGGCAGCAGTTCTGCAGAAAAGGCCCTGGGGGTTACAGGGGATGAGAAGCTGGATATGAGCCAACACTGTGCCCTTCTTGCATAGCCACTAGGCACATGTCTGTCACACCTTTGTCCAGCTTGTCCTCGTCCCTCCCTCCACAACCACAAGTCAATGCCACACCATTCCGTTTTGTTGTGAGTACGTTCTTTCCATTTCTGGCCAAAGAGTTTTGTCATGGGATTAGCCCAGCGCATTTTTGGTCTTCCCAGCAGTCGCTTGTGGTCTCTGAGGACCCAGTCACTGATGCGGGTTGTCCAACTATCTTGGTCTTGCCTGTGGACTACATGACCTGCTCATCTCCGCTTTGCATCACACATTGCCTGCACTACATCGGTCTTCTCTGTACGCCTTCTGATTTCCTCATTGCCACAGGTCTGTAGTGGAGTTAAATCACCTGAATGTGGTGATTCCTAATACAGGAACATAGGAAATGCCAGACTGCATCAAATCCAAAGTCCCTCTACTCCATCGTCCTGTCTCTCTCAATGTCCAGCACCAGATGCCTCAATTGAAGGTTCACAAAACTTCACAGCTGGAAAATGTGAGAAAATCTGCCCCCCTAATACCTGATAACTAGAGATTTATTTAAATCCTGTAGTATGAGGTTTTACCACCTTCCAATAGTATTGTTATTAGCATTAATTATTATGGCTCTGGATAGTCTTGTTATCTATATATAGGTCCAATCCCTGCTTGAATCTTACTATATTCTTGGCCTAAATGACATTCTATGGCAGTGAATTCTACAGTCTAATTATATACATTGTGTGAAAAAGTATTTCCTTTTAATTTTTGAATTTGCCACCTCTTAACTTCATTGGATGTCCCTTTGTTCTTGTTTTATGAGATAGGAAAAACAAATGCTCCCATATAGTGCCTCTAGCACATTAGTTATTTTATATATTTATCATGTCTCTGCTTATTCTTTTTGTTTCTAAGGTAAACAATCCCAGTATTTTCAATCTCTCTTCATAAAAAGGTTTTCCGTACTTCTAATCATTCTTATTGTACCTCTCTGAACCCTCTAATTCTGCAATATGCTTTTTGAGGTAGAGTCATCAGTACTCCTCACAGCATTTCAGATGAGGCTGCACCATTAATTTATATAGTGGTACTATAATATTTTCCATATTATTCTCCTTCTCATTCCGTATGCATGCTAACATCTTGTTTGCTTTTTAAACTCTACTGCCCACTAATAGAAACACTGACAAAACAGTGGCTGGCTGCAGTGAGCCCAGCTTTTCACTTTCTGTACAGATTCAGGGCCAGAACCACCTTCTTGGTATCACTCCCAACTTGCCACTAAATTGCAAACACCTTACACCTCTGCTAGCAAAACCCCACCAGCCCTTTCATGATGGGATGTGACTGACTCATGAGGCTACCAATGCCCCTCCTGGCGTGGGTGTCTCTCAATCTCTCCTGTTCACGCTGTTCCACTTTGTATAATATTAATGACTAGTCAGTGGGCCAGCAAGAGAATGACTCAGTAGCCTGGGGATTAGGACACCCTGGTTCCAGTCCCTGCCCCAATGAATATATAGTTGCACAAAGTGGAACAGCTTCTGCAGGAGAGATCGAGAGCGATGCACCCATAGTACCCTTTAGGCTGGGGATTAATCTGGAGCGGGGATTTGAATCCAAGCCTCCCAACAACCCAGCTGAGTGCCCTAATCACTGAGCTATTTGGTATAATGGGGGTGGGGTGGGGCAGCATTATCTCCTCCTGTTTTGTTAGTCTAGCCTTTCATTTCCTTTGTGTTTTGCTAAAAATTCTGAAAATTTCACTTTCAGTTCAGGTCCAATCAATTTCTTTTTTCGATTTTTTGGAACTGCCAGCAAATGAAAAAAAGTAAGTTATATGCACAAATCTACTCTGAATACTTTATTTAGGGAGTGTTGGGAGCTAACCTGTGGTAATACTGTGGGAGGACCTGACCCACTCTCCATGCAGCCCCACAGGAGGAGATCGCTGCACCTAAACCTTCCCCCCCCCATATGCTTCAAATCCAGTGTGATATGGAGGAGCCCCAGTTTCCCCTTCCAAGGACACCGCTCTTCTGATTCTGAGTGAAGTGGCTGCTTACTTGTTATTTAAGGAGCGGGAGACGCTTCTTAGCATACATTCACAGAGGATGCATTATTGCTCTGACTGCTTTGGAAGAGCTTTATCACATATATTTTTTAAAGCCCTGATAAGGCTCAGAGTCAGATAAGAGAACAAGAATACGGGCCACCGTTTTATAACATTTTCCCAATTCCTGGCAGCTTATCTTCAGAAAATATCAATATATCCCCCAAATCCTTAAAACATTAATGGGAGCTGGGGAAATCAGCCCCTCTGACCTCAAAGAGTATAGAAGTAAAATTCACACACTTATCAGATCAAAAAAGGGACCCAAAGTACCAAAACCAATGTGCCCCTGACACTCCAAATAGTAGGTGCCTGTATCTATAGTGAAAGACAGAACCAGTTGGGCTGATGTGTTAATTTTTACTGAAAATGATACTTCACACACATTTCACTTGACAATTTTCTAAACACAGACGGGGAGAGAGAACATGCATCCAGCTGAAGTTTCTATCCATTCAAAGGTTGCAATGCAAGAGGGGATGGAAATGTGATGGGGACTTTACGCTGCATTGGACAAATGATTGGTGATGACAAGATGCATAGGAGGCTGGGAGGAAAGAGTGCTGCTTCTTTGGTTGGTTTTTACATTCTCTCTCTGATGTATGTCACAGACCCAGAGCGCTGTATAGGTGCCCTTTGTATAAGTCTGAAATCTAAAACAATACTGTACATACATAAATCAGGGACATGGAACAGAGAGGGAAGAGTCCCACAGAGGATACTGAACATGGGGATAGCTCAGAGAAGCAGGCACCAGTGTCAAGAGAGAGGCCTCCAAGAATGCTAGGAGGGTACGTGTGGGTATGAGGAGCACACAGAGAATTGCCTGCATGTGAAATGGCCCCTAAAGAGTCTGTCCTTCTCTGCCCCTGAGGGGTCCTGACTATCTGGTGCTTTTCCAGCAGAGAGCATGCAAAACCATTCTGAAGCTATTGAAAACAGGCAGTATTTGGTACGTGCCCTGACATTCTTGCAGTTTTCCATAAAAAATAAAGGCCATTTCAGCAGTAAAGAGAGGATGTGAGAGATGAATGGATTTCCCCAGAACAGAACATTGTCCATGCTCAGACAACAGCTGTGTGTGTGTGTGTGTGTGCGCGCACATGTATATGTTGTGTCACTGCCCACATTCTGACACTGACAGTAGAATGAGGGACTCTGGCATTGGGTGTGCTCAGAGCTGGGGAAAGGGCACTTGCATTGCCATACACAGATCTTGGCCATGGTGGGCAGTTTGTATGGTAATATCCACGTGCAGATTTCAGCAGAGAAGGGAACAGGGGAGATGGAATTCCTGTAGTTAAAACAAGACAAAGAGAAGAGAAGGCTGCTAGAACATGGAGTCTTGTTTATCAGCATACAGTCAAGCAACAAGAACTGAAAGGAAGCATTCCATAAATAATACCGAGTGAATCTGCTCTGATCCACTAACCCACTTTAGGCACGTTTAAGGTGAAGAATAAAACAGAAATTTAAACTTGATTGTTTTGATTTAGAATGCAGCTGTGCAGTGCTGATGCATATTCTGCTGTCCCAGCTTCTCAGCTGGAATTCAAACTCAGATAACTGACTAGATGGACAGTAAAAATGGGCTCTCGTTTTTGGGGGTGGGTCACAGCTAGAAACTCTACACACTGCATGAGAATGCTACCTCACTATGTAGGTCAGAGACGGGCTCATCTCTTCAGCATCTCAGGTAGGTGAAACCCAGGACCCTGTGATTAACACAATATGAACAGAACTTCCCCAACAACCTAGCAACTGCTGTGAATTATTCTGGGGAAGTTCTGTGCCCTGTGTTATACAGGAGGTCAGCTTAGATGATCACAGCGGTCCCTTGTAGCCTTGGAATCTATGAAGCTGTGTAACATCCGCATGTTCTCATGAAAGCAGCAAGTGGGAGATCTCATCACTTCTTCCACCTTTGGTAGGCGAGAGCTGTCCTCTGACACTCAGCCCCTCTGCGCTATGCTGGGGTGTCAGCACCCTGTGATAAGAACATAAGAAAGGCCCCGTACCCCAGTCCCCCCCATCCCAGTCTCTGTCAGTCTCTCTGGCCAATGTGCCAGGTGCCCAGTGGAGTGAGCCTAACAGGCTGATGATCAGATCTCTCTCATGCATCTCTCTCCTCTCATCCATCTCCATCCTCTGAACAGAGGCTAGCTACCCTCCCCATGGCTAATAGCCATTTATTTTAGCCACCACCATGACCCCATCCCCTTTTCCCTTTTATTTTTAAACATTGTTATAGTCCCCTCCCCCTCCCCTCCTAAGAGGTAAGTTCGTTTGACTGTGTGAAGAAGAACTTCCTTCCTTTTTTTTTTTTTTTTGCTGCTGCCTAATATCATTATTATTTTGTGACCCTTCTTATTATTATGGGGAATAGTATAAATAACTTTATCTATCCCTTTCTCTCATCTCATGATTTTATTTATATACCTCTATCATGTCCCCTTAGTCTCCTCTTTTCCAAACTGAAGAGTCCTAGCCTCTTAATCTTTCCTCATATAGGACCTCTCTCTCTACCCTAATCATTTTTTAGTGCTCTTTTCTGAACCTTTTCTTTGAGGACCAGATACAGGTGTGAGTAGGATTTATATAGATGTATTTATATATATTTAATATTATATTCTCAGTCTTATTCTATTATCTATTTTTTTTTTTTCCTATCCTCTTTTTGCTTTTTTTCTTTTTGACCTCTGCACATGAACATCTTCACAGAACTATCCAACTCCGATAACTTTCAAGATTTTCTTCTTTAGCTAGTCAAGTTATATGCCCCCCCATCATATGGTGTGTTATTTGTTATTTTTTTTTTTAACATTTACATTTTTCCATTTTATTTTGCCATTTTGTTTTTTTGTTTCTTAGTTTTTTAGTTTGTTTTGATCTTCTTTTTTCTTTCTTCAATCTCTTCTAGTCTTAACTATATCTTGAGTAGTTTAGTGTCATCTACAACTTTGCACTCACTGTTTTTTATTTCTCCTCCAGAATATGAATGAATTGATTAAGATTTTGGTCCTAGGGATGACCCACTACACCACTAGTTACCCCTCTCCATTCTGAGAATTTACCATTAATTCCTACCCTTCCTTCCCTGTCCTTTAACCAGTTCCAGTTCTCAATCCATTCCTTTCCTTTTATCCCATGACATTACTTTTACGTAAGCCAACCTTGTCTGGACCTTCCTGGAAGAAGCTAAATCTCTAAGTACATATCATCCCGGATCCCTCTGTGTTTGTTGTTTTGTTTCCCTTCAAAGAACTCTAATAGATTAGTAAGACATGATTTTTCCTTTACATGTTGACTATTGCTTTGTTTATGTTTTTTTTTTGTTTTCTGTGTGTTATTCAATTTTACTCTTATTTTGTTTCAACTTGCCAATCTGTACGCGACGTTAGACTTACCGGTCTGTGCTGCCAGGATCTAGAGCCCTTTTTTTTTAAATATGGTACATTAGCTAATAACTTCCCAGTTGGGTACCAAAGCCGATTTAAAGGACACAATGTTAATTAAAACAGTGATTTTTAATTTAAATTAAAAAAATAACTGATGGAGGGAAGGCAGGCTCAGCTCTCCTTCAGGGGCACTAGCTTTCAGTACAAAAGGCCCAGTTTGGATATTGCCTGCTCATTGTTTTGGTTATTATAGGAGCCCTTAGAATTGTTCAGCCAGCTGAATCCTTGGACTCACAGTGTCCCAGAGACTTTATCACTCTTTTGCCAGCAGGTGCCCTCATGCTGAGGTGCGATTATGCTGCAGTGAGTCTGACCCACTAGAAAGCCTGTAGTAAAAGTTAAGAAAATGGCTTTAGTTTGAATTAAATAAAATGTATTTGAATAATTACGTCCTGTATCCTCAGATGAAATAGTTAGATGGTTCCCTGTGAGCCCTCTACTTGAATTACTGGATGTCCCAGCCATAGCGTTTCAGGCATGGAAGTTCTCAGCCTTGTGTCACAGAAACCTGAACTTCATCTGCTCAAGACTAAGAGATGGACACACCATGCACCATCTGCTGTCACTACATGAAACAGCTCTAAATAACACTAAACTCCAGCATATATTGGATCTTCAGATTTGCTTCCATCACACCATTCTTATGACTCAGAGAGAAGATGACAACTACATTTACAATTTCCAAACTCTATACAGACATTAGCAAGCCAGAAGGCAAAGCCCCTCTGTGAGACAGTGCATTTTGTCATCCCATTGCACAGACAGGAAACAGAGAAGTGAGTCAACTTCCTCCATGTCACAGACGCCGTCTGTACGAGGGATAACATTTGGTTCCCAGTCCAGTGATCAAACAACTCAGACCTGCTGTCTCTTGGCGCCTTCCTCTGCTAAGGTCTCTGGTTATGAAAAGTGTAAGCAGATACAATTAGCTCACACCACAAGTACTGATGACCCAGGGCATTCCACACTTTTCTTTATCTCTGCTCTCTCTTTTCTTTTTCTATTAGTCAGCAACATCTTCATTTTAAGCACATCCTGCCCTGCCAAACAACCTCACACTTCATCATTTCTTTTCATTCAGCAGCTCACTGTCTGATGCAGCAGAGGCAGCCAGCTCTTCGAAGGGAAGGTATTTGCTGCTGTTTTTCTTAAGTGCATTTTAATAATGCATTTCACATGTGAGAAATGGCCATTGGGAGTGCAGCCTGAGAGCTGGAACGCACAGCTAGACCAAGAGGTAATCTGAGGATGAGCAGCACCAGCTTGCAGTTTAAAGACTATTAATTACTGCTACTTTCCTGGAGATTATTTGAAAATAATCGGGCTCCTGATTTGGGTTTAATGAGCAATTATTCCTTTTGTTTGTTGACACGGTGTGAGTTCCAGAGGATCCAATCAATAGAGCCTCTTATCTGCTAGTTTATTAAATTTGATTCATCACACTTGTTGTCCTTCCACCACTTTCTTCACTCTCCATATTTCTTGCTTATTACGGCTTCCCTTCATATTGATGGAGTCAGGGGCGGCTCTAGGCATTTTGCCACCCCAAGCATGGCAGGTAGGCTGCCTTCGGCGGCTTGCCTGCGGGAGGTCCCCGGTCCCGCGAATTCGGCGGCAGCCTGCAGGAGGTCCTCCGAAGCCGCGGGACCAGCGGACCCTCCGCAGGCATGCCACCGAAGGCAGCCTGCCTGCTGCCTTCACGGCGGCCGGCAGAGTGCCCCCCACGGCATGCCACCCCAATCACGTGCTTGGCGTGCTGGTGCCTGGAGCCGCCCCTGGATGGAGTGGTCATTCTCCTGCCACAAAGCTATCAATGGACAGGGGAGGAGTCAGCACCCAGGCCCCACTTCTAGCTGGGAACCAGTACTTAGTGCAGGGGAGCTGGTTTTCCAGGACCACAAGCAGAGGCTCCCCCTTGCCTACAGATTTGGTTCCATGGGTGGAAGGAGGCATCGTCTGTCTCCATGACATCATATCCGCCATCCCCGGAACCCTCCAGAGTGTTGGGGGAGAGGGGTCATGCTAAGAGCAGGGCTGGAGGGATCATACATTGTTCCTTTTGCCAAGCTCAAGTGGAATTAACTGGAAAGTTCCTACAATCTGGACCCCTCTCCACGGAATCTTCTGTGTTTTCCTCCCCTACCCCATCCCAAGGCTTTTACATAGCAGGGGAACAGGGCACAACACCAGAGTTCTAGTCAACCAGAGCTCAGCTACAGAATCCTGTGAAGAACAAGACAGATTCTTAGTCATGTTGCCACATTATTTTTGGAGCTAAGAGATTTGAGTCCAGATGCCAGTTAAAAAAAGGAAAACGTCATTGTGAAGGGACATGACATCTAGGAGCCATTGTGGTGCAGCATCCTTTAGAGGAGCACTCTACACCTTCCACTCACTGTAAAGCCTGTTTCAACGCACTGAGCCAAAAGCTGCTTATGGAAATCTTCAGCAATTAATAAAACGAGTGTCCAAACTCCATGGACGAATGCCGGTTAGGTAAAGAGTAGCGCTAATCAGAAATATGTTGTCAAACATTTTGTGATGAAAAATGCCATTTTTGTCTAAAATGAGGTTTAGAAAAAAAATGTTAATTTCTACAAAAATTCCTGAGGGGAAAATAATGTTTGTTTTGGGAAACTTTACATTTCATTTTGAATTTTATTTTGTTTTTTAAAATTTGTTTATCATGTTTACGTTATCTAATGACATGTCAGTAGTAGCTAATAATAAGCACATCGATAACATGCACTATGATGACCTAATAGAATGGTTGAAATAGTCTATTTTTTTTAAATCATTAAGGGCAGCTGCTACATAGTACTGATTGAAACATCTCATCTTCTTTTTAGATCAAAGTGGTGTAAATGAAACAGTGGGTAGGAAAGGCTGCAGCAGGAAAAGCAATAGCAGGACGGTGTAACAGCAGACCTGCCAAGTGCCATGCATCTCATGTGACACTTAAGCTTTTGGCAGCCCTGTCATGCCTGTCCACTCAGGTAAAATCTCCTGCTCAGCATGTGCACCCTCAGACCCCTATCCGAGGAGGCAGGAAACTAGCTTCCCCCTATTTTACAAATAAGGTATCTGACAGTTTGCATAAACTCATTTCAGGCACAGCTGGGAATGGAACCCAGCTCTCTAATATGACAGACCCACCCACTTAGCTGTACTGGCTTTCAGAATGAATGAGCCAAATCTATTCTTAGCTATGCTGTCTCTAATCACTGCTGTATACCACCCTCTGCTCCCAGAATCAGGAATAGAGCCCAGGAATCCTGAAACCCAATATTCCATTGCTCACCCACACACAGTAGTGCAACACACTGGCAAAGCATGTGCCAGGTCCCCTCTTGGGGCTGGTTCACATGGAGAACAACAGCTTACTTCTGATACACGTTATTCCTTTATCTCAAGTAAAAATTTCAGTGGAGAGGCACTGACCGTCCTGCATTCAAACCCTGCAGAAGTCCTATGCTGGAAAACATAAAGTGACCTTGTAATTAAAGACTGTATCATAATCAGTGAGCACAAGGAAGCAGGCATTAATTCATGCATTTCCTAACTTTTGAATCCTTGATTTGCAACTTTATCATTTTTTAACATTTTTTTGGTGGGTGGGTGGGTGGATGGAGAGAGAGAGAGGCCCCTTTTAAGTTAGCAGTAATTGGTCAACTGGATGTCTCAAGGTACTACTAATGGGCTACATTACACTGGCAGGTCACTAGTTTTAATCCAGATCAGTTCAACAGGGATTAAGAGCTGATCCCATCTATGGATGTTTGTTGTCTCTCATCTGAGATGAATTTGGCAAGTCTCAGTTCCAGCTCCCCCAGGACAAATTCAGCACCAGGCTTTGAATTAACTGGCAGACTCAGCAGAGAGGTTCCTGCGTCATGAAGACTGAACTACCCATGTTGCCCCTACAGCAAGATCCACCCCTGCAAAAATCAGGCCTGGGTCATATGCAGAAGCGTGTAGCTTGTAGGTACGTACAGCTGTCACTCCGATGCCTTTCACGAGCACTAAATCCATAGACTTTTCTAATGCTGATATTTATGGTTATACCCAAATTATTTGCAAGTTTGTAAATTAATTCATTAAACAATTTGTATAAAACATCACATGTGGAGCTGCACAAAATTTGGCAGCATCAGAACAGTTCCTCTCCTTGCTTTAACTTGCCCCTTGTTGTGCACACCCAGAGATTTGGGTCACTGGACTTTGTCACTTGCATTTGATGTGCATCTCAAATCACTGTTTACATCGCTGCTGACTCTGGCTTTGTGTGTGCATCTCTCCGTGTGTCCCCTAGTCACTAGTTGGATTTGGAGGTGCTGTGGTAAAGGTGTGATGAGCATAAACCACATACCTGTGCTTGGCACATAAAGTTCAAATGACATACTGCTGTTGGGTCAGTCCCACAAAACCAATCTCCAGCACTGCAGGCAGCATGCAGCCAAGCAAAGTGGAGACTCCCTGCTTCCTTTCTGATGCGCGTGCACACGCGCGCGCACGCCTAGCCAGAAAGCACTATTGTTTCTGGATTCTCTTCAAATTAAAAACAAATCCATGTACGTTCTTCGGTAAAAAGAGTTAATTTCCAATCTGAGCGTGTAGGAGGGTGTCCCTAGGGAATGGAGTAATGAAGCCGCTAGTGCTAGTTGCAAAACAAATAGATAAATCAATGTTTCAATTTGCTCCATGTGAGAGAATGGGCTGCGGTTGCTTAGCAATTCAAAGAACATTATCGCAGGCTCTTCACAAGGCAGCAAGAAAGCTACAAAAGTTGCTGAGGCTTGTGCCATATTAGAATGAAAACAAAACTTACATTCTAATGACAGCAGCAATTCAAGAGCCAAAGAAGGATGCTATTTCTATGATAAATCCCCTGAAATCCCTTTGAGTCCCATCACCAGCTCACTGCAGAGCACAATGGTAAATACCAGTTGACTGTATTTTCAAAATCCATGGGAGCCACAGAAGAGACTAATCTTTCACATAGTTTGTTCTGCAGTATGTTTTCCAGTAAGTCCTATGAGCACAGGACTGAGCCCTATTCGCTGCTCTGCCACTGAGTCACCCTGTATAACTTTGTGCCAGTCACAATCTTTGTGTATGTCAGTCACTGTAAATGGGACAATACCCTTACAAAAACACGACTGCATTCTACAGTAATTGTCCACAACACCATAGCTTACATTGACTGTCAATCATTATGGGAGGATTTATTTTAATGGACAGTTTACTGACTGCACAGGGGTTTGGGGCGGGTTCATTTGTAGACCAGATTGAGCTCTGGTGCAAGCAATGGTGTCACCCATGGATCTGGTTTGTAAATATTTTCAAGGTGAAAATCTCAATGTAGCAGCTATGTATTGTTATTAAACTCACAACTTCCAAGGCTGGCCCACCCCCCATCTGTCTTCTGAACCCCCATCTCAGTTCCCTGCACCATCCTTCCCCCACAGCTGCATTCCCATGTCAGTACCCTGGTAGAGCAGACCACCTGCTGGCATGAATCTGGTGCAGGGGGCTCCCCACCCCAGCATAGGTGATGTATTGGAGTAGAACTCAACTATGGCTCTCCTCATTGGCACAGGGTACATATGACACCAACTGCAGTGGTGTAAGTTACAACACCCCTTCAGCTACTCTAACTCTCTCCAGGGCTGGTGCAGACGAGCCCACAGGATTGGGGAGCTGTAACCAGCTCCTGACACCATCTCCCCTCTCCTTGCTGAGTGGATCTTGAATGCAGGCCAGAAACTGGCCCCGTGTTTTTTTGTCTGGGATGTGGACACTCATTTCAATGAGTTGAGGACTTTCTCATGCAGAATTCAGAGGGGAAGGAGGCCCTGGGCCAAAATGAACCTGGGCTAAATTCCCTGCAAGGGGGTCTGGTGTTCTTACTCCTTATGGCTACTACTACACTGTTCTTTGGGCTTATTTTGCACAAGTTATTCTCCTTGGTGGAGCAGGCCTGAGACTTGAAGTTGGCCTGACTTTTCATTCTCCTCTGTGCGTCACACAGGCTCCTCTTACCTACCAAAGATTCACAGGTGCCTGATCTCATTCCAGCCCAGGCCTTAAATGATTCCTAGCAGGGGCGGCTCTAGCAATTTCGCCGGCCCAAGCACGGCGGCACGCCGCGGGGGGCGCTCTGGCGGTCGCTGGTCCCACGGCTCCGGTGGACCTCCTGCAGACGTGCCTGCGGAGAGTCCGCTGGTCCCGCGGCTCCGGTGGAGCATCTGCAGGCACGCCTGCGGGAGGTCCACCGGAGCCGCCTGCCGCCCTCCCGGCGACAGGTGGAGCGCCCCCCGTGACATGCCGCCCCAAGCACACGCTTGGCGTGCTGGGGCCTGGAGCCGGCCCTGTTCCTAGGGGGACAAACTGAGCCAGAACTAGCTACAGTTACAATACAGCCAATGCTAGACCATAACTACTGTCTGACATTGGCTCTGCAGTGTCCCCTTGGCCCTGTCCTCTCTGACTGGACCACACGAATGTAGCCCTTCCCTCTCACACAAGTCCTGTACCTAGACCCTCCTGCGGTCCAGGCTAATTACAGGGTTCCTTGCTTTTTACTGCCTACAATGTGGGCAGCCTTGCTGGCCCTTTCTTAGCTGCATGCCCATCTGGTATTGGGCCTGGCAGCTGATTGCAGATCAGAATCTCTACAGATTCATGCTGGCTCTCCCCTGTGTTGCAGCATGGGAAGCAGTTGGCATTGCTGAAGTACTATACGAAGGGAGCTGCTCCTCATGCAGCAGACCCATTGCCCCCAGCGTGAGGAAGAAAATCGCACAACACACCAGCTTCCCTGGGTTTAGGAGACCCTGTGGTAATCCTGAGAATTGGCATGGCAGGCATCACAGCAAAGTGGAAAGCTGAAGAGAAGCATTCCCTTTCCCAAAACAGCTCTGCTGAGTGGAAATCGCATGCACACCTCCCAGTTACATCTGCTCTCACCTGGCAGGCAGAACATGTCTTCGTTGAGCCCCAGAAGACAAGGCAAAGTAAGGCAAACTCACAGGCAGAACACAGCACAATGACGCACGTGCTTGGCTGGTGCCTTAGGGAGAGCGCAGGGAAAGGAAGAATGAGGGAAGATGCAATTTACAGAGTTTTCAGGGGAGCACGGAAGGTGGGGAGGGGGAGTGGTTGCTTCTTTAGGATGTTTGAGAAACTTATTGGACAATTTCTCTTCTCAAGCAGGTGAATTAGCAGGTTAGTGTGTGAGCAAAAGGCTTTTTTAACCCTGACTAAAGTGAATGATCAATATTATGTACTCATCTAAACAGCGGTAACCTTGGCTGGTGATGCACCTAATGCTTTGCAGACTCAAACAGCAAGACCATGCAATATCCTAAAGGACAAACAGAAAACAGACATCTTTACCTGTGTCTGAGGCATACCCAGAGAGTCTGTGGCAGAAGACATGCAGGGATAATGTGCTCCCTAGAGAGATAAAGGGCCTGATTCTCCTAGCTTGCTTTTGTAAGCCAGGGTAACTCCACTGAGATCAATGGGTTTCCACAGGCATAAAAGGGATGTAAATAGCTTTGCCAACTCTATTGAGTTTATTGTGAATCTCGCAACGTTTGGCGACTTTCTCACAGCTCCAGCTCCCGGAATCCTGGAATTACATGGGAGTTTCCGCTTCTATTTTGAAAAAAAGAAAATTTCTAGCCTTCAATATTGTGGAGCAAAGTTTGAAACCATAAATCTTAAAAGCTGAAACACAAAAAGGCAAAGAGACAGAACTCAACATTTGTTCTTTTTAAAAATCTCATGAGGAGCTGACCTGGGTTCTTGGGGCTCTGGGCGCTTGTACCTCAGGGAGGGGGGCAAAGGGATGACTCAGAGTCTGCTGGACAACCCAGAGGAGAGCCACTGGTTGGAGAGACAGGGCGCTGTCAGCGCGGGGAGGATAGCAGGGCGCCTACTCAGGGGAGGGAGGGGCAGTCTCTGAGAGAAAAGAGGGGGCAGAGTCACATGACTGACACGTGCAAGCCCAGGAAGAAGAGCTAGCCTGACCCATAGGAAGTCACATCCCCTCACATGGAGCTCTGGAACGGGGAGAAGCCATTTTTGGAGCAGTCTTGAGCCAGCCACAGAAAGGGCAGGACTGGCTGTGGGGGCTTGTGCGGTCCAGTTTTGCATGTAGGATCCCTCTGAGAACTGGCCTCTGGGGACCTGGAAGCAAAGTCCCTCAGCTTGGGGGGGCCTTTCCCTCTTCAAGACGACTCCCAGTCTGCAGAGTTTTGTTGGGAAAACTACCCCCACCCCACCCAGGTTGAGTTAGCCCTCCAGCTCCCTCGGTGAGATCAGTCACCCCATGACTCTGCTGTGCTGGCTGCTGCCTCAGGGCTCCTGGCTGCTGGGCGTGTCTGAGGGCTGGGGGAGGAGAGTACAGACAGAGTTTTAGGAGAGTGATTGCACTCTGCACCCAGAGCCCTGAACCCCTTTGGTGAGGGAAAATCCTGGGAGGAGCAGCAGCCTGAATCCTGCCCGCAGTGATCATCAGCCCTCTGCAGTGACTGTGGAGTCCAGAGCTACCTATGAACCTGAGGATCTGTCATGGAGTTGGAGTCACCATCCTTTAGGGAAATTGCATGGGAGATCCCACTCCCTGAACTGTGATCTCAAGGCAGGGGGAAGGGTTTGGGGATTTTATTACCTGCTGCCTGTTAAGCCGGCAGAGGGCCCTACCACGTTATCCCATGCGTGAGTCGTTTGAGCTGTACTGAGCCCAGTCAGCCAAGCTGCTAACTGCTACACAGAAGAGATCGTGGTCAGAGGTCATCAAGGGCCCCTACAAGGTATGTGTACCAATGGGACTCTAATTTTATGTTTGCTATATCAGGTCACGTGACTGGGAGAATTCACGGGTATGATCAGCGTGGGCACCGGTGACCCTGAGAATAGTGTTTTGCCATCTTGTGTCATATTTTCTTCCTGTTTAATATGATTACTGTGTTGAATGTGTGTTTGTGATATTTCTTCAGAGTCTCCAACTATCTGATAAGTAAGTGGGGGTTACCCTGAGGCTAGAATTTCCCTTCCAAGCTGCCCTGATGACCCTGACAGGAAAATAAATGAATTCATATGGGAAGAAAATAAAAAAGTTACACCTAGTTGAGTGAGAGGCGCGATCCAGAAGAACCCAGGGCCGTCCATCAAAACGTGTATGGAGCTTGGCGATAAAGGCGATAACCAGGGGCGCCATACATGATTTTAAAGCCAAACTGGTTGGGGCTGACTCATGGTTATTGAACACAAGGGACTGGCAACGCTGCGATGAGTGAGAGGCGATTCAAGCCTTAAATGTCCAATGGCCTACAGTGTGGAAAGACAGAGGATGGGGTCCCTTGACCACTATCCTAAGTGGCCTTTTACATTGGCCTCTGCAAGCATGAGAGCAGCTTCCCTCCTGGGGAACAACTGGAAAGGCAGCTAGAGCACCACCACTCTCCACTGGGCTGCCCTTCTCCTTAAAGCAACAAAATGACATTCCTCATAACAGAGGCTCATACCCCTGGGTGTGTCTGTCTAGGCTCACATACTGTGCTCATTATCCTGGTATCTCAGTGCCTCAAGAAGCCCTTCTAAAGGGCTCAGAGTCCTTTAGTGCACAAGGAGAGGCCAGCGTGATGGGGCAAGGGGAACTGACGAAAGTTCACACTGACAGATATTTATGAGACTTCAACAGTGCAATCCATGCGCCCAGAAGTGCCCATAATTCACCCAGGCATGTCGTCACTCCCACCAACCACCTCAGATTCACAGGCAGGACATCAATCACTGGGATTATTTTAAAGCCCTTTGCCCCATTTTCATTGCGCCGACATCCGTTGCCATAGAAACAGGAGCAGCGGCTCGAAGCCGCATTGTTAGAATTCTTGTAAATTTCAGTTGTGGCTGTCGGCAGAGCCCTGCAAGTGCCTTTTCCAAACAGCACCAAGAGCCATTCAGGCTGTGTCCCAGGAGGCTGTGGGGTCCCAGGGACCAGCACCAAGGACTTTTCAGGCTGCGCCCTACCAGGCGATGAGGTCCCATGGGCCAGGAGAAAGTTTCCCCAGAAACAAACAGTCTTGAAATATTTCTCTTTCTTTAGTTTGTATTTATATGTCCTTGGTTTAAGAGCTAACACCACCAGCCTGACACACTGACATATGACAGCAAGATTGCTAGAGACAGGAGTGGAGGAACGGCCTGCTTAGTTAGGAAGGGAGTCTCATTCGTGTATCACCATGGGTGGTTAGAGAGGCCTTGAATGTTGTCTGAACTAGGTGGCCTCTTTGTTTAGCTGAGTGCCTTGGCCTCTCCCTTATCGCTGTATTTATTTGGTATGACCTTGTGTTTAAATGCCATTTTTGACAGAGATTGCTACTCCCTCTCCCATTTTGCTCATTTGATCCTTCTTTTAAATAGATTATAACCATTGATTTTAACATTCTAGTTATGAATGAAAACTAGTGGGTTGATTCACATAACAACTAGATTGAATATATCCTCATCTCTTGTTTGTTACCCAGGCTCCTTGCACTGGTGCATGGGCAATGTTCATGTCCTTTTTCTTGACTAATTTTGTTCTAAAAAATCTCAGTTCTATGCTAAACGAATGCACATATCTTCCCTCTTTTTACTCTCTCTGTTTATTAGTTTAATGCTGTCCTGACTACTCTGGCCAGCCTGTCCCCAAGGAGATTGGTTCCCTTTCTACTGACGTGGAGGCCATGCAAATTATATGGCTCCCACCCCCAGAGAAGATGGACCAATGTTCCACAAAACCAAAAATCCTCCAGCTACACAACTCGCCTAGCCAGAGGGTTCATTCCAGAATATTTTGCCTTCTGTTTTCTTTTACTCGTGGGACAGGAAGGATCTCAAAGAAGATCGCTTGGACTGTGTCTTCAGCACACTTCCACATTCCCTGAAGTCATCTATTATTTGAGAGATATTCCATGATGCAGCATCAGTAGCGCCTACATTAGCCACCACCAATGGATCCTTGCTTGTCAACTTCAGAAGCCTATCCAATCTTAGGGTGGCATCTTGTGTCCTGGCTCCGGGAAAGCAGTACACCATCCTGCTGTCCCTTGCAGAATGTTCTTTCAATTCTTTTGAGTACTGAATCCCCAACAAAGAGTGTCTGTCTTTGTTCGGCAGTTGGAGAACTCTTTGTGGGCAAGCTTGATTTTCTTACAGCTTGGGCCAAGCTGCCATCCACAGGTGTGTCCTATACATCTCTGTTCCCTTGGACCAGCTAGATCTTGAGAGGCATTTTTCAGTTTCCATGCTGAGGACCTTGTATTGATTAGATATTTCTAGCTATGTGGAATTCCTCCTGGCCCCCTTCTCTCTGGTGGCCACAGCCTGCCCATCCTCGTCTATCTCCAGCTGTGTGGAATGCCACCTTGTCTCTGGTGGTTATGAACTGCCAGGTCCCCTCTCTGACTTCCTCTCTCTCCAATTCATTGGTGGCCAGCTCCTTTTCCCTTTGAGCCTGGGAAATTGATGTTTCCCAAATCAGCTTCTCTCATTCTCAGTAGTGTCTGTACTTGCCCCTCCAATCCAATGCTCTTTTCCTCCAGCACAGCGACCAACTTGCACTTTATGCATGGGAAATCCCTTCTGGCTTCAAGCAGGAAAGAAAACATGACATTTCCGTTGCAGGTCACCACCACTGTTTCGCCGCTGGCCATCTTAAAAATCACACACAGAGCTGGAGTTGGAAGGAAAGCCTCTCACAGAGCCTCTCTACACTCCCTCTGAAGCTCCTGCTAGCTGCATCTGTTTGTTTAATGCAGCTAAGTGGACAGTGCCTTTCTTGGAAACAAAAAGGCTGATTCTTAGATACAGATCTAAAGCTATTTCTGATTAGCCAGCCATCCAGTCCAGTTCTGAGGGCTCCTTAGCACCCAGCCAATCCCTTCCGTAATTTTTTTCTGGTGAATTGCTCCAGAGGAAGCGCATTGCAGAGTGAGACTCATTCCATACATTTCACTGCCAGGTCTGTAATGGGGAAGAAAATCCGTTTGTTCTAGGACATTATAATCCATCTCTCAATCAAAACCTAAGCCACATATAAGCCATTCCCCCTTAATTCAGTTTCAACACTGAACTGTTCCCCAGATAATTAATAATGTTTGCAAATGTGCCTCCTTTGAAGGAATATTACCATAGTTTAGATGATAAGCTGAGAGTCATGTTCCTCTGAATAATTCTCAACATCCATCTGCAAGCAGCATTACTTGGATTCAGAGGAATTACATAAGAGTTATGCTGCCCACTTTAAATCAAACTTTAAAGAATTCTGTTTATCAGTCCACCATATGCTGCATAACCCTCTCCCTTATTCAGCTTCTCCTGGCTTCTCTTAAATACAGATTCAAATGCCAGAGACACTAAGGGAGAGCACCCTACACTCTTGAAGACACGACGGCAAAGGAAGAATCTTGATTCAGATCATCCACCCTTATTTCCTAAAATGTTTGGTCTGTGCACCAAAGTTCTCATCTTCACGCCACATGTCAAGTTTGGAGCACTGAGGTTTTACTTGGGTACTGGTGCTGGACAAACAAAACCTATATGATTATAATGATTAATATTCCAAAATGTAGAGGCCCCCTTCATTCTCCTTCTTGAAACTCCAAACCCATTGGGCTAGCAGGCACACAGCCCCACATGCTGGTAAAACTCTCTAAGGGCCCAGTCGTGCAGTCTTTGGGTTTTGTAGGGGAGGGAATGTTCCAGCAGCCTGCAGGTCAGTGTGGTCAGGGCTGTCTTGGGAAGGTCCTAGCCAACAGGAGGTAGGCTGAAAGGTTCCACTAACTCAGCATCTGGGAGATTGGTTAAGTTGAGCACATCAGTGACAACAGATGATTTCCAAGGGCAAAAAAAGGGCTGTCCAGAGTATGGGAGGGAACAGGCAGCTGGGCGGTAGCTCCTGTTGACAATGATAAAGGGGAAGCAATAGCTAGAATGAAATCGGGAAGTGGGGTGAAGGGAAGTCAGGTATGGGTCAATATGGAGGTTGCCCGAGGGAAAGCTAAGAGACTGTGGCTGCTTGTCAGGGGACATGGAGAAGTCAGTGGTTTGGGGAAGGCTAGTGCACTTGTGCTACACAAGAGGGAGGAATCAGGGCACAAGTAGATTAGTAGATTCAGTGTTTTAAGGGTTAAGAAATATTTGCAACTTTCTCCACTTTTACCTGAACTGATCAACACAGCACTCTGCACACTCACAGCTGCATTCTGCTCAGTGGGACCACAGACATAGTATTTTAGGTACTGTCTCAGGATTTCTGCTTGAAACTGTAGACATGAATGTGATTTAAAAATTAAAACATCGATTCCTTGTTTATGCCTCTGAGTAATATTGGCAGGATAACAACACCAGTCTTCACCTGCCCAGCTTTGGTAGTGCATCACTGATGTTCCCTAGAAAACTCTGAAAACTTTTTGTTCATCCTCAATATACAATACTCAGCTGCCTCCTCTTCCTGCCCCGGCTGTCATGGTTGAGGGCATGTGCATGAAAACAAAAGCAGGTTCTTTGCTTGGTCAGTTTTGATCTCTTCTTTCTGCTAATTCCACACTGAACACCATTGTCTTCTATCCAGGACATTTTAGTCAGTTGCTATGGAGAAGATTGTGCTATCACAAATGCTAGGTATGGCACCAGGGGAAGAATAAGCAGCAGATGAATCCTAAGAAATAAAGTTCCCATTTCTATATAAATACCCTTAGAAAAAATAAAACACAAACGAACAAACAAGAAGACGTGAAAATAAACTGAAAAGTCAGGAGGTTTTTGGATTCCAAACTACTCAGAAGAATGCATTTCTTGTCCCTCAAGGTCATTTTATAAAAAGGATCAGTTATATTTTTCCAGATTAATGTTTAAGTTTGGAAAATTCTGTAGTTAAAATACCAAAATAGAAATAAATCCCCTTACAGCTCTTTCCACACTTTCAGAGCTTCCGTGAAAATATGACATACCAAGTAATACACAACAGCAAACTAAGCCATTTGAGTTAACTACTGGCATCAGTCAAGGATGTCTTATGTCACCCATGACCTTCCTACTGGTAATAGATTGGGTAATGAGAAAGATCACAGAACAACCAAGCGGTATACAATGGTCTTTCACACACAAACCTGAAGGCCTCGACTTCGCATATGACATCAATCTGCTGTCTCATACCCACAGAGATATGCAAGCGAAAACAAATGATCTCCAGACCTGTGCAGTTAGCAGGGCTGAAAAATCAACTCTGAGAAAACTAAAACCATGAGAATCAATACACACAAAACACCAATAACATTTTCTAGGACTGACAAAGAAGAGGTCCGACACTGCACATATCTTGGCAGCATCATAAGCAAAACAAGTGGAACAGATGAAGACATTAAAGGCAGAATAGTCAAAGCCAGATATGCCTTCGCAACCCCAAAACCAACCATTTAAACTCTGTCTTACCATATGTTGCTGAAACTTGGAGACTTAACAAGACCTTGCTATCTAAACATCAAGTTTTTACAAACAGCTGCCTTAGACAAATCCTCAACATCAGATGGCCAGAAAAAAAATCACAAATGAAGAGGTTTGGATAGGACAAATCAGAAATTGATAGGACAGGACATTATGGAATGAAAATGGAGATGGCTAGAAATGAACATCACAACAAGACAGGCGTTGGACTGGAATCCCAGGGCAAGAGGTGGTGATAGACCAAAGACAACTTGGAAATGTATAACAGAAGCAGAACTGAAAACTATCAAAATGACCTGGGGAAGAAGCTAAAACTGCAGCAAGAGACCACCAAAAAATGGAAGGCACTAGTGAAAGCCCTACCTTTCGCGGAAATAGAAAGGCGTAAGTCAAGTCACAACTCTTTCCAGGTAACTGGGAGGAGGGGAGGTTGCTTCTCCTTCCTACACTGCCAGCTGTGTGTGCTGTTCTGCTGAGGGCCTGTCTCACTTCATATGGAGCATCTCCTCTTCTCAGAACCAGGGCATAGACACGCAGACTGTACAGTAACTGGTTGTATTGTCACTGAATGAAAGCACGTCTTCGTATCAACCAGAAGATGAGCGGTTTCCTAAAAACCTCCTGATTGCCTTCACATTAGTATCTTCAGCTACTAGCCAGGGAAGAAAGGGAGCAGGGACACAGACAGAGGTCTCTGAACTGTGACACACTGAAATCAAGAGCCCTCTGAATGGGACTGTGCTGCCTTCAGCAAAAGAAATCAAGGCAGTCAGAGCCAAGACACAAAAAGGCACTGAACTGTTTGTAGCTACTTTTTTCAGGAAGGGATTTCCCTCTCCCTTACACTTCTAAGTGTATATTAACACTGTGCCTTCTGCCCATTAACCTCAATATTCTTAAGTGGGCACCAGAGGGAGCTATGTTCTCTGTTACATGCAGAGAACATTTTTCTTACCTTTATATGATTACTTAGACACACAATTGTTTTTTCTTAAACTGAGGAAACTAGGAAAGAGCCTCCCCATTAAGAGAATGAGAGCGAGCAAACAGCAGACTCCCTGATTTGTGATTGCTGCAAAGGTCACCCTGAATAAAGGGATGTTCTGCTCTCTCCTCCAAAGAGGTCCCTCCCAAAATAAATGACATGCTATCTTTAAAAAAATCCACCATAAATGAGAACACCCCCATGCCAGATGTACAGGAAGAACGTATTGTTTGACTGGTGACTACAGTTTGAAATCACCCTTATGGAAAATCCTACAGAATTGATTAGAAAAGAAATTTTCTATACACTTTTAAAAACCAGACTAGATCCTAGAATAAAGACTATAACCTTGCTAATGAATTCTACAGGATGGTTAAAAAACCTATAGAAGATATTTTGTTCTATATTGAATTCTATAGCATTTTAGAGTAATTTCTACAGAGCCCTATTTGACTTCCATACAATGCTATGGGTTCTATTAAATTCCATAGACTTTTATTATATGGGAGGGTTGTTTTTATTACTGATTCTGGCTCAGTAGAGAATGGAGGGGGTGATTAGCATGAACAATCTGGTGAGAGAAACAAAGATTTTAAGAGCTGAGAGTGGGGACAAATTGACAGAATTGTGGCTGATACAGCTAAAAGGCCTGTAAAGCAAGTCGATTATTTACTCATTTACATCATGTCTGCTGTAAAGCACAGAAAGTTAAACCAGCTCTGAGCTGCACTATGCTGCCTTTCAACCCCTGAAAATATATTATCATTAACACCAACACTCCAATTAGTCTCAGAAACATTAAAATAATCAGAATCTTGCAGCCGATTCCAGCACAAATTGTGTGTCTGTGTTTAAGGGACAGAGGATCTGGAGAGAGGGCTGTGATAGAGTTAATAGGGCTGCTCTGCCAGAGCCTATTTGAAATTCCAGGCAGCACTAATTTAGTTTTAATGGGCACAAATTCAATTCCAATGGTTAAAGTATGCAAATAACAACTAAAAGGGAACCCCTGCTCCAGCTGCTGGAGATAAAATTAATTCCCTTCCCATTTCCCCACCTCGGCCTGAGTCACATACTCACCATGTGCAGGCTGTAAGAGAGGCTGACCTCGTGTTAGGAGAGATGGGACTCACCCACGCAACACCCGCTGAGACATCCACTGATGAATGCAGCACAGACTCTAAAGGGCCTTCGATAATACCACGCCTCATTAAACTTTAATCAGGCCAGTCTCACCACTCACCTCCTCAAATGCCAAGACTTTGTGTGAGTGAGAGAACCAAATCTCCTGTAGCCGAGGGAGCCGGGAGTTTCAAGCAGGACAGGGCAAATGCCCAGGGGGGAAGATCTTCCAGAAAACATGTTTGTAAGAGTAACCAATGGAATCAGAGGATACTAACCACAGTCATGTGACAGAGGTATTAATGTCACCTTGGCACAGATCATGTCAATGGAGCTAAGAAATAAAATGTATTTTCTTCCCTACGCTCCTGGGTGTCAGACTGCTGTTAGGTGGAGTGAAAAGGTACATTTTCCACAAAAATGAATCAATGAAACTTCCTGAGTCTCTCTGCCTGGAAGTATCAGAGGGGGAGCCGTGTTAGTCTGGTTCTGTAGAAGCAGCAAAGAATCCTGTGGCACCTTATAGACTAACAGACGTTTTGCAGCATGAGCTTTCATCACTTCTTCGGATGCAAGTACCTGGGAGGGAACCATGGCACCGGGGGAACCATATTGGTCAGCATGGAAGCTTTGATGCCTCATGTCTTTCCTTCCCCATTCCTTTATGCATGCTGCTGCTTATATGTAGAATGAATGACCTTCCTGGCTCACCTAATCACTGCTTTTTCCTAGCTCTCATGCTGCTTCAAAATGCAGTTCTTCCATGATGTCTTCAAGAAACAAGTCTATAGATATTATACCAAGGGAGGAACAACAAAAGCTGTACATGATCCCACCTCTTACTTTCCCACTGTGTTCTGTCTTGCCATGATCTGTCTTTATACTATAAGCTATTGGAAGCCAGGAACCTTTATTTCTGTGCTGACTACAGCACTAAGCACATTGTCAGGGCTGAATAAACAAATCAATAAGTCATAAGAATATATCACGTCTGGTATTCCAACTCCAGTAGTGGCTAATTCCTGATGCTTTAGTGCAGTGGTCCCCAACCTTTTTAATCTGGCAGGCGCCAGACGACGAACCACGGAGGACTGTGGCAGTGGACGAGGATCCGCCGAAATTCCGCCAAGCGGCAACGTTAATAGGCGTCGCCACCGAAATGCCACCAACAAGTAGTATCATCCAGAGGTGTCGCTGCTGAAATACCGCCAAAAATCGGCGGCGACGCCTCTGGATGACGCAGCTTGTCAGCGGCATTTTGGCGGATGCTCATCCGCTGGCCAGTACACTGGCGCACTTAGATGCCCCGGCGAGCACCAGGGCGCCCGCAGGCACCGCGTTGGGGACCCCTGCTTTAGTGCAATGCTAGACACAGTGAAAGGAAGTTCCCTTCCTGAGGCATGTGGAAATCAACTCCTGCCCTGATGATTGAGATCTGAAAAACTAAAAATATTATTGAAAGTTTCGACAAGTTAGACTCAGAGCTTCCCTTCTACCTACCCTGGGGAAAAAAAGTCTCTTAAAAACATAGCTTGTTCCTGGGATGGATGTGTCAGTCTGGAAAGATGTTGGTGGTACAATGGGAGCCATGTGTGTTCATTTGAATATAAAGAACAGATTTTATTGTCCTCATTGTGAGGGTTAGAAACACAATGGAGACTAGAGATGGGCACTAAGTAGGAGATGGATGAAACAACTGGAATCCCTTGTTTCTTGCTAAATACCATATCCATGCCATGAGGAAGACATACCATAGCCAAAGCTATTCCCAGACTTCCTGTAAACAAACCAGATGGTGACATTAATACCTAGCAGCTACACTCATTTTCTGAGAGAATTTTTAAAAAATGAAGTGCCAGTAAACCAGCAAGAGTTTAGGGGAGATATTTAAGGTTAATAGTTAATTGAAGGAAAATAAAGTCATTCTTCACCTGCACAGAGTCTATGTGCAAGTTAGATAAGATGTCTTACACAGCAACTTGTCAGATGAATACAGGTAACTCGTCAGAAAGGAGCTGACAAACGTCCAGATGCAGGTCCTGCACTATACAGGAGTGCAAAGCAATTCAGCTAACTTGCTAGATGAATGCTACAGATATAGAACTTCTATCACACTAGCAACAAACAGAGCTTAAATGATCCAAATTGCAATGATTTTTCCACACTATTGCTACAAGAAGCCAGAATCAGAGTTATGTTTTCAAACTATGTAGAAAGTGCTGAATTAAACAGCTTAGTAATTTTACATTTTCAAACCCAGGCAAAATACCATAAGATATGCCAAACAACAGTTGTCTAATGTATATTCCTTTTAAAAAAATGGCTAAAGCAGCAGAACCTAGTAATGTGAGCACTCAGAATTTACTTTCCCTGAAACTGCATGGAAGTTTGTAATAAAGACAAGAACATTGGAATAAAGAGGCAGAGGAAACAGATGGCAGATGGCCAGATTGGAATGTTTGTGTTTTTATTGTTTGCTGAATGCTCTTTATAGTGACTCAAAGGCTGGTGTTCACTCTTCCCTCATCAATTCACCCCCTCACGACACTGTGTAGTTAGCCTTTGCCCCTCCTGGCATAATCCACAACAGGGGAAGCCCCACTGACTTCAGTGGGACGGTTTCTGGTACATGCTACTATTCAGGGTATCACACTCTGCCCCTTACTGACTGGAGGTCAATGTACTGATTGGGAGCTTTAAGCATATGAGCAGTCCCATTGACGTCAATGGAGTTACTTAGATTTGCACTGGCGTAAGTGAAATGTGAAAATCAAGCCTCCTGTGACCAAGTTTGCAAAAGTGGACAGCACCTTGGGTGCAGCTTGGTGCTGAGAGCCTCTGAAAACTGGCCCCTCGTCTCCACTCCCCTAGGTTCCTCCAAGTCACAGTGTGCCAGTGAGCAAGTCACTACGAGAACACGCAACTGTAAATCAAGTCTGTTTTTTTTTAAATGGGTCACAAACAGGTTCAGATATCACCCCTTCCCTGGGTGGGCTTCACTATTTTGCTGGTTTTACAATCACACTTCCTTTGTTTTTAAAATATGCTTTTTCTGTCCCTGCTGCTGTGTGCCAGACCCACCTAACAGGGAGCACTGACCAGGGTCCTGATCCTACCTGCAGTGCCTGGGCAGATTGCTGCACCCACACAGAGCCCCGCTGATGGAAAGGGGGCTTTGTCTGGGAGTCTGCCCACATGCAACAAGCTACTGGATCAGTGCCTAACAGGGTAGAGAGGGGAAACGGTGGAAGCGATTGCACTCAAGGTGCTGTCATATGCAGCAAATAAACTGCAAAGACAGAAGAACCTTCCTTCTTTCATCTCCTTCAATAAGAAGATTCTCACGTGTTACTTGTGACACTAGTTAAAACCTTTTCAGGAAGAAGTTTTTAAGTCGTCAGCAGCCCTCTAACCTTTCTGTGCCTCTGAATTCCCATTTAGAAAATGTGGATAACACCATATACTCCCTTTTGGAGATGCTTAAGCCCCTTGGATGGATGACACTATAAAAGTACAAAAGGCTGCTGTAACTAGAAAAATACTATTAACCTGATTCAACAAAGACTGGAGGGCTCACCACCTCTGGAAATCGGGTACCTGGTGTCTCATGCTGAGCACTCAAAGCACACAACATTAGTGAATGCTTCTGAAAATTTGGCTGCACACGTGTGAACTACATAGGAGAAAGGTTTGGCTGGTGTACCCAAGTATGTTTCTACTCTGGAATCTGTTCTCTTGACATGAAATTGCACAGGTATCAAAGGGAGAACAGACATCTGTGTTTGGAGCATTAATTTTCACCCAGATAAACTGAAAACGCTTCTCGGAATTAATCACTTCAACCTTCATTTCCTAAGGGTAGGACTGTGGTGATTGTGACAAGTATTAGGAGGTAGCCGTGTCAGTCTGTATCCATAAAAACAACAAGGAGTCTGGTGGCACCTTAAAGAAACAGATTTATTTGGGCATAAGCTTTCGTGGTGAGGTTTTTTACCCACGAAAGCTTATGCTCAAATAAATCTGTTAGTCTTTAAGGTGCCACCGGACACCTTGTTGTTTTGGAGATTGTGAGCTTCTCACGCATTGCCTCAAAGTGACAGCTCAGTTCACCCCAGCCACGCTGTTGGAAACCACAGATCACATGCTTTACAAGGCAGTGAGAGGAGAAAAAACATTTTTAAAAAAATCCCTTTTATAAAGTGTCTAAAGAATCATCCTTGTTCCTTCCCAGGCAGCTTGGCTCACTAATCATTTGTAAAGTCTTGGGTCAGGGGTTCCCGCTCTGAACTCATTTACTGTTGACAAAGGCTCAATATATATGCAGCGTAGTTGTAGCCCTGTGGGTCCCAGGATATTGGAGAGGCAAGGTGGGTGAGGTAATATCTTTTATTGGACCAACTTCTCTTCTTCAGATCTGGGAAAGGAACTCCCAGCCTCACAGCTAAATACACAAGGTGGAACAGGTTGTTTAGCAGAAGTAGTTAGCACTTAGTGTAAGGGACCATTCAAGACAGAGTGGCCTATTAACACCTCTGCAGCCATAGCACAAAGAGGTGGGGATTGTGGGTTACAGACATAAATCCAATCTGTAACCCATTCTTAACCCCCCTCTTTTTGTCCTATGACTGAAGAGGTGTTAATGAGCCACTCTTCCTTGAATGGCCCCTTACAGTATGTGATAACTGCTTTTGCTATCTGTTCCACCTTCCACTTAGCTGCGATGCTGGGAGTACCTTTCCCAGATCTAAAGAAGAGCTCTGTGGGTCTGTCTACACAGCAGCTAGACATCTGCAGGCTCGGGCTGCAGGGCTGTTCCATTGCTGTGTAGATTTCTGGGCTTGGCCTTGAGCCTGGGATCTACGACCCTGTGGGTTGGGCGGGGAGTCCCAGAGCTTGGGCTCCAGCATGATCCCAGAAGGCTACACAGCAACGAAACAGCCCTGCAGTCAGAGCCTCGCAAGACTGAGTCAGCTGGCATGGGCCAGCCGCAGGCTCTCTTTGCTGTGTAGACGTGCCCAGTGTGGCTTGAAAGTTCGTCTTTCTCACCAATGGAAGTTGGTCCAATAAGGGGTATTACCTTCCCCACCTTGTCTCTGTAAAGGTGCCTTATGTCAGAATTGCACCAGAAAAACAGTGCAGGAGTAAGGACTCTGAAGGACATTTTTAGAATGTTTATACATCTCACTGGGAGACTGTGCAGAATGAAGTGCAGAAAGAACGGCATGAGACAGGAAAGTGACGACAAATGTCCTTTCAGAATTCACCAGTGGATTGCAGTCTGGGTCAGAGACTACACAATGTGACTGGGGAGTGTGGCAGATAAAGAGGAGGGTCTCGTATTATAAAAAATATAGCCTTAACTTGGTACATAACACTGTAGTGAGAGCTGGGTGCAGAGCTCAGCATTCCTATTTATTTAGTACTACGTCAGTGGCACTGGGGCTGGATTCAAGATTTTCACCTTGGTTTTAGGGGGAAGGGCATGGTGGGAGTTTGGGAATAAATTGTAGAGTTACCATGTTTGGCACGTCACAGGATTGGGGTTCTTTGACAGCATCAGCTACAGAGCTAAGTCTGAGTAAAGAGCCAACAGCCAGTGCAGAGAAGCTCTGCTACACAACACAGCACCTTCTAATGCTCCCCCATCAGTGAATCAGCCTTGCCTTGCCCAACAAGTGAGTTCTCCAGCATGAGCGTTCTCAGTGATTACACTAGCAGACGTAGACTGCATGAACATTGTTTGTCTTCTCCCAGCAGGTGACCTGAGCTCCACACCATCCATATGCTGAATTACGCCCACGAGAAAAGCATTAACATTTCCCCCTGTTGCTTACAGTCACTGTTACTGGTTTCACAGCCGTTTCCATGTGGTTTTTCAGGAATCACTCAGATTTACTCTCAGAAGACATGTTCCCTGAGGGGCCCGAGACAGAGGCCCCCAAAGTAAACAAATGGCAGTGTGCATTCCGTGATTTGCAGAAACCTGCTTCCTGCCATCAATACGCAAACGCTGTAGAACGCGGTTTCAGTGTCCACATTAAAACCTGATCAAGCCACATTGCCAGGTAGACACAACTGTGCTTTACGGTCCTGCTCCGATCAATAGCTCATAAAAGGGGGAATTACCCTATTTATCAAACATGCAATTAACCCCCCCACCCCCATAAAACAACCAAACTCACTTGAGATGCTTTTTACATCTGTGCCCTCCCCCACCCAACGCTGCATTTCAGGACAGTGACAGGTGCTAAGCAGGGAGTCCCAGGCCTGAGGTTCTAAGGTGGAGATCCTCAGAGTCAGCAGCTGGAGAGGTCAGCTTGACAGCTGGGAGGCTAGTGTGGGCTCCATTACCCATTTTATCCTTGGCCTCTCAAGGCCTGCCCGTTCGAACGAGCTTGACTGGTGTATGGCACGTGACCTAAACACTTCATTCACTTACCAATGTTTAAGGTGCCGGGGAGGGTTGTTACTCTTGCACATTCAGTTGAAGTTACAAGTATAGAGGCAGTAGGACAGAAAACAACCCACAGTATCTGAATGAACATCTGGCATAGACCTTGTCAACTCAATTCTTTCTGTTCAATATTTCATTTTGGGCTGGAGCATGCAGACAGCTGGAGAATGGTGAATTTCTCTACAGTCTGGAAATGGCGTAGCTTTTTCTGTCAGTGACATCATTGCTAGAGGCGCCATCCCACCAGCACAGATATGGGAGCACGGCCTGCCCCCATCTCCCAGCTCTGACTGCACAGATAGAGGAACTATGCCCTTGGGCATGGGTATGGGCCCTGTCCCTACCAGCACAGATACCACATAGGAACCATACCCGCTCCACTGGCACAAATATGATAGCCCCCTTCTGGACCCCAAGTACAATATGGTATCCCCCTCTCGTGTCACCATTCAACAGGCATAAACATAAAGGGAGCCTAAAGCCCCCATGTCTAACCATGCTGCAGTCACCCCGTCACTCCAGTGTAAACATACCGTCAGGGCTGTTGTCCCAGACGCCCTGCGTGGGGAGTGTTTCTGGGGCCTGTTCAGTGGCGTTCTTACAACACTATAGGAGAACAAACAAAGTGTCTCGTGAACAGCACATGCAGCCTCTTTAAAAAGCAGTTAACACAAGTAAATGGAAGGGAAGAGACAGGATTATAAATGGAGCTGTTTGCAAACCAGAAACATAATTTTGTAAACAATTTTGAAATTGTGAAGTTGTTCCCATTTTGCAGGACTTGAAATGGAACTGTGCTTTGCAAAATATGTGAAGGGCTCCAGGTCTCTCAGTGCACTAAAGAAGGAGAACTACTAGGTGCACATTTAAGTGAACTATTTTAACAACAGGAGCATAACAGTTCCCTCCACCCCAGGCTCCCTGCCTTTTCTCCCAACAGAGCTAAGTTTTATATTATTTCCTTTGAAAATGCTCCCCTCCCTTTTTTGGGGAGGGAATATTAGAGGCTTTCAATAATAATTCCTCTACAGTTAATGTAAGAAATGCTACTGTTGCAGGATTATGATTCTTTTCGCTAATTAAAAAAAATCCAATTAAATTATCAGAACCAAATAAGTAGGGCCCTCCCAAATTCATGGCCTTGAAACATGTGTCATGGACAGTGAAATCTGGTCTCCCCACGCCATGAAATCTGGTCTTTTTTGTGCTTTTACCTTATACTATACAGATTTCACGGGGGAGACCAGCGTTTCTCAAACTGGGGGTCCTGACCCAAAATGGAGTTGCAGGGGGGTCACAAGATTATTTCAGGGGGCTCATGGTATTGCCACACTTATTTCTGCACTGCCTTCAGAGCTGGGTGGCCAGGCAGCGGTGGCTGCTTACTGAGGTCCCAGCTCTATAGGCAGCAGCGCAGAAGTAAGGGTGGCAATACCATACTGTGCCATCTTTACTTCTGCGCCGCTGCTGGTGGCGGCTCTGCCTTCAGAGCTGGGCTCCCAGCCAGCAGCCAACGCTGCCAGCAGCAGTGCAGAAGTAAGGGTAGCAGTACCGCACCCCGCCTACAATAACCTTGCAAGCCCCCTCACTCCCCACTCCTTTTTGGGTCAGGACCCCTACAATGACAACACCGTGAAATTTTAGATTTAAATAGCTAAAATCATGAAATTTACAATTTTTAAAATCCTATGACTGTGAAATTGACCAAAATGTACCGTGAATTTGGTAGGGCCCTACAAATAAGGCTCTACTGATTAGTGGGACTTTTAACTTAATGATTACAGCTGCTAAAATTACTCTATAATTCGGAATGTATTGTTTTGCTGCCTTACTCTGTATCAGAGTAATATTAGTGTTGCCATATGACAATAAGTGACCATTGCTGATCTCAACAGTTTGGATTAAAAGAGGAAAGAAAACATGATGTTTTCTCAACAGGTATTGCACCTCCTAGAGACAAACCTAGTGAACTGGGTCAGATGTAAGCTTCCTAGACAGGCAACATGAATCGGACCACAGTCACTCTGTCACCTTGTGTTACATTTTGTGTCACTCAGTAAGGATGGAGTTACTGTTGTATGTGCAAGTTTGGGAGGAACAAGCGTCCCTGAATCCATGTGGATGCGTTTCCTAGCGGAAGGGAACAGCAGTCTGACATCAAGAGGCAGTGATGGCTGAGCTCACTCTCTGGGCCTCAGTCGGGAGTTCCTGCCATTCAGCATTACTCTCTCTAAAACAACAAAAAACCAACAGCAGCAGAATGGAGGTGGCTATTCCCTTAAAGACCTAGGAGTCTCACTCTTTTAATTATTTAAACTCCAAAATTAAGCATTACAGAGGTGTCAGGTTCAACTCCCCAGCCATTTCTCCAGCTTATCCCACTTCTGAGCAGTTAGGAAGAGAAAGGGAATTTAGAGAAATAATCATTCCACTGGGGCCCTAATTCCTAACAGCTCCACATAGGCGGCAAAGCACGACATTTCTGAGCGAAGGAAGAGCTGAGTTCTGAAAGCCTGAGATAAGAAACCGCCCACAACTGAAAGGACTAAGGGTGTTTGAAAAGGAGAAGGGGAAGGAGTTGGTTAGATATACGTGGTGCAACACAGGGAAGTTGATCATATGTGTACACACACAGAACGTACGCATGTGGTTATATCGGGGTAGGCAACCTATGGTATGTGTGCCGAAGGTGGCACGCAAGCTGATTTTCAGTGGCACTCACACTGCCCGGGTCCTGGCCACCGGTCCAGGGGGTTCTGCATTTTAATTTAATTTTAAATTAAGCTTCTTAAACATTTTAAAAGCCTTATTTACTTTACATACAACAACAGTTTAGTTATATATTATAGACTTATAGAAAGAGACCTTCTAAAAACGTTGAAATGTATTACTGGCACGTGAAACCTTAAATTAGAGTGAATAAATGAAGACTCGGCACATCACTTCTGAAAGGTTGCCGACCCCTGGGTTATATAATAACTTTCCCGACCACATTATTCACACACGGGAAAAGTTCAGGCAAGATAGGCAGGTCATACCAAATTAATGTTGACAAAATCTTAATAGTACACCACACCATCATGCATTTGTTTGATGTATTTAGGAAAGTTAATTTGAATTAACTAGAAAAGTGGATTTGTTAAACCAAATAAAACCCTTGTGTGGCTGCTTTTATTCAGAATTAAAGTTAACTTGCTTTGTTTTAATGAATTAAACTAAACCAAATTAAGGCTACCTTAAATCTGAATAAAAGCATCCACACACAGGGATTTAGTATGGTTTAACAAATCCACTCTGCGAGTTAATTCAGATTAATTTGTGTCTCCATGTGGACTAGCGCTAAGTACATCAACAAGATCCATGATGGTGTGATGCATTATTAAGTTAATTTGGAGTAAGTTTCCTAAGTGTCCCCATGTAGATTATCCTTAAATGAAGTGTCTACATACAAGCATGTGAGTGACAGAAATATTAGAATAATTGTTTAGAAAACTTCTAGAGAAATTATGTATGGTAGCTTTTCTATTTTAAGAACTGATCTGCTATGGCCCAGACTGCTCGCCAGCTCTTCTGTGAGATAAATCAGGTGCAGTCCAACTGAGATAGTTTGCAAGAGATTAGACTTAAAACTCATCGCTGCAGGACTGTATATAGCAAGTGTCATTCTCAATCCCCGCCACACACTTTTGGGGAAAGAAGGAAACATTGTTGAAATAGGTTTGTTTTTTTTTCAAATGGCGACCATCTCAAAGCTATGCAGAGGCTTGAAATGTCAAAAGAAACCCAGGTAGAGATGATTTAGAGCAGCAAATGACGGGAGCTGGTCAAATGGAATTTATATTGTGTATGTCACTGTCACATAAATGGCGCAGGGATACCTGTGTGTCTGACTTGCATGTATCATTTTTTCCATTTCTTTTTTTCCATTTCTTATTTCTTGCAAGTATCTGGCCACGGTTCCTGTCCCTGCACAGGGATAAGCACTCTGGGATTTGCGAGGGAGGGTCCCTACTGTGGATTTTAGTGCAATATGTTAGTACAGGTCTCTCCACTGTTCTGGGTGCTTATGCATTGTAGATCACATCTGGACACCCGTACCCCACATGCTGTGTCACTGACTGCAGCGGGACTTTCTGCAGAGTAAGGTGATCAGAATCTGTCGGTCTCCCCCATATTTATTCTTCTTCTCCATTTGTCACCCACTTTTTCCTGCCTCTGCTTTCCATAGAGAGACAAGGTGGGGGTGGGAATATCTTTTATTGGACCAACTTCTGTTGGGGAGAGAGACCAGCTTTTGAGCCACAGAGCTCAACCTCAGGTCTGGGAAAGGTGCTCCCAGCATCACAGCTAAATACAAGGTATTTTCCTTAGTTTTTCACTTCTCTCATTCCACTTCCTGGAAGGGAGCCTGGGAGTCTGAACAATCCTGCCAGGCACCATCATCTGCTACCCCCACTTGAGATTCAGCAGGTTGAGTCCTGCCAGTGAGGGGAAGGGAGGAAGGGAAGGTAGCACTCTCTTAATCTAGAGACAGGGAGCGGAGGAAGACTCTCCCTCCTGTTGTAGAAGAGGAGGGGTGCTGCACTGCCCCTTGCTGGACCCCTCATAGTGGGAGAACCCTCCATTATCCATAAACTCAGACAATGTGACTTCTGACCTTTTCCTTACAGCACTCACTCCAGCCCCATGAGCAGCTATGGGGCTCTTTAAAATGAGACATTTTCTTGCTATTTTGTATGGAACTGAGTGTCAAGCAAAACCATCATTTTTCTGCAGTTCTAAACAAACTACAGTCCTGTTGGTTCTTCTATAAATAGAAGACTAAATTAAAAAGCTAATACATTCCCTAGAGTAAATCGGAGGCAGCTCTGCCAATCTGGGAGGGATTTCTGAGTCAGAAAGCTGAATTAATTTGTTAGAGAGGCGAACACACACATGCTTGTATGGTTTTTAACATTAACTCTTAACAGGTTTGCAGATTTAGTGTGCTGAGATTATTCCTATATAATTATACAATTCTGACACATGCAGCTAATAATTCTACAGCTCCAATTCTGACATTATTGCATGACTGTTTTGATCATTCAGCTATTCCGAAATCTTAGTTTGAAAGTCTACCATGTAAACATTGTTAAAAATAGAAAGTGGCTGAACTGAAAATGGTAGTGCCCTCCCTCCCTGGAGTGAGATACTCAAGCCTTGTGACACTCAGTGGGAGCTACCCAAAATGCACAGAGCTATTTGATTTCCCTCCTAACACTAAAATGTGCACTACGACTTTCAGAAAACAGAGTCTGAGGAAATATGCTTTTCACAGTTTCTGAACTGTCACTGTGTTTTCTGAACTGTCACAATTACTCTCTAATTCTGACGCTGCTGTTTTACTGCAGTGCACCGTCAGGCAACATTAACGGCTTTTCCCTTTCCAGGAGACTTTGGATTTACAGGAGAATGCTACAGAACTCCAGCACACCTTCTTCCTATTAGTTAAATAGGAAAGTTTCTGAGCCGCTTGACAAGCAGTCGGAAGTCATTAAAATGAAGTAAAGTGTACTAGTGTGGTAGAATACATATATGGACAGTTTAATGACTAGATCAGCATTTGCAATAGCTTTTCATGTGACTTATTTTTCTGAGCATCTGCAATAACACTTTCAAGGTTCATGCTAATGCCAGAGAGAGTATTGCCATGGCCTAATAGTTTGCTCCTTCCCACCTTCTTTCCTATTGACCAGCTCTGCATGTCTCTCCCCTAGAGGTATCAGGTTACACCACACTTGCTACTCTATTAAAAACTGTGTTTCAGCTCTGTGGCCCAGCTAGAAAAGGACTCTTCACAGAAATTATTGACTATTTTCAAGTGAAAAATACTGGAAGCCATTCTCTAGAGGCTTGTGGAAATTGGGCCATTGCTTGCACAACTCTCTTTGATGGACATACTACATGCTTTATTTTATCTTTGTGGAATGACTTGGCCTTGTATTGTGCTCCAGAATTTAACAAGGACAGAGAAGCCGGCTCACATAGCATCATCATCACCACTTGAATCAGACACCAGATTTATGAAATCTTCATGATCCTCTGGAAGATGAGTTTACAACTGTCAGTCCATTTCTCTTATGAAAAAGATAAAATAAACTGTACAGCCCTCATTAGTTAAGAACCAGGAGAGCACATGGACCTAGACTACAAGAAAATAAACCACCGCAAATTCTCTCTCTCTCTCTCACACACACTCTCTCTCTCTCTCTCTCTCTCTCTCTCTCTCCTGCCTGGAAACATGGCTCACAGCTCACCACAACACTTTCCAAATTCTGCTCATCAATGAAATTCACCTCCCTGCACAGGGCCAGCATAAGGCCTATGCCTCAATTAACTCCCACTTACTCATAGACTTTAAGACCAGAAGGGGCCTTCATGATAATCTAGTCTGACCCCCTGCACATCGCAGGCCACAGAACACCATCCACCCACTCCTGCAGTAGTGAGTCCAGAATTTCTGAGTTACTGACATCCTCAAATCTTGATGTAAAGACTTCAGGTTACAGAGAAACCACCACTTACTCTAGTTCACACCAGCAAGTGACCAATGCCCAATACTGAAGAAGGTGGCAACCCCCCCATCCAGGGTCTCTGCCAATCTGACCTGGGGGGGAATTCCTTCCTGACCCCAAATACGGCGATCAGTTAGACCCACCAGAGAGACACATGGGGAAGAATTCTCTACAGTTACTCAAAGCTCTCCCCAGACATTGGAGATATTTGCTTATAGTGGTCATGGATGGGCCATGTGCCCAGGGGGACCAGATGTCCCGATTTTATAGGGACAGTCCCACTTTATAGGTCTTTTTCTTATATAGGTTCCTATTACTCCCCCACCCCATCCTGATTTTTCACACTCGCTGTCTGGTCACCGTATGTGCCACCCTGGGCAATCTCGTCACACCATCCCGCCATAAATCTATCAAGCTCAGTCTTAAAACAAGTTCATTTTTTTGCCCCCTCTCCTCCTCTTGGAAGGCTGGTCCTGAACTTCATTCCTCCGATGGTCAGAAGTCTTCGTCTAATTTCAAGCCTAAACATACTGACAGCCAGTTTACATCCATTTGTTCTTGTGTGACTGCAACTCATGCCTGCTTGCTGTGGCACTCTGCCCCCCTCTAGTGGCACCTAGGTCAACTGAAGATTGATGAGCCTGCTATTGTTTTGACTAAGGCCTGGTCTACACTAAGAAGGGGGGTCGAACTAGGGTACGCAAATTCAGCTACGTGAATAGCGTAGCTGAATTCGAAGTACCCTAGTTCGACCTACTCACCCGTCCAGACGCGGCGGGGTCGAACTCCGCGGCTCCCCCGTCGACTCCGCCACCGCCGTTTGCAGTGGTGGAGTACCGGAGTCGACCGCAGCGCTTCCGGAGTTCGAACTATCGCGTCTAGATCAGACGCGATAGTTCGAACTCCGAGAAGTCGAACTCACCGCGTCGACCCGGAAGGTAAGTGTAAACCTACCCTAAGAGATGTGTCTTTTAGCTCATGCAGTAGAGTAAAGGGTTGTATTAAGCTCCAGAGGTCCCAGGTTTGATCCCAGCTGCTGCTGAGCAGTGTCTGTCAGCATTATGTACGTTAAGGGCCAATGGAGGTATAACTGCGCTCCCTGCATGGTGTTTATCCCTCTGAAGTATCCCCTCATCCTTCATTTTGTTAGGCTAAACTAGCCAAGCTCCTTCAATCTCATCTTGTAAAGTAGGCTCCATTCCTCTGATTATCCTAATAGACATTCTTTGGATTTGTTCTGCTTTGAATTCATCTTTCTTAAACATGGGAGACAAGAATTGCACACAGTAGTCCAGATGAGATCTCACCATTTATATAATGGTACTAACGCTTCCTTATCTTTACTGGAAATAGCTTGCCTCATGAATTCTAGGGCTGCATTAGCATTTTTCCACGGCTGCATCACATTGGCGGCTCATCGTCATTCTGTGACCAACCAGAACAGCCAGATCTTTCTCCTCCCATGTCACTTCCAACTGATATGTCCCCAGCTTACAGAAAAAAGTCTTGTTGTTAGTCCTTATGTGCATGACTTTACACTATTACATTTCATCCCATTTCTTTTACTCCAGTTTTCAAGGTCGTCCAAAACTTCTTGTATGATACCCTGGTGCTCCTCTATATTGGCAATTCTTTCCAATTTTGTGTCATCTGCAAATTTTATTAGCACACTTCCACTTTTTGTGCCGAGGTCATTAATGAAAACGTTAAGTAAGATTGGTCCCAAGACCGATCCCTGAGGAAATCCACTGGTACCCTCCTCCCAGCCTGACAAGTTCACCCTTCTAAAAATCTGAGACAAAGCATGTGTTTAGATGCTGGGCCATACCTAGATTATCTTTAATCTCCACCCCATCCTCAGTAATTAGCAGTCCCACTTCTTCCCCTGTTTTCTTTTTATTTATCGGGCTATAAAACCCGTGGTAAAAGGTTCTTATTTCCTTTGCAAGCCCAACTCGCTTGGCTTCTGGCAGATCTCATTTTTTCCCTGCTCTTTCTAACCTCCAAGAGGTAGCTTTCCTTGCTGATCCATCCCATCTTCTATTCCTTATGGGCTGTTCTTTTCTTAATCACCTGTTTGAGATGCTTGTACATCCAATCTGGTCTGCAACTCTTCCTTACAATCCCCCCCCACCCTCCTTGCTTGGGATACAGGTATTTCCTGCAACTTTGACTTAAAATAATTCCAAGCCTCCTCCACATTCAGATCCTTGAGTTCTTCAGACCAGTCCATTTCCCTAACTAATGTTTTGAACTTACACCTTGCTATATGGTACATACTCCATGGTGGATCTCTGCATAGGGGTGAATTTCACCCAGTATGAGACAAAACAAGGAGACTAAATAACTGAGTCCCAGCATTTTGGGATATCAAGGAATGAGTGAAAATAGAAGCAAATAAAGAATTTGCACTTTCTGCAGCTTGAGACTTTGGGGCCCATTGACAGCTGGAGCCAGTCACTAAGGAAGTGAAGGAGATAACAGCACATGTCACTAGGATGGTGCCTCTTGTCAGGCCAAGCATTTTGAATCAGTGAGTTGACACTGCATTTCCTTTGCTCCTTGGAATTAGTTTATTCAGAATGTCAGAAACAGCAATATCCAGACAGTTTGCACAGGTCTGTGTGGGATATGGGTTTAATATGCAGGTGGTGCTAGTGGTCTGTGGTATACAGGAGGTCAGACAGGATGATCTGTTGGTCCCTTCTAGCCTTATCTAGTCTAGATGTGATTTATTGTGTCTAGTCTAGATGCGATAAATCGACCCCCGAGCGCTCTCCCATCGACTCCTGTACTCCACCAGGCCAAGAGGCACAGATGGAGTCGATGGGGGAGCATCAGCAGTTGACTCACTGCGGTGAGTAGATCTAAGTATGTCGATTTCAGCTACGTTATTCACATAGCTGAAGTTACGTAACTTAGATCGATTCTTCCCCCCCACACCCCCCAGGTGTAGACCAGGGCTATGACTCTATGGCCAATTTGGTTAGTCTTAACACCAAGTAGAAAATCAAGAACTCAGAAAACCTAAAAATAAATGAAAGAAAAATGGTTTGTTACTAATTAGATCCTGATATTTTCACTGTTAAAGTGTTTAGATCACAAGTGACACTTCCAAATCAATCCTGTTCTTTATTGGAAAGCTTTACATGAAATATTCAGGCTCCAAGAGCTCTTTCATTTATTCCAATCAGTTATTTGACAAGAACCCATTAAAATAAACTGGGGGTTGCTTTGCCCCCTAAGGAGCTAGTTTAGTCTGACGGCTTTTACACAACTGCCTTTGGAACAAACTGTAAGTAGAAACTCATTTCAGAAGTGCAACTACTAGTATAATTAGCAACCCCCCAAATGCTAATACCGTCAGTCCCCATTTATCCACCCCCTGATTATATATGGTATACTAGGATCCCAAAGGGAACAGAAACCTTGCAGTTGCACTCGAGCGTACCATGCCTCTCTGAGACCTTGACAGCTATTCGAGGGGGTGCTGTACATCCCAGAAAAGGGTCTGCAATCAATCAAAATGGAGTGCAACCAACCAAAACAGGCAACTTAAATCACGTGCCTAAGAAAAAGCCAGCAGGGAGCTTACAATGCAGCGGCAACAGAGACAGCACTCCAAAGGAAATGACTATACTCAGAAAAAACAGCAACTTACACAGAGCTTGCAATCCAAAATGTGGATGTTCATCAGCTGCTTTCTCTTCCAGGGAATGTCTCTGAAACGTTTCCTTTTCAACCGTATGTAAAGCCGGCAGCCCCTTGTCTGACAATGTATTTTGGAGGAAGTCCTACACGCACCTTTAGCCCATCACTGTTGGTTTAATGGTGTGTTGATACTTTACAGGTGTCTTGATACTTTCTGGATCCTGAAAGATGTCAAGCATTCTCAATTCCCACTAAAGTCAGCCAGATTAAATTCTCTCTCCTCCCATTCCTCTGACACAGCATCTTTCCTTGCCATCATCTTCTCCAGTTCTTGAGTTCAATAAAGTAAAATTGGGACACAGTCTATATTGTTCAATTTCGAAGCCATGTAAGGGTTTTCCCAGTGCCTTTTACAACTCCAGCTTTCCCAACTGGCTCTGGCATTCTTCTACTCCCAAACCTTGAAAGCTTTACATTTACTGATACAGATGAAGGCACTTAGCTGCAAATTTGGACTGGGTGTTAGAATCCTCCCTCAAGTTCTCTTTGTAAAGTCCTCTTGCTGAGTTTCCATTTGAATTTGCAGCACACTTACAGTGCTCAAATTCACTTTTTTTCCCCTTAAGGTAGAAAGCTCAAACTCAGACCCATTTTAGGTTAACATAACCATGTAAAACTGTTAATAAAGCATGATAATCTCAGACTGTTACCAGCAGTTACTTTCTAGTAAAACAAACCAAAATCAGAGTTACTGCACCATTTAGTGCCATTGTATGGTGTAGATTAGAATTATGCTTATAAATCCACACAGAAATACCATTACCATTACAATATTGTGTGGATGAGTACAGTGACTGTGTAACAGTGAAAGCACATCTAACCTGTACCTTTTGAGTATGCATATGTACCATGGAAAAGGTGTTAAATGTATCACAAATTAATAAAATGTAAGTGGAAAAACTGTAGCTTTAATATAATGAGGAATCCGGTGGCACCTTAAAGACTAACAGATTTATTTGGGCATAAGCTTTCGTGGTTAAAAAAAACCCCACTTCTTCAGATTACAAATACAGGCATAAATATACTGGCACATGAAGAGAAGGGAGTTACCTTAAAAGTGGAGAACCAGTGCTGAGAAGGCCAATTCAGTCAGGGTGGATGTGGTCTACTCCCAATAACTACTTAGGCTAAACAATCTGTTCCACCTTGTATTTTGCTGTGACACCCTGAGTACATTTCCCAGACCTGAAGTATAATTCAATTCTTCTAAGAGGATAAAGGAAGGATTCACATCAACTAGGATAGGAGTTCCCGGGGGCTTTCTGCTTAACAACATATTAGAGGCTGATTTCCCTCATCCAGAGGAAATACCTTTGGAGAACAAGGAAAATCTCTCTCACAAAACCGGACAAATTAAAGTCTACAATGGAGAGACAATCAAGTCTCCATGCTGCACTTCATGCAAAGCCTCCACAGTTACAAAGACTTACGCATTAGGAGGATGCAAACTGAAAAAATGGGATAACAAAACATGCATCTGAAGAAGTGGGGGATTTTTTAACCCACAAAAGCTTATGCCCAAATAAATCTTAAATCTTGAAGGTGCCACCAGATTCCTCGTTGTTTTTGGGAATACAGACTAACACGGCTACCCCTCTGACACTGTAGCTTTAATGTAATAAATGATATATTGTAATAATTCCAAGCAAACTGGGATTTATATTAGGTTCACATCAGATTGCAATTATTTTATTCTCAATCACGCTTGCAATCACTGTTCTATTTTCACTTAAACCAATTTGCTTTATTGACTAAATCATGTCCTGTGGCCATTATACCAACCCTTATCCCAGCCCTCAACTCAGAATATTTCTGTCCACATCAATAATTCGGACAAGGTTTTCAGTTTTCTTCTAAGAGAAGGCGATTGCTATTGATAAGAACTGTTTGGATATATAACCATGTTTAATCACATGGCCAGAGAGTTATTTGTCCAGGTCATCCTTACGTAGCCCGTGGAGAACGTGCTTTCATACAGAATACAAAGCACGACTTGAGCACAACAAGAAGGGAAAGCACCAATTTCCCTTCAATGCATCAGAACATAAAAGGAAGAGATAAAAATAAAAGGGAGGAGGGAAGGAAATGGAAACAACTGAATGATGAATAAATAAATTAGGCTGTGTCCGGACAAAGATGCCGATAAGCAATGGAAGGTCACATGCACTGCAGTCTGCAGAACATGCTCCTTTCTCACTGTGTTCAGTATAGTGTCTAGGGATCTCATTCACCCTCAAGTTGTAAGGAAATGCGGACAGAATTGGCATCTGCCAAAGGCAGAATCCTGGCAGCTAGCTGCATGGGTCATTTTCTAAAACCAATTACCTTCTCTGCCTTTCTGTGGCAAAGCAACTTTCTGTAACTAATCAACTAATTCATTCAACTTCTGAGAGGTAAGTCAAAGTCTGTATGATTTAGTCAATTAATCAATTTGCTATAGTTCTACCTCAGTGTCTAGGCATTAACAATAGTTTTTGTAACCTTTTTGACTGTATAACTATCCCCCGAATCCTTTAACCTGCTGCATTATTCATTACCAACTGGCCAATTGGTTGCCACCTGCACAGGGGGAAGAACCAGCAACTAGATCTATGAATTCAAGTTGGCACCAGTGAGAATTAGAACTGAAAGCAGGAAAATTCCAGCTGTGACTTTTAGATGAAGGCATTTGATACATTCTCCTGAATCCCTTTTGCACTCCCCAAGAAAAGAGAGTCCAGCTCAGTGCCATGTAACTGCTTCTCCCATGTGGCGGGTCTGTAGGTCATTCCAATAGTTCACTGGTTACTTAATTGTAATTTATTTCTGTCAGGAGGATGTTTCCTTTAACCATCGAGGTGGAAAGGAGGGGGAGAGGAGGAGCTTTCACTCTTGAATATCAGAATGATGTGCCATGTTACTTTCAGCGAGATCTACTTGTTCCTTCCAGGGTACATGACTAATGACAATGGAGAACTATGTTCCTTTCATTGGAACATTCCTGTGTGGCCCTTAAATCTCTCATAAAAACTTGTCTAAGAGGCCGTTCAAAGCAACAAGATAAAATTCTGCACCAATGTACAATCAACACGCCAGAAAATGTAATCAGGGTTATCAGGGTGAAATTCACCCCATGCAAAGGAACTGCAGGAAGCCCATGCCAGTTCTACCTGGGGATTGAGGGATGCAGAACCCTTGTGCTGGTCCTCTGCATTGGGATGAATTTCACCTTTAGTGTATTGGGGATGGTTGTGGAGAAAGAAGTCCCAACTTTCAGTTCAATTACATTAACTAGCACAAGGAGCAAAAAGGGTATGGAGCTTAACCCTCTCTCTCTTTCTGTTCCTGTGGTGATGTTCTAGCAAACCTTTCAAGGATAAATTTGGAAATCTACTCCTAAACTCTTCACACCCTTCTTGTTTGGTGTGAAGAGTTTGGGAGTACACACCCAACTCAGGAGGTTGTTCACAATTGCCGACAATGCTCTCCAGTGTTCCATGGAGCACCTAGAGTCAGGAATTCCTGAAATTACAAACCGTGGGCCTGATTCACCACTGCATTACTCCAGTTTTACACTGGTGTAACTCTGAACATGCCTGAACACACAGTGACTATCACATTGCTCTGCAATCTCAGGAAAGAAACAAGTCCATCAAAGGAGGTGCAATGAATCTGATGCCTTTCCTCCTTGCCCCTAACATTAGTGTCTTTCTGAAAGGAATGCATGTTCATGTTGCATATCCCATAATTAGAGAGGGCCCCAATGTGATCTATAAAGGGATAATATTTAGGATGTAGTCTCTTAGATGTACATGAATTCTGATGCAGCAGAAAAGGAAGTTAAAAGTGGAAGAGTCAAATGTACATGTACAAATTCTTCCCTGACATTTTTAAGATGGTGATAATCTGCTTTGACAAGAATGCAGGCTGGGTGTACCACATCAAGGTGCGGATTTCCACTTCTCATTACAGGGTGCTAAGGGACCCTGCCACTTTTAGCTGTAGGGCTCTTTAATAAAACACCACCAACTCATCATGATAAATTTATTAGGCAGGAATCCACTGTAGAGCACAGGAAAAAAAAATCAGAACAGGTATATCAAAGAGTGGGAGGGGGGGGAATATATTTTCGGTAGTGGCGGGAGTTTCTTTGGAAAATGATTCTATAGAAAGGAAGAGATTTTCTTTCTGTGTTTGAACTGTTAAAAAAAAAGTCTTTCTTCTGCTCCCCAAGGGTTAGAGTAAATCTGCAGTTTCCTTTTGAAAAGTGCTCAGTTTTGGGGCATTTACTGAATAAAACCATCCAAATTAAAATCTCATTTCTGTCACTGGGCTGGAGAATTTATCTATTTGTCTGGGACTGAAGTGTTTTAATTCATTTTAAGTGATAAGATTCATCAGTGAGGACATGTAGGAAAAGTAAAAAAGTGTTACCCATTGTACCCAGCCCTGCAGCTCATTCTGAAAGGCTCCTGGCTTGTTGCATTGCTGGTGACAGTCAGACCACCCAAGGAAATAAACATTTTAATGAAGATGCACCTATGTTCAAAACACAAACAGTGTTTCACCTACATCATGGGGGTAAATTCCTCTTGTGTTATCCCAGTGCAACCCCACTGAAGTCAACAGGTGTAACTGAGAAGAGAATTTGGCCCCTGGCTTGTAAATAGATTCCCTGCTCCTCCCACTGCTCCCAAGATGGATCTGCCCATAGATCCTAAGTTATATGAAAGCTCCTGGTGGTATTCTGACATTTCTCTATGGCCAAGGAGTTTAGGTTTTAATTAACCAGATTCCTCCCAGTGTCTTCAGCATCAGGTTGGAAAAATATTGTTCAATCCTTTGTTTTAAAATAAAATTCTTAAGGTCTGTATGTTCAGTCAAGATTGGTGTGGAGCACTGAACCTCCACTCAAGCCAGCCTCAGGGCTGGACTCTATATAACAGATTCTCTGTAACTTGAAGTCTTTAAATGATGATTTGAGGGCTTCAGTAACTTGGCCAGAGGTTATGGGTCTAGTACAGCAGTGGATGGGTGAGATTCTATGGCCTGTGATGTGCAGGAGATCAGACTAGATGATCACAATAGTCCCTTTTGGCTTTACAATCTATGAATCTAAGCAACAAAGAGAAGGTCACTCTTGAGAAAATGTCTGGGAGGTCTGAAATGAGACTTCCCTGCTAGCTGCCCTTTGAACTATGACCATATGCTGCACTTCCAGATTTATTCCAACGAGCATGCAAGGACTCAAATACACCAGATCCTGCTGACGAATGCAGCGATCAGGGAACATTTTCTCCATGACATGGACCTTATGCCCTAATTTACTGCTGGGTGAAGTGAGTGTAAAACACCAAATCAGAACTTTCTTCTGACTCACACCAGGGATCATGTTTTTACACTCAATTTGCACAGACATAAATGACCGCACAAGGTCCAAGGCAGGAGAGAATCAGGTCTCTGGATCCTTAACTACTCCCATTCCATCCCTGCTTGCAGGGATCAAGCTGGAGGAACCGGACAGGGCTTTGTGAGGTGCACAGTCCCAGGCACTCAGCACCGCAGTGTCCCAGCAGTTTCAGTACAGGTCTGAGAATCCTATATAAAGCCTTGTTCTTTTGGAGAAGAGGAGAGGAGCACGATGGAATCACCTAATCTTTACAGCAGAGTAAACGTTGGGGCTCTTGGTCCTGACACACTGTTCCTTTAATCTTGTTTCATCCTATGAACTTTGGAAGTGAAATGTCTCTGTAAGCACTTGCTACACAATGGAATGATAATTTCTTAGGCAGCAGGAGATTCTGATGGTTTCAGCCCACTCATTTTTCTTGCCTCATCTTTGAAAATAACCGGAGCTGACTGAATAACAATACAGCACAGAGTCCAGGAGCGAAGCTACCACCTAATGCTCTCCCCTAACCTTGCCTAATTCTGTCTTACTGACCAACGACACAGACATCAACAAGTTATTACATTTAGAAGAACTTGAACGTACAGCTTAATGACATTTCGAAAGTAAATTAAGGAAATGACTGAAGTAGAGAAAAGTGAAATCGCCCTGACGGTTCGCTTGATACTAATATCCATTGAAGGGAACTAGAATGCTGTTGCAAAACAAATCTGCATTGTCCCCAATCAGTAACAGAATCTATACCAACACTGCACCCATTCTCTCTGCACGTACCCACTAGCCTCAGGGCAACGCATTTCCGCTGCAAGATTTAGTGATATCCCAGACATTTCCCTGCTCTCTTTGCCCGATACTATGTTGGGTGTCACTTTCTCACTGTCAGTGGCAGAACTGTGCATTTCTCTACTACTTTCTCTGGGCAGCCATGCCAGACCAATGGGAAGAATGGGAATAAGATCACAGCTGACTGAACCCACTTTTCAGCTATATCTAAAAAGCAAAGTGTGTTTCAACATACAGTCAAGTATCTATGGAAATGGATCCAGGCTGATCTGTATAAAGTACAATCTGCTACGCTTTCTGGATTGTGCTGCCAGGAAACAATAGTTTTAATATGAAAAGGCAAAGCTACAGCAATTGTAAGGACAAAACCCATTTCCGACTTATTCAGCATTTTTCTTTGCCAGCCAGTGAGTTGGGCTGTGATCTGATTTGGATTCTGGCTTTTTCCCCCATAGAGGACAAAAAAAAAAATCCTGAAAGATGCTCTGGGTGTTCTTATAGCCACTTGTTTGGGAAGATCTTAATGGTAATGTCGTTATCTCAAACCCGTGGCAACAAAACTTTATAGTATCCTCCAGCCTCAGGCTCTCTAAACCCATACATCTATCTAGTGAGGTATTTGAATGGCCCTATCGCCACAGAATTCAAATGTCTCACCATCATTCATTACTGTATTTCACAACACCCCTGTGAGGTAGGGAACCATTATCTCCATTTTGAAGTTGGGGGAAATGAGGCAACCAGAGATTAAGCAATATGCTCAAGGTTACACAGGGAATTTATTGCAGGGCGGAGAATTGCACCCCACCCAGACCAGTGCCTTAACTGTAAGACCCTCCAGCAGTTTTCAGTGTAGACTTCACAAAGAACCATGTAAACTATCTGAAGATACCAGAGGATCCTACCTATTGGATATCCACCATTGTTATGATATGATAGTGTTGTTAAGGATGTGCTGTTCGTTGTTACTACACATATATTTGTGAGGATACCATGTGCACAATCTCTGGAGCACTTACCCAAGATCAGAAATACAATACTATTCACTTGGGTTACATCCATTTCTTAGGGTCATAAACGCTCATTTTCAAAATGGAAATTGTTATCTAGTTCCAATGAGCATGATTTAGCCGTGTACATGGCAGCTTTGTCCTGCATTATGCCATACAGCATCAAGATGTATTTTCTGGATTAAACTGAGACTTTGGAATATACCTCTCAGAGATGTAATAGCAAGGAAACCATTTGCCCTCGGGGAAAAGAAGACTATCTAATCAGGAAATGAACATTTTCACATCTGTGATAGGTAAAGATACAAGCCATCTGAAGGTATTTTCCCCATGTCTCTACCGACCTTTGAATTGGTATTTATTTTAATTCTGAATGGTCTATTTATAATCCAGATCTATACATAAAGGATTGTTAATTAAGGTTATTAGCAGTAGGTGAAATCCACAGCTGAAAAACACATTTCTCATTCAGAAAAGATAACATATGGCACAACCTTTTTCTGAAAGACATTCTGAATAGTAAAATTCACTAGAAAAAATCCAGAATCCCTGGGCTTTGAGTCAATATAAAGATGAAAGCTCAGACAAGCCACATGCTATCAGATGTGCAGGATCTTTTTTTTTTTTTAATAGCTGCCAGTGGATTGTCAATAATTAATTACCTGTTGTGGTGTCTTTAAGTCTTGTGCCTAGGCAAGTAACGTATAAAAAGAGTGTGAGCCACAGGAGAATGATGGGATAAAACTGGCATCAATCTTTCTGCACTGAAACTTGGCACCCTTCAGTGGGAACAGCCTGTGTCAAGTCAGCTTCATTAGCTATTGTCTAGAGCCTGAACTCTCATTTGTTTGCATCAATAATACATTCAAATGGTTTATCTAACTTGCAAATGCGAATTCATTTATTGGTCCCATAAGCAAGAAAGAACTGTGACCAGAGAAGTGTTTCATGTTACAGGTTGGATAGTGAACTAGGGACTGTTTACTAAAATCTGAACAATTAAACTCCATCAGAAATGTTTAGACTAGTATCATTTCTTTGCACATACCACAGTCTCCATAAATTCAGATGTAAAATTAATCCCCAACTGCAAAGATGAATATTCCTTATAAAAACAGAGTACAAACATGAGGAAAGATTTATCGCTGTCACATAACATTCAGATTGAGGATAGTGTGAGAGTGAAATTCCCCTTTACAAAGGGCCAACACAATGACTAAGTACCACTAGAATTTCACTTAAAACATTTATTCTTTTCAGGGGTAAGCTTCACCCACCGACAAGCTGCCCTATCTTTCTTTTTACACTGAAATATTCATTAAAGATAAAATTCCTGATCTGGCAAAATAGCCAAAACCACCTCTGTGCAGAAGAAAAGTCGGTATTATCCCAGGCTGGAGAGCAGGGCCGCCCAGAGGGGAGGCAAGTGGGGCAATTTGCCCCATGCCCTGCAGGGGCCCCTATGAGAGGTTTTCGGGCCCCTGGAGCGGGGTCCTTCACTCTCTCCGGGGCCCCCGGAAAACTCTCGCGGGGCCCGGGCCCCCGAAGCTTCTTCCGCTCCGGGTCTTCAGCGGCGGGGGGTCCTTCTACACTGTTGCTGCAGCTCCCAGTATAACCAGGGCAGTATTTCAGATTCCTAGTCCCAGTCCAGTCACGGCCCCTAACTGGATTAAGGACCTACTGTTAATTTCCCCTATTCTTTGAGAGATTTCTGATTTAAAGTTAGGGGCTATGAGTCATGCCAGCCACTTTCTGCTTTATTTAAAGTAGTTGCTGTCCACAAAAAGACAACTGGAATTAGGAGAAAAAAAACACACCCCCCCCCAACACTTTCCCCACTTTATTCTCTTGTCTTTGAACTTTCTATTTTTAGCCTTCCCTCTTCTGCTGGAAATAGAAGGTAGAGTTCAGGTGCACTGAACTAACTTGACTGTAGGAGATTTTGATACTCGTGTTTTCTGAACATGAAGATTTTCTATAGATTCAGCCCAATAACTACCATGTGATTGCTTCAGTAACTTAAATCAAAACTCTGACAGGATACTACACCAATTCCTGCAGCAGCAAACACACTTCACCTGTTTTCGGAGTGCACAGACTGATTCCTTTCAATTTTTCAGAGCCCTTGAACACAGTTACCATTTCTCCATACCATTTTTCTTCCTTTTGTTTACTCATCCCACATACAAAAGCAGAAGTGATTCCTTAATAAAGACAGCTTGTGGAAAATGGTGTGTTGCACAACAATTAAAAAAAATCACATTTATTAATCCAACCAAAAACTAGACTTTAGAGGAGGGTGGCGTCATAGCTATCCATTAATACAGACACTAGGCCTTCTTTGGGGTATTGTCCTATACACAGAAGTCAGGAAGAACTCCAAATTCTGTCTGAAAGCTTTTAATTCTTCCTTTTCTCACTGACAGGGGCTTTCTATTTATCTTCTCCCTACATCTTGTTAACTTTTCACATATTCTTACCAGATTAGCCTACTTTTAGCCCTTTTTGGTAACTTTATTTCACCCTGTTACCAAACTGGGACAGCTTAGGATCCCTTGACATATCCAATAGCACATTAGTATGCTCTCCTTCAAACTAGGGCCAAGTTCTGGTCTGTTCACAGATGTCAGTCCACAGTAATCTCTAGTGAAGTTGGTGGAGTTGCATTCATGTAAGTGTTGGGAGCAGGGGGCTCTGGGAATGGAGGCCTCCAGAGTTTCAGATAAAACTCCAAATCTTCTGAGATTCTGAATTAGGATTTCACCAGGATGCCCAAACATCCTTGGGTAGATGGAGGCAGCCTAGTGCTCCCAGTCTGCTAGCTTACCTGAAGAATTAGTCATATTTTCATACATGGTCTACAAACAGTTACTCCTATTACAACAAGGCCTGATTAGCTCAGAGGCATGGGAAGAATCCATCTGCTTAGCATTGCAACTCAGAGGTTATTCTGATTTTAAACTGAGCAGAAGATAAGCAAGAAAGAGTCCCACATAAGCCCTTCAACCTTTGGTGTATTTGTGAATTGCTGTGAAATCCCAGTGAGAACATCTGAGAGCTACGAGATGTAGCATGGATGCAGTGAAGGAGTACACACATGTTGGAACTCCTGGTTGAGTCAGAAACATATCCCAGGCATGTGGTGCTATTCTAAATCAGAGGGCACGAATCATAGAATCAGAGGGTGTGAAGGCATGGTTAATATAGATACCAGTGCTACTTCCGTGCATTAACTGGCAGTTATGTACAGTATTTATTGATGGGGTTTCAACAGTTCAGTCCATGATGGATAAATAATTCCTGCCAGCGGACATAAGAGAGATGTTGAGCTTGTAAGATTTTGCTGCACTGTACACTGTGGGAGGAGTACATCCCTCTTCTGAGTCCTAGGTTTGCATAGAGTAGTTAGGACAGGAAGCCCTTCCCGCATGTCACACTGGTCTGGCCCCTTGCTTAGAAATGCACCCCACTTTTAAAACAGTCTCTGTCCCCCCTTTTAACCATGTGCTTCAGCCAAGGTAGATCTGGGTTCCAGCCTCCCCTCCTCTACAATAGATTTCTGAGTAGAGTCATTCAAAATTGATGGCTCTATCAAAGCTTCACAGAGATCAAGTCCCCATTACACCAAATGAATGCTCTACTCCACAAAGTAGAGCCCCTGACACAAAATGGGGTTTACAAAACCACAGGGAATTCGCCCAGACATGGGCATCTCCCCAGTCTGTCACACCAGTACACAAGATCATCCAGCAGGCTGCATAAGCTACACTCTGTGCGTTATCTCACGAGTGGGCACATCTCCGGGATAGCATGGGTAAAATGCTAGGAATTCAGATCATTCCTGGTCTCTGACAAGCTCTGGAATGACATGGATTTGGTCCATTTTAGTTTATCTTTGGATACTGCAAACTGCAATACTGTTGTACACTTGTGGGCACTGATACCAGTAGTTATTCTGTTTTTAAAGCACAATTAAAGAACATAAATCTCACTTATAAATAATAAAAGTAATCATAGATGAAATACATTAACATAATACATTTAGTATTGATTAACATATGATACAAAGAAAATCAACATGGTCCCAAGTTCAGTAACTTGGATGGTATTGCTGTTTGAGTATCAGGTTCAGTGTGCTTAAGGAAGAGAAGCTAAACAGTAACATATTGGTGATTATTTTCACCACGTTTTGTGTCAGTAGGGTTTACCTATGGCAAGAACATCCCAAGCTCTGCAGTTGTCCGATATGGGACTTGGAGTGTGGCGTGTGTGACAATGGGCTGTTATTGTGAGATGAGGAGCACCTAGTAAAAAGCATAAAGAGAGCAATCTTTTCTTGCTAGATGCTCATTTTTTACTACTGGTAAAGGAGATAATGAAATCGTTTTGTATAGGGGCCCCCAAATCCCATCAATTTGTCTTATTAATTGTTCCCTCAAAATCTTTATTGTCTGTGATTCAATCACCAAATGCTAAATTACATCATTTGCATAAAGTCTTCCCTTTCAATATAATCTTTGAGGTGTTAAAAGAACCTCATAGTATAGTACAGGCATTTTAGAGGTTTGTTGCTATACTCCTTTGACAGCTCTCTTCAATTCTGAAATCATTCTCCCCATGGTCAATATATCTGATTTGACGGTCTTACTCTTTAATTAATTAATATAGCATACAATTCAGATAATCTGTCCTTGTTTTAATTAATAGTTTGTATTGTAAGTTTAAATTTGTTAACTACCTCAGTACCAAGGTTTAATTATTTTTAACAAAGTTATAAATTTGAAAGCACAGTGATAATGTTATATCAGTTTAATAACATGATCTTCTAAATAGGTCTATGTCAAATAATTTCCCGTTACCCAGAATTAATATAAATCTTTTTCAATCCTCAATCTTCCAATTGGGATGCTAGAGGGACATGCTCCCCCAGAGAACACCATGAATTCTTTACAAAGGGTGAAAGCTGAGACGGTGCAGCACATCATGGTGGTGTGTTTTTTATGTAGATTCGTAACCCTGAGACCTAATAAAACATGGCGAGATGAAGGCTAAGAGAGAAACTAACCAAGTGGTGCCTCTGGGATGTGGGCCTGTTCCATAGTAATCAGTTGCTGCTTTGGATCACTGTTGTATCAGGCTCGTATAGGTCACCGTGGTACAGCAAGATAAAAGGAAATCTTCACTCTCTTGTTCTCAAAAGAGCAAAATAGCACCAGGTGTTTACTTTATTGCCCCAAAAGGAGATTTGGGGGCTCTTTGCTTGACAAATGGTGCCAACGGGAATGTGCACGTAGCGCATACTGGGCACTGGCTCTCCCTTTAGCCTGTCCTTGGCTGCTGTAATGTGGAAAGCGAACTGCATGTGTGATATCCTATGGGTCTCACATGAATCTCAAATGGTGTCCAGGAGGTTTCTTAGCCATACATCACCTGGTTAAATATTTCATAGTTTCCTGGTGACCCACACAACTTGACTCCAGTTTAATCAGTTTAGAACTTCACAACTACTTAATCTAGCACCATAACAGGAAGATTCTAGTGGACACTGAGTCTCTCGAAAGAAATGTGCTATTCATCTTTAGGAGGAAAATTAGTTGTCAATTATCATATCTAAAATTCATGATTCCCCCTAAATTTCTGACTAATCAGGGATATTATAAACCTAATCACTTAAGGTAATCAGCTAAAAAATGTAATTTGTCCTATATTTCAAAACATAATGAGCTTCTAGCTTCATCCTAAGCAGAGTGATTGTTACAATTGCAGATGCTTGTTAAAAATGGAGTTTCTGTATCTCATGGATCAAAGTCACATGGAGAATATTCTTTATTGTTTTTCTTTTGTTAAATACAATAATAGTGACAAAACAACTAAATTATTCAGGGGCTTTAACATCTTTTTAAAATAGCTTTGGAACATCATGACCTAATCTCCTTCTTTTTAACTAAGGGACATTTGCAAATGCATCATCTATGCTGCTAGCCCAGAAAGAGAATTTGTATCTTACTGACAGATCTGCTGGAGCAGGGTTCTGTATTAATGATACTTTAGTTAGATGCAGTAGGGATGTCAAATTTAATAACACAGAGGTACTTGGGGATTCAGTCTTTGCCATAAACTGGATTCCTCCAATAAAAGATACCTGAAGAAACTCCAAATCTGTCTGAAATGTCCATCAACTCCAGCCAAGGCAGTCAGTGAAACCACAGCTGTTGACAGCTCAGCAGAGACCTTTTGAACGTTTTTTCATAGCAATACGTTTAAATGAAGATGGAGGACGATAATTTAACATGAAGAAATGCTCTGAGGTTTTCTGCGTGGGAAGCCATGAGATGCAAGGAAGCTGGTGGATGTTGTGCCCAGAAGGGTCCAAATCTACTTGCTTTTATTCTGCTCTGCTGCTGAGCAGACTGATTACTGGAACTTGTTTAAGAGGAGATGGATTTTTCATGAAACGTGACAAATTTATTTGGAGAATTAATGCACCATTTAAATGCTCTTCCCTATTTCTATAGCGCTTGTTCCCCTTGTGATTCATGCAGGCAAACCACTCTGAGGTGTCAGACAGTTCAATTTTGTCATATTGAAATTTAATACTCTGAGCCCGGACATTGATACAAACTGAAAACAGCAGCAGAGCCCACAGATTCGTACTTCATCCAGCTCATGCTTCGCAGATTATTATTATTATTCTCACGTAAAGGGAAGACTAATGGATTTCTTCCTTCAAGCAATTAAAAAGTGATTTGTCACACACCAAGATGCAGAGCTTTGTATCAGCAGATATTACTCTGCTGTACCACTGACACAGAGAGAAGAGACGCCAAGAACTGACAGCGAAGTTCAGCTTGTTCTCAAGGATCAGGAACAGGCCCAGATCATGGCACTCAGCACCTCGCATATCTACAACATGCATAAGATACAAAGCAGCTCTCGGGGAGAACTTTATGGAAAAAAGGGGCAGAGACCTCAAAGCAGAGGAAAAACACCAACATTACTAAAATCTGCCCAACTTATTTTTCTACTGATTGACCATTTACCCCTGTGATGGGCTGGGGACCTGAAACTACTCTCTGAATCTAGTATTCAGAAAATACCCCAGGAGAGCTTGTCACCTGGAAGGTGACTAGGTGAGTGTAGTTTAATGAGAGGACAGGGTACAAAGTGAATGAACAAATGTATCAAATATCAGGGCAAACACTGGTTACAAAGTCTCTGATATCAAAGATTCTGAATGGTGGAGTTACACAGAATTAATTACATATGGCATTAGCTCTGCACAATATCACTAGGAAATAAAAAATGAGACAAAATACGGTGTCCAGAAGCTTTAAGGTACACTTTCCTCTGCCCGGGAGCATTTCTCTATCCAGGACTTATATATGAGAAGTCAGGATTGGGGTTTTCTCCAGCCTGGTCCAAAAAGACCAAGGAGTCTTTTCGGATGCCCTGCGTTAAGCAGCATAAAAACACACCGTCCCTAATTTACAACATCTGTTGTGAACAAGGTGGTCAGTTTCCTAATCCTCCCTCCTTTGGCTTCCTGGCCTTGTTTCACACATAGGCTGAGCTGGGCTGAGCTAGATAGAGAAAGTTCTTCTGCTTTTTTAGATCACTGCTCTATAGAGCTCCTTCTCTGCCTGGGGTACATACACATGCTGTGGCCGGGGGTACGTACACACCCTATTGCAGGTTCCTGACATCTAATTTTGTAGTTCCCCCACTTTCATTTCAGATTTTTTTAAAAGCTTCCCAGAAAAATTCTTCCCCGGCATAAAATATAGCACTGGGAAATTCAAGGAGATTGGTTTCTTTTTTGGGGAAGTTGGAAATTGGGTTTACATTGATTAACTAGCTTTAACCTTAGCTAAGCCTGGCTTCTGCCAGCCAGTGAGAAAGTGAAGTTACCGAGTAGCCAGGAGGTGGGACCTGGACCAGAAATGTACCAGCGCTGGTCAGTAGGAGATCGGGAGATCACACTGAAGCAGGCCTCAGTTCTGGTTTTGGACATGCAGCCCACACTTTTGAGGTACCAGGCAGGCTGGATTGCCCCACGCTGTTTAGGTGGCTTGGGTTTTGTTGATATTTAAGCTATGTATAACAGCTCCCAACTTTTGTTTAAGATATGACACTGCCCTGACAATTCTTTAGCTTACACTGAAATTTCTGCCTGGTAGTGAGCAGGTGTTCCCCTTTCATGGATCAAAAGGATCCTTGTTAATGCCCACAGTAACCCTCCCCTTCTCCTGCCATTTCAAAATCCTTTGATCCCCTGCAGGCACCCAATGCATCAAACATTAAAAGACTGACATTATTTTGAGCATACAACAATACTAAAGTTCAAGGCATTTTGTAGATGGATTTAAAAAAAAACAAAAACGTTTAATCCATTCTGAAGCCAAAATCCAGCCATAAACATTCTGCGGATTGCTCCAGTTAACTGTTCATGCAAATATTAAAAAAAAAAAAAGCCTTTTAAAGTTAGCTCTCATCAGATGACCTTGCAGTCCCCCTATCCTATGTCTCAGGAACCTCAGGGGACTGGCTAGGAACCAGATAAAAGGGTTTCATTTCTTCTTTGGCATTGTTTTATGAAGCTTTCTTTTATCGACATCTCAACTTCAGAACATTTTCAGATACAAAGTGAAGCAAGAGAGATCACTAGATATTCACAGGGACTTGCTGAAACTCTTTTTCCTTTAGTCTAATCAAATATTCCCATGAAGGAAATTCCTTTGTACTGTGCATATGGTAAGCTTCAGCCTAAACACCTTAGCTGACATCATTCATGGTGCTGCTGTCAAATGCAGCCCTCTGGCCTCATTGTTCTTTATAAACTTCTTTAAACAATGTAGGTTGCAGCAGAGGTCTGGGGCAGGGCAGAACAAGCAAAAGATTCTGCCGGGGCACTTGAACTCCATCACATAATGGGTTTGCTGTTGCTCGGGGTGGTTATTTTGGAATAGCAGAAAGCAGGCCTATGCGGACTCACTGGACTGCCATAAAACTTTGGGATGGGATGGGTGGCATAAGGCCCCTGTGGCATTTTTTCGGGCTGGGTTTGCGAGGCCATAAACCCAGTATTCTGCCTGCAAAGCCACTTTACCACAGAGAAAGCATGAATATTGGTGTGTAGAAACCCAGGACACACATCCACTCCACCTGTCAAAGAGAACTGCAAAAGGCAATGCTGGATTCTTCACATCCTTTCTGTATAGCAATACGGGCTTCAATCTAACATGGAAGAAACGCAGGCCAGCCTCACACAAACACCTGTTGAAAATGTCCCTTGGTGCAAGGATCAGACAGAGAAAGGTAAGCAGGTTTTGCATATTTTACTGCTTCTTCTCTCCCCCCCCCAATTAACAATGTCTCTGAGTAGAACTGCACACAAAGGAGGAGCAGAAGGTAGCCCCAGGACAGAGGATCTGGGGGAGAAAACACATTAAAAAAGCTCTGCTCAGAGCAACCCACTGTGCTTCCAGGGCACCAACTCTTAACAGAGACGAGCACAAATCATTTATAATGTTAATTTAAAAATAAACACGTATATTTATAAATAAATCCTCCCTGTCAGCAGCACTGGTAGTCTCCTATGTCTGTTAACGCCAATTAAATAGCCCAGGTCTAACCTTAAACTGTCCAGAAAGCAATTTCAACACAGACATGGAACCCTTAAGTCATTACCATAAACTAGCAGCAGTCATGTGGAAAACTATGTGGCTCCTTAGTTTAAGTCAAAGAGGATCCCACCATATCCCCTAGAAATCAATGAGGATGCTAAATTCTTTTTGGTTGGATGGATATTCCTGTGCATCAGATTTTTCCTTTCCTTCTGCGAAAAATGTGGCACTTAAAGTTGTAGTGTTTGTATTACTGGAAACTGAAGGCAGCTGTTTTCCTGGAATGAAGCTCCCCAAGCTTCTGCTAAACTTTATCTGATCTCTGCTGTGAGAAAACAGCATTTTAGACAATCTCTCCCTCTTGAAACTAGAAAGGGAGCAAATTTCTGATCTTCTTGGCGCCAGAAAGGGAAGCAATTTCAGGTTCTGGTGAATGTTTCATTTTGTGTGGTCCCTTCCCTCTAAACACATCTCCTTCACTGCAAGGGACAGGGAGACTGCTTTGTGCCTAAGCAGCTGATTTCATATTTAATAATTCACGGACAGTCACTTTGATCAGTTCAACACATCAGTGAAACACAAATAAAAACCACCTTAAAACGTTAGGCTGGAGGCTTTTAACACACACTGGTTAATTTAATTCCAATGGTTAAAGCCTTTCAATCTCATAAAAGTATCACAAGAAACTTTTTCAAACATGCGCGTGCGTGTTAGCGCATATGCCCACTAACCCAGTCTCCAAATCCCTGCCGCACAGTGGTAAACAAAGAACCACAGCACAGCTGGATTTCTTGGCGCCCAGGGATTGTGCATCCTCTGATGGAGCTTTCCAGATCCCACCTTGACCCTGCATAATAGAACCACCCTTTGTGCAATAACAAGAGATCCCTCCCAGGCTAAGAAGGATTCACCCCTGAGAAGGTGTGAACTGTCTCCATTCACTTCATCTCCAGGGAGTGGGACCCCTCAAACTGCTGTAGGGCAGTGTTCTCCGCCTGCCCATCAGTCCACAGCTGCATGCACTTGGAGCACTGGCAGTTCATAGGATAAATCATGATACTGAGTGGCTGTGTGACTTGCCAAGGGTTTTGTTTTATGTGCATAGCTAAATGGATATTTTTACATTTATTGTGCAGCAAATTCATTTGCTGCCTTAATATAGATTTGTCCCTTTACATTAACATTAGTTGAGTTGTATTCCTTAAATATTAAAATACTGTACCGTACTGTAAAGAAACAAAAGATTTTGAAGTTGACACTGTTAAAAAGAATGTGCCCTAAACCTTAATAAAATATATTACTGTCCAGAAAGCTCAGTAACTAATTAAAACTGATACATCGTTAAACGGGTTGATTTTATATTTGTTCATACCTACTTTGTATTTTCCTCATTTATTAACTGCACTTACAATAAATACAAATAACTCAAGTCTGAGGCATATGAGAGAACTTCATGCAGCTTTCCTGACCATGCAGAAGGGACAGTTTACCAGGTATGGTTCACGCTAGGTCATAGCTGCTTTACAACATAACGAGGTACCAGAAAGGATTCTCCTTACATTGCACTTGACTTTCTTAGCCTTACTGTCACTGAGTGTCACATATCCCTGCAGAATCAGTATCAGGAGAGCATTCCGATGATAGTTCATTTACAATTCTAATTGTTCATATCCAGAAGTAATCCCATTTAAGTCCTTTACCATCTCAAATATTTAGCAAAGTCCTGCCAGCTGGCTGGAGGGGAGGAAGCTAGGAGTCCAGGGAGAGCAAAACAGATTTTCATCTTTTCTAGTCCTGATAGTCTTTCCATTTTAAAATATCTCCCAGCCCCATATTCCGTGCCCGCCCCGCCCCGCCCATCTCTCTCTGCCAGCCACACAGAAAGTGCAGGTTGTGTTAACATGTCCTCTCCAAAGTTGCAGCTGCCAGATGACTCAGCACACACATATAGGCAGGTCCTCTGCATACAGTCTGGCTATTGGTGGTTCATTCACCACAGGCACTAGAGACTGTCCATCTGGCATCTCTGACCGAGAGTCTAAAGTTATCAACAGAAGCTTCTGTTTTGCAGGGTCACTCCAAATGGGTGGCTTCACTTTTGCTGGGATATTTTCTTTTTAAGCAGGCAGTTTGTCGAGAGTAAATGATACTGAAATCTGCTGGATGCTTTCTTGAGTGAGGTGAACTGTGCAGCTTTCTGCAGCTGACAGGCTCCCCAGTGCCACTGCCTCAGAAATCACTGAACACACTCTTTATGTGCAATTTGAATATCACACACACACCAATTATCTCTTAGCTGGGTAGGTCCATGAACCCTGAGAACCTTCAGCTCCCATTGTGTATAGTGGCACATAGCATTTAGCAGCTTCCTCTTTTACCTTTGGGTTTTTCACAGATTTATGAATTTAAAGGCCAGAAAGGACCATTATGCTCATCTTGTCTGACCTCCTGCATAATACAGGCCATATAATCTCACCCAAGGATTCCTGCCAATAACTTGTGGTTGAAGCAGAGCATGTCTAAACCCAGTCTGGATTTAAGGACTCAAAGTGATGGAGAATGCACCACATCCCTTGGTAATTTGCTCCAATGGTTAATTACCCTCACTGTTAAAAATGTGTATCTTATTTCTAGTGTGCACTTGCTGACTTTAATTTCCAGGTATTGGATCTTGTCCTGCCTTGTCTGCTAGGTTAAACAGCCTTTTGTATCAGGGATCGTCTTACCTGGAAGGTTCTTATAGACCACAATGAAGTCACCTCTTAACCTTCTCTCTGAAAAACTGAACAGAGTAAGCTGCTTTAGTCTGTCACTGTGAGGCATGTTTCTCTGATATCTAATCGTTCTTGCAGCTCTTCTCTGAACCCTGTCCAGTTTGTCTAAGTCCCCTTCACAGTGAGGGAACTGGACCTGGACACACTTTCTTGTTAGCACTTTTGCCGCAGCACCAAACTGGGCGCTCGTGTTCCGTTGACGATGAACCCTAAGACATTTCAGAGTCACTGCCAGCCAGGATGCTGTAAGTCTGTACACTGCTTTGCTCCTGTAGCTACACGCTTGCATGTGGCTCTGCTACAGCACGTTGTTTGTTTGATCTTTGTCAAAAGGTCCAGATTACTCTGTACCAGTGATTTGCCTCCTCATTATTTATAACCCTGCAAACCAGTCCTTACAGGGACATGCTAGATCCGGGATCCACCAATTGCTAATAATTCTCCATTAACGACTACGTTTTGAGATCTCTCAGTTACCCAGCTCTTAATCCAGTTTTTTAATCAGAATATTATGAGATAACAAAGTCAAATTCTTTACATTCTTCTCACTCTGAAGTGACTCAGAAAGCTGTAGCCAACAGTACAGCGTGGGGGCATGGAACATGGTGGAGAGGGAAGGAGGAGAGGAGCCATCACAAATGAAGAAGCTGGGCTCATTGCTTCCAGTAGTGCATACACAGTAGCCCTTAGCTATCTCGGACTTACACTGAAAAGACGACAAGTTCTTCTTGGCCCTGGCCTCATTCCTAGGGTGACACTCACACTCAGCCTGTTTTTGAGCAATATGTCTAATTTAGAGACCAACTTTCCAGCTACTTTTTTCCTGAACAAAGACGTTTGTTAAGATTAATGCTGGGAAAATTGGACTCTTAATTTCTCTGATTTCCCTTAGGTCTCTCCCACACTTACCAGTGTACTGACTGAATGCAGGGCCTGCAGGAACCGTCTCTTTCATACAGTCCCCCTCCAGGATAGCAGCCTTCTTATGCTACTAGCTAATGCAGTTAGTACTGTAGTCGAAGTGTGTGTCACGTCTGTGCTGTATTGCTGAATGTTCTGGGTTCAAAACCGACTGTTGATGCATAATTTTGGGGGGATGGGGGAAGGGAATGAAAGTTACACATAGGATTTATTTTTACATTTTTTCAGAATTAAAATTATGGGCAGCCATAAATATGTCATTTCCTAACTTTGGTGTGTGTGTGTGTGTGTGTGTGTGTGTGTGTGTGTGTGTGTGTGTGTGTGTGTGTGTGTGTGTGTGTGTGTGTGTACACAACCACAAATTGTATTAAAAGAACACTATTTAAGTTGCAAACCCAAGCACTTGAAAGTTAGGAAATGCCAGATTTATGGGTGCCCATGCAACCTGAATTCTCAAAAAGGTAGAAAAACAAAGTCTGGTATGTATAACTTTACTTTTATCCTCCCTCTCCCACCAAAAAATATGCTGCATCGTCAGGGTTTGGATCCTGAAACTTCAGCAGTGCAGCACTGACTCCTACCACCTGGAATAATAGAATCTCAGGGTTGGAAGGGACCTCAGGAGGTCATCTAGTCCAACCCCCTGCTCAAAGCAGGACCAATTCCCAACTAAATCATCCCAGCCAGGGCTTTGTCAAGCCGGGCCTTGAAAACCTCTAAGGAAGGAGATTCCACCACCTCCCTAGGTAACCCATTCCAGTGCTTCAGCACTCTCCTAGTGAAAAAGTTTTTCCTAATATCCAACCGAAACCTTCAGGACTTACTGTGTTAGCTAGCACCATGAGAAGGCTGCTGTCCTTGAGGGGCGGGAGATGGCCAGGGAAACCCACCACCTATGAAAATATAAAAATAAGCCAGACAGCAGTGATGTTTTTCATTTTGAGCAGGGAAGAACACAATAGAGGGTCGGGTGTCATTTGTGTAACATACTGATACTTTCAATGTGCAGCAAAAAAGGCAGCTGCTCAGGCTTGACTCCTCTCTACCAGATGCCAACAAGGCTATTTCCTTTATGGCCACAAAAGAATTGTTTTAGTTCTTACCCCAGTTCAGTTCCATTCAGAGTGCCTCTTTTTAGGCACACGAAGCCCCACTGCTAAGCACTGGCACATTTATGTCATTTGTCTCTTTTACATGTTGGGTAAAGTGTTCGGTACAAACCCAGCTCCTACAGTACCGATGAAACCCTGCTGCATTACTTTGTTTATGATTAAGCTCTTGAGTGTGATGTTCCCTGGCATGCCCAGGGCCACATTATTTTAGATGAAGTCATTAAAATGAGGAGGCTGGTCTAATGCACAGCATATGTCACACGGCCCTAGGACTGCTACTTCGATAGACATATGCTGAGCACCCTAGAGCATGGATGGGAATTAGTATACTTTAATGGGTAACCTAAAATTATATAGGCACTAAATCACCTTTCAAGTTTTGCATATCTAATCTAACCATTCCATGACTGCATTAGGCAGCTTACTGCAGTCTAGGAGGGGTCCATTCTTTCAGAAACTCCTCTACCGCTTTAGGCTACAGCATCACTGAGGCTTATGGAGCTTGATGGGAAGACAACTAGAAGGGAATAAAGGAGCGCACATGTGGTATGGAATGCACTGCCCTTTACGACAAGCCTGGCTGTAAACATGCCAAATCCTTGTCCACCAGAAAGGGAAGCCCGATGATGTATTAACAAGCAGGGGATATTTATGTTGTTTAGGACTAAACAGTGCTCTAGTGCACATGGAATATTCCCAGTTCGGAGACAGGAAATTCCCAGACGTTCCCTTGGTAGATGGGATGAGGGGCTGCAAAACTGGCAAGTGAGTTGGCCTTTGGGACAATGACTGTTGGGGAAAACACAAGAGTACATGGATGTCCCTGACCTTCGATGAATCTCAGGATCAGGATTGCACTGAGCCCCATGGACTGGTTGGGAGTAAAGTACCATTTGATGTGAGTAAGTGCGGCAGGTTCTAGCCCTTTACAAACAGTAATAATAATGCTGTGCACTCCTAAAGCACCGTCTCCACCAGGCTGGGAAGAGGTAAGAGGAACCCGCATGCTTATTGCAAATGCCGCAGCTGGACCAGCAATGTGGTTGGGATATATTTCCTCCCGCCTCACTAAAATGACATCTAGTGTTTCTCTATTTTACATCATAACTTTCAGTTATCACAGCATAACTGATCCTCCTGTGTATGGCAGATCAGATTAAAAAATGATCATATTAGCTTCCTACATTTTCTCCACTTGCTCTCTAGTGCTATTCCAGTGCCCAACAGGAGAGAAAAGCTTTGTAGCTGATGAATGCAGACAGGCTGATATTAAGAACTATAGAAGTTTTGTCAGCAAGAAACCATCAGGCTATCATGCAATATTAAACACCAGAGAGCACCTGGGGTTCTCCTGAGCCCTTACAAGATCTCAGCCCCTGCTGTCAATATCACACCTAGCAAAAGGAAACAATCATCATTTCTTCTTCATCATATTAAGATCAAACTCCGCCAAGGATTCAGATTTTGCCTGTCTTTTGGAAGACAGACACCTATGCTTGTGAAGCTGCCCTACCGTTCAATTAATATTTTGATTTAAGCCAGTTGCTTGGTTTAAAATGGAGTCTTGCTTATTTCATTTTAAAAACAAAACTTAATCTGTATTAGGTTTTATGAGGCATCTTAAAGTAATGCCAAGCTCCTCGACTGGGAGAATGCTCATCTTGTAGTCAAAGCACAGGAGTGAGTGGGGGATTTGGGTTAGATTCCAGGCGCTGTCACAGACTCATTACAAAACAGTATTGCTATAGGGTGATCATGTAACTCCTCTCTGCTTCTGTTTCCTCATCTGTAAAATGCAGAGCTAATACCCCCCTTGTCCTGGGGGAGTGGGGCTCTTTTACGTGTGCAGGTATATGTACAGACTGGCATTTTGGAGGCACTCAGTGCAGGGGGACAGTGGGAAGAAACAGGATTAAATCCTGTGACTAACATTTAAAGTCAATGTTTAAAACAAATAATACTGAGATGGGGGCCATGTTCCAAAGCTCCATTTCGCCGCCCACATGGGCCTTCCTTTTAGTGCTCTTGTTATTGCACAAAGACATTAGGACTGGCCAAAACTCGGGATTTGGGGGTCACAACATTTTGAGCATTTTGTTGGAACAAAACCAATTTTTGTGAAGTATCAGAGGAGTAGCCGTGTTAGTCTGGTTCTGTAGAAGCAGCAAAGAATCCTGTGGCACCTTATAGACTAACAGACGTTTTGCAGCATGAGCTTTCGTGGGTGAATACCCACTTCTTCGGATGCACTTTTTGTGAAATTTCTCATGAATTGGCTATTCTGAAAAAAAATCATGTGGCAGAAGGGGGAAGCAACCTGACAAGAGCAGGGGGATAAGAGAACAGGAGCGAGTGGGGAAAGGGTGTAGGAGCAGAGGACAGGCACAAGGATAAGACCTGCGAGTGTGTAGGAGCAAAGGATACCAAGGACAGCGCAGTCTGAAAGCACTTGAGCATGTTCCCCTCCAGAACCTGGAACTGAACCCAGGATTCCTGAGTCTCAACATTCCTCCGCTGTCCAGCAAATAGCTGGAAAACCCACTGCCAAAATGTGTCTCATCCCTCCGTAGAGACTGAGCCATATAGAGGATAACAGCCTACTCCTGGTAACAGTTACTCTGTTAGCTCAAGGGTTACAGGTCTGCACTGTGAATCTGAAGGTCTTATTTCTGCCTGTGACTCACAAGATGGAATTCCGGGAACAGAGCAGGGGGGTACAGTTTGTTTTTTTAAAAATGGAGGAAATTACATCCAAACCTTGTGTTTAAATAATGTTATTGTTATAAAGTCAAACATTCAAACGTTAGGAAATCCAGAATTAACTGTAATTCAGCCCCCCTTGTGCATATGCATATGATGCAGTCTTTAATTATATGATCACATGCTATTTCTTCACAGGACCCCACCTCATTCAGTACACAGGATGGACGTGCTCTGGGAATGAAACAAGGCTGAGTAATAAACGATGCTGTTTTCTGTGGGACCCCTGCCTCCTTTGCTGAAGAAGCTGGAAGGTGTGTAGTGAACGAGACAGGCAAATGCAGGAAGAGAAAGAACGGTCTTGTTGTCAAAGCAACTGAATGCTGCCCTGGAGAACTGGATTCTATCCCTGCATCTGCCACAGAGTTCCTGTGTCTTGCTGGGCAAATCACTTCTAAAAACTTCACAGGTGGCCACTAACTGTGTGTTCCTCATTTTCTGGGCGATCGGTTTGAGACACCTGAGCCCAGATCTGCGGAGGTGCTGAGTGCTCACAACTGTAACTGCAGTAAACTGGAGCTGGGCTTTGAACATCTGACATGCTATATAAATGCTAAGTACTCTGAAAAACCAGGGCCTAAGTGTCTCAAGCTGAATACCCAAAGTAAGCGGAGCATTTGAAAATTATAACCTGACTCGCTGTGCCTCAGTTCCCTGTTTGCAAAATGGGAACAATAATTCCACCTCACATCACAGGGGTGAAGATAAATGCATTCATGTTTATGAAGCACACAGATATTATGGTGAGAACACCACAGACGAGTCCATGAGGAAATTAAAAATTTGGTATTCACATGCACTTTTCTGGCTTCCCAATATCTAGACGTGTTAGCTCATGAATCACATGATTTTGGAAAATGGGTATGGGACCCTTTTCTGAAAGCAGGAGCCTGGCCAGAGTACCAAGATGGCTACACATGTGTCCATACAGCTGCAGGAAGGGTTCTAATTCTGAAGGATTATTCTTGGGAGAGATTTTAGATCCATGTTCTGACCTAAAGGAATTATCATGCAAAGCTCATAGACTTAAAATAGGTTGAAATCTCTAGTAAGTTTTTCTCTGGAAGTCTTGAAAAAATCTGCTTAAAGTTTAAAGCCTTATCAGTAAGTAACCTGGAATCATGATCGAGCATAGACTGTCTGTCCAAAAGAAAAACATATTTTAAAGTCTTTACCTATTTTTCCTGATTCCTTACAAAGTTCTTGTCTTTCTAACAACTGGCTTTACAAGATTTTCTTCACATCCCAGCTGTGAACTGTTACAACAGTTAACACTTTTACTGTTCACCATCCTGAACCATAAACAGCAGCTGGTGCCTCATCCCCTCTTTTGTTTTCAACAACACTGAAGCTGTGTGAAAACTGCAAGTTTTTGTTTGCCCGAGTTTCAGGGAATCCTAGTATTTTGCAGAGCAAACCCTTACACTGAAGAAAACCTCCATGAACCATAATGAGTCATGTTAGTTTCCTTAAGGAAAGCAATGAAATTTGCTCATATCTACTCTCCCCAGAAGAGGCACCGGGATCTACACCCAATCTCTAACCTGCCTCTGGGAAGGCTGCCTTAGAACCTTTACTTTCCCCATACCACAGACAGATGACTACGCATGCTTGTCATTTGCCCAATGCACACACCTTTGGGGGTGGGCAACATGCTCTCCTCCCTGTGTGTCCCATCCTGCAACACCAGGACTGAAAACAATTGTTATTTATTATTTGTATTCTTGTGGTCCCCGGTTCCACAGCTGCAGTTCAACTGGACCTTGACTTTGCTCTGGAGATGAGAAGCCCCCGCAATAACTGGAGAATCCCTGATCGTGTGGGTGGAAGTATCACTGGAGCACATCTGTGTATGAAAGCCTGAACCCCAGGGGAGTTTGCCAGGGACTTGCCACTGAGCTGGACTGAAGGAAAAGGGCTTTTCTCCCCAGTCTGTGGAATTGGGGCTAATTGATGTAGATGGCTGGACAGACAGGAGCATGCCAGGAAGAACAGAGAATCTACCTGATGGATTTGGTAAGTCAAATTCATGTTGCTCTTTGAACACACTTTAATCTAAGTGAGATAGAGACCTAGGTAAGCAAGTGAGTGGATTCATCTGTTACTCGGGTGTGCTTTATAGTCATGTGCTCTGAAAATTGTCTCTAACTGCACTAAATAAATGGCATGGGTGACAGCAGTGGAGGGATCCATCGTGCACGTGGCTACTGGCTTCAGAGAGAATAGACACTGTGATTAGGAAGAGAAATTACTACTTCTCACACTGATGCAATCCCTTATGCCTCCCACCAGATAATACAGTGCCTGTACACACAGGGGCATCTCAAGATATTTAAGATGTTACAATGAGAATATTCCCTGTGATTTTTCTTTTATTCATATTTGCAAAAATTATTCCACATAAAAGCTAAAAAGATTTGTCCTCCTAACCAAACCTTCCAATCCATGCCCCCTTCTGGGAGTCTTCTGTTATACTAGCTTCTGTCTTGTTTTATACTCATTATAAACCAATGTAGGTATGCCACTATTATTTTACATTACTCTTTACGTTTCTCCTCTGTAACACAAGTTTAATTAGAATGTAACTTAAACTACTATATCCTCCAGAGAGATGGGGGTCAATGCATGTGCGCAGGGAATTTACGATCTGGTTATCCAGGAGGGAAAGGAACTGCTTAGAGAACTTTTGACAGCACAGAAAAATTAATTTTCTTCTTCCACAGAAGTTTATAATGAGAAAGCTACAGCATCAAATTGCTAATGACTCCACATGCATCAAATCAATGTCACTGTGTAAAATCTCACCCTTAGATTATTTCCTTTTTATTAAAGGATCATAAATATTCTGCTCAAATGTCACAGCATGATTTTATGAAGTATGTTGGACTGTATTCGTATTAAAATTTGGGATGCAATTCCCAGGCCAGGCTTCATGCATGTTTCATTGTTGTTGACCACCGTGTTTGTATTCGGTTGAATCCCAAGCACCAGTTCTTCAGTCTTTTCTCTTATGCAGACGTCAGAGCTTGATGTCCAGGTTCTGTAATGAGAGGATACCTCTGTATCAAGGGAGTCCAGGTGGTGTCGACTGCCCTCCAGATGTTGGGTTGAGCCCTCTTCCACCACATGAGTTACTGTCACAGAGTGGGGAGGAACCTAGGCCATGTCTGTACATAGTTGCAGCAACTGTGGACAAGCTAGAGAGTAGCCTGTTGAGGCTGGTCGAGGAGCTACTATTAAGGGGACATGGAGACAGGTGTGGTGACAAACTCCTGCATTTACTTTGTGTTAGACTCTCTTTTCCACTGATGCTTCCACTTCCGGCGGCACTGATAGTTTGTGTCTGGTAATGGGCGAGTAGCACTCTTTTCCAAGAACGTGAGAGTTGCCGTAGCAAAGGGGGGGGGGTTGAGAGAGCAGCCATGATGTCACACCCCAGTCTGCAGGAATGGTATTCCTCCCTCGAATACAAGCAGACCTTCCAGTTGGCACTGTGTGTTGATTCCTGTCTGAGAATGGGGCATCCGTCAACAGGGGATGTAATAAGTTAGTTTCATGTATCACAACTCCCCAGGCACACACAACAATAATGGCATCTGGTCAAAGGTCTGGTGGAGCGAAGTGCGCTAGCACATACAGACTAGAGGTTGGTGCCTAATTCAAGCAGCCAGTAATAACAATACAAGTGGCACAATGTTGACAAGCCAGCGTGATGACTGCACTTCCAGATCTCAGAGCAATATTCAGCTGGAGCAAACACCAGGGCTAATGTAGTTTAAGTTAACTTTTCAATCACATTAGTTCATTGCCAGAAGAATCTCCATGTCCAAAGCTTAAGTGACCCATTTCTTTCTGAAGGAAAGGCCCATTACAGGTTTGTAAGGCAGGTGAAGTAGAAGCATCTATCACATGTGATGAGATGGCTTCTGTGGTAAACACCATGGAAACAAGAGGAACCTGCAGAGCTAAGAGGGTCTCAGAAACTTTGCAGGTTAATCCCCTCATGAGGCATGGGGCTCCCGATATGGAACAGACTCAAAGGTTGTACAAACGTAGCCCTGCCTTGGCCTCCCCACAGGACACACACACATGTTGAGCCCGGACACACTCACATGGTGAAAAAATTCATAAGACACATATATGAAAATAATAAATAGCCCTAAAAACCTGCATTAGGAGACCATTAAGGGTGCACACATACGTACGGAAAACTCAGGAATTGACAACGGTCAGGTTGCCTGGGCAGTACAACACAGTCTTCAATTACAAGGCAATGTATCGAATAATGCCAAATAATACACAACTGTGTAAAACTCCAAAGGCTGGCCAGAGCTGGAGATTTGCCCAGGAGTGCGGGAGGGAAGGCCTCTTCTTGTGTTCTAGCAGATAGCTGGTTAGTTTGGGCTCAGTCAGGGAGGTGCTTCATTGTGCAAGCCTCCCCCTTCCTGCCGCTGCTGCTCTTAGGAGGTTTACAGTAGCAGAGTTCTCTTCCAGGGACCTGCTAAAATCCCAGTGGTAATATATTAACTGAGTCTTTTGCTGCAGACTAGCTCCAGGCTTCCTGCACTGTGAGCTAAATGCTGGTCCCACTGAAGGCTGTGGCAGAGCTCCCATTAACTTCAGTGAGAGCGGGGTTGGGCACTGAATGAAGGGCATGACAGACAGCGTGTACGCAGAGCAGCTCTGCTTCAGGAAGAGTTCATAGTGACTACTCTTGCAGCCCAGAAAGCTGGAATGTGTGAGGGGAAAACTCAGACCTTTGCTTCATGCGGGGAACACAGAGAGAACCAGGTCTACACAGAGTAGGGCACACACAGTACTAACAGTTGCCCTTTCAGGTTCTCTCCACATAATGATCTAAGAGCACAGAGAAGATCCAGTAGGTTTTTAGCCACTGACATTGAATTAAGAATTTACTAGTTAGGTAACTTTTTTGGCTTATCCCTAAATGAAAGTCTGTTCCTCTACCCAAAGAATCATATTATTCAAGGTAAAATGTGTCTCCCTTTCCTAGTTATATATACTGAACTGATAAAGCTTAAAATCATTATGCTGAAAACCATAAACTCAGCTTCTCTTCCATTCAGCTTGTCTATGCCTGAGGCTGCACTGATAATATTATTACTGAGCCATTTGCATAGGGAGAAATTGTTCTTTTGATAAAAAAACCCTTCAATATTTCTTGGTCTCCTTGTGGTGAAGAGAACTATGGGAGCTTCATCACTATGCAAATTATACAAACATCTGAAGCACTGCACCATAGGAGTCTTCTAGAAGGCTAGTGAATATATTAATGAACCTCCTACTCTGTGCTCTCATTGCATACAGGAAGAACAATAAAAGGACACAGAAATTGTCCATTCATGCCAAACTCTTGCAGCAAGGAAACCCAACTCTTCAAGGATAAAAGGAGTTTCTAAAATCAGCATGTGAGATACAGGAGAGGCTTCGTCTGCATGGAGATAGCAAAAGTAGAAACACCCAGGCCTGTGCATTTGAGTTCCACAGGATAAAAAGGACAGATTAACACAAACTATATTTTTTTAACTCATGATTTTTAAGCCAATCTCATGGTTTTTTGAGACATGACGCAATTTCTAAATGACTGGGTGGGCTATATTGGGTCAGTGTTGCACTCCAGCCCTCGGCCAGCTCCCTCCCTCTGAAAGAGCTACAGTCCTGCCCACTGTCTGGCTCGCTCCCCCATGACTGTCCTGTACATTTCTTTAAACTGCCTGAGAAAGCCTTTAATCTCCTGCTGCCTTTCTAAGCATAGCCCTCATATCCACTGGCAAGTTTCCATTCTTCTTTATATGCAACAAGGGTAACTGCAGGAATACCCAGGCAGAGCTTCTCATAGCAGAGCAGAACACTCTAAGGAGCTTGGTGACTACACTGATAGCCCCACCTGCCAGCTGTAATGATCTCCTGTCTGAGAAACTTATGCCTGGGTATGTGGGCTTCACAATTGCTCACTGGAAGTGGAGTTGAGTAGTTGGTAGTTTTTCACCTTCAACATCCATACTTCTGAAGGCTCAGCACAAAGTGATCAAGAGAAAAACTGCCAATTTTACAATGGTTAGAGAATCCATATTCCTGTTGTTGTAAAGAAAATGCATGCAGATAGGTTCAGTCCAACCGAAGGAATACATAAATATTCTCGCTAAATGAGAGATAGGACAATGGGTCAGATGCATTAACCTCATGATTCCATCTTTCAAGACCTGAAAGACATTTAATGCAAACAGAACCCAAGAAACATGAGTGAAGACACTGTAGGTGACCATCAAATGTGACCCTCAGAAAGAACAGACTTCAGACCACTCAGCTAACTAACTAGCCTAGCAGTATCCCCATTTAAATCATTTGAAGAGGAATTTCAGGCTCCAAGACAGTGAAATGTATCTCGGTCCTCCAGAGAGCTTACCCATCAGTGCTGATAAAGTGCATCCAGGAGAAAGGGACAATGCACATGAGCAGACTATTTTTGGCCTGATTGACGCACAGGGGCAATACCTATATTACTGGCTGGTGCAGCCCTGAATCAGGGGCACTCTGCTTAAGTAGAGTCTGTGGTGTATCCAGTAGTGACTTGGTTTTAGATTCTATCACACATTGCACTGTAGAGAAGCTTTCAGTTAAACCACTTTGCTGACTCTTTCTATAGTAATCACATCTCCCTCCTGCTGCTCTGATGATTAATGGCTGAATTTGATTGAAAACCTGGTGCTGTGCCCTGTTTTCCCCAACCTCATTGTCAAGAAACCCTTATTCTGCTATTTTGAGAGGAGACCTCACCTTGCTGCCCATGCCATTAATTGAATAACTATCAGTTCCAATTTATTCCATTTGGCTACAAATTAGATTTCAGCTGGCTATTTCCAAGCCCTATTTCAACAGAACCTTATAAAGCCATGTCCCTTGGCTGATGCCACTTGTCAACCTGCATCTGTTCTTGGTGTATTAAAAGACAACAAAGCCAGAAACCCGCCAGTCTCTTAATGAACAGAACCCAATGTATTTGCCTTTGCTCTTTTCAAGTTTATTGTTTCTTTAATGAAGACAACTAGGCTTGGTATTTAGGAGCCTGCAGCCTTATTTCTTGCATCCTCCAACCCTAAGTTTAAAGCAACATTATATAAGCAGCTAAGGGCTCGTCATGACTTTCCTAAAATAACATGCCATAAAAATCAACATTTGCGAAAATAATTATTTGTTCCCTGTCACTGACAAGGCTCTTTGTCTTTATACTGAGAACTGGCTGACTAAGCACATAAGGTCACTTATCTCTAATTTGCTTGGGCTCATTCATACCATGCCACATTACTAGAGGACTGAGATATTCCAATTTCAGGTTGGGAAAATGATAAAAAGATTTTTTGTAGGAAAATTTACATTACTATTGTTGTGGACTGTCCGGCTAAGGCAGAAAGCTAAATGGTCAATTTTAAACAAGGCATATGGCTAACGGCAAGGTGCTTAAAGATTCCATGCCTAAGACCGATGCTGTTTAATACTATTATTAATGATATGGAAAAGATGGTGAACTGTTAGGTGGCAAAATCTGCAGATAACACAAAATTATTTAGGTTAATCAAGACTCTTTCAGATGGATCTGACAAATCTACATGAAAGGGCAACATAATGACAAATGCAGGGTATTTAAAAGGAATGATGTCAACTACTTGTACAAATCATTGGACTTTAAATTAACCATAGTTACTCAAGAAAAAGACCTAGGTATCACTGAGGACTGCTCAGTTTAAACCTCCGCTCTACATGCAGTGGTCATCAAAAAAGCAAACAAAATGTTAGGATGTATAAATAATGGAGTAGAAAACGCAAATGTTGGAAATATTAGAATGCTTTTATATAAATCAATGGAATGCCCTTGCCTAGAATACTGGGTTCATTTCTGAACATCCCCTCTCAAAATGGATATAGAAGAAACAGAGGGGTTATAGAGAAGGGTGTCTAAAAAGAACAAATATATGTAAAAATTTCCATCGGAGGAGAGAGTGAAAAGACTGGGGATGTTTAGGTTAAAATTGAGATGAACAAGGTGGGGCATATTATAGAGGTGTACAAATAATCAATGACATACAGGAGTTAATAAGATGTTTCCTGTATTATGAGAAAGGGTGGATAGGAACAAAGGGAAAGGCAATGAAATGGAAAGGCAACAAATTTAAAACGATGCAGGTTTTACACACTGTATACTTAACCTTTGGAATTCATTACCACAAGATAGCATTAAGGGCAAGAACAGAGTAGAATTTAAAAATTACATAGAGAAGAAAGATGGTTTTGTGGTTAAGGGACTGAACTGGGACCTCTGAGATCTAAGTTCAACTCCTGGCTCTGCCACCGGTTTCCTTGGGACCTTGGGCACGTCATTTGAGGGCAGATCTGAAAAAGAGCTTAGCATCCACTCTCAGGATTGGGTTTGCAAAAAGCCTCAGTTCCCATTTAGCACCAAAATAGTCAGTCAACTTTTCAGAAAAGCTCAGCTCTTTGGCTGCAAGCTGGGTGGTGAGCTCTTTTCAAACTCTGTCAATAAGCATTACAGCAGGAGGTTCTGGGCACTGAGCACTTCTGAAAAACTGGACTTTATTGAAGTACCAAGATGGGAGCTGAACTCTCTGGAAAATCTGGCTCCCATCATGGCTGCTGGGCACCTGAAAATCTGGCCTTTAATCACTCTCTCTCACTAACGCTCAGTTCACCATCTGTAAAAGGGAGATAATGATATTCATTTTCTCCCACTGTGTGTCTGTCTTCTCTGTTTAAATTGCATGCTCTGTGGGGCAACATCTGTCTCTTACTATGTGCATCTATATGATGCCAATACTTTGGGGCCCCAGTTTTGCTTGGGGTCTCTAGGTGGTACTCTAACATAAATAATAGAAAAGGACTTGACTTTTAATTTGATAATGGGATCAGCCACAGTTATATTACAGAGGATAAAACCAATACCTGATAAGAAACAGAAACACTCAGATTTTGGGGCATAAGCCAGCCACTGAGAGAGGATTAGGAAGAAACTTCCCTTCTTGCCAGGAGATTTCATAATTATCTGTTACAGGCATTCTTACCTATGTCTCTGAAGCAGCTGGCATTGGCCAGTATCACACAAGATACTGGAGTAGCTGGGCCCCTGGTCTGTTCTGGTATGACCATTGCTATATTCCTATGGAAAAAGAGCAAGCAGGATCTGGCACTCTGAACAGCACCTTGGCCCAAATGGCCTTGATAAAATAAACAAATAGCTTTACCATCAGATAGAGAAGCTAGGGCCTCTATATCTTTATATCAGATAGATAACCCCACATTCCTATTGCAGTAAGAACTCAAGATGCACAACCAATGTAAGTATCTTCTATTGAACGGACATGGTAGCACCTGAGTCAAATTGGGATGGAAAACGAGTGCTTTGTTGCACCCAAACACCTCCTTATGTATTAATAAAGATCTGGATTTTCCAGGACATGTTTCGTTCTAAGAACAGTAAGATGACTCAGGGAACAACCCTTAAAATGGAAGTGCGGCAAAGTGACCCAGCAGAAAGGATGCCCCCTCGCAGTTAGGTGCGGCCTTCCAGGGTTTTTCTCCACTATTGCTCCGCTGACTGGCTGTCCAGGCTGCTAAGTCACACTTGAGTGTCACCCCTTTTGGGGTCATTCAGAATCCAGTCCATAAGACAGAAAAAGTCAAAGTCTAGTAGCTTCTACGCCAGGCCCTTATCTGCGGCTCATCGTTCTTGACCTCTTGCAGTCTGGAAGTCTGCCCTTCTCCCCTTGGTCTAGGGGCCAGTTAGGGAAGCCAAGGCCTGCCCGCCCTCTCCTTTGGGTTTCAGCCCAGGACCCTGCTTGAGGCAGCTACAGATTGCTCCTTCAATTCCCTTTCGATGTGTGGCTCCTAATAGCTTCTGCCCAGCTGGCTACCGAGCAGCTTCTGTAAAGCTGCTTCCATCCTCACCAGCAGTAGCTGAGGTATATTTCACATAGTCTCCCCAGTACTGCTCCTGGAGCTGGGGTTCAGGCAGTCCCTCAAGGCAGGAGTCACCCAGCTCTCCTCTATGGACGGACTTGTCACTAGGGCCAGCTACAGGGCTCAGTCCGCTGGCTTCTTTTCCTCAATTAGTCCCCAGGTTCAGAGGGGTCAGCAGCCTTCTCTTGCTGGGGTCTCCCTCCTGGTAGCTAGTGGAGATGGGTCTGTCTAGCTCGCAAACCTTAGTCCTTCTGAACTGGGCTTCTCCTCCATGCTTGGCACGCCCGGCAAGGGTGGTGGGGCGAGGCTGCCTGAGCCTAAAGCTGTTCTTTAATCCCTTCTTTCCTGGCACAGGGTTTGTCTCATACCCTCCCCCTCAAGATGGGACTGTGGTTCTCATAGTTAAATCTAGGACACTCCTCCCCAGGAGGAAAAAAGCACCATTTTAACGTTTGTGTCCCACTCGGTGCTGTACCTGGATTGCATTATATGGTGCGCTGGTTGGTGTCCTTCGTGGCGTTCCGGCTTCATAGATGGGCCAGGTCAGTTACCAGGGAAAAGGAGTTTCCTTACAGAGCACAGCCCACTTCACGGCTAAGGCCTCTTTTTCGATGACTAAACGTGCCCTCTCTCTAGAGAACAGTTTCTGACTAATATGAAGCACAGGGTGTTCTTCTACGTCGAATTACTGTGACAAGACAGCCCTTACCCCCACATCGGATGTGTCAGCTCTTTTAACTTCTCTCACACTGAACTCAACAGGAATTGAGATTGCTTCATCATAGAAGCAACCAAAGCACCTCTGTCGTATCCTGTTCTAAATGAGGTTCTGATGATTTGAGAGGGTTTCCAATTCAAGCATCTGGTTATCATTTCAGCCATAGTCAATTTTTTTTCTTCATTTTCCCTTTTTCACTTACAGACATGCTCATCATGGGCCCCAAGGAAACGGAGGGATGGGGGGAGGGAATGGGGAGAAGTCATGATTTTGATAAATTCTTGGAAGTGCAGAAGTTCAGCACAACAAGTAGAAATTAAAAACCAGTGTGACTTGTTGCTGTGAACCATGCAGTATTCTTCCTAAAGCCTGGAGTCTGAGTGCCACCAGAGCAAGCGGGGAGATCATTGAGCGTTTTTCTCATACATTTAATGAGGAGTCTGCTGTCTACAATACCAGAGAACAGATTTGTATTCTCTGTGCTCTCTGAAGCCAACAGCATGTTATGTTTTTCATGAATTTTTGTAACAACACTTGGCTTCTAAAGAGTGAGAGATGAAGAGTAATGAAGACTGTATCTTTCCATTTAAGAAAGAATGAACTATAGCAACATTAGCTAGCTGCAGGGTAAATCTCTTCACAAAGCTTCATCCTTTCTCCTTTTCTGTGTTACAAGAACCCCATTATAGTAGGGAGAAAGGTTAATTCACTCCTCATGTTTCTTAAATCCAGCAGCCTCTCTGCTTACTATGCCAACATTAATTTGGTCCTGTGATCAGCACTGCCATCCCCAAAATGCTGATGTATAATCAGAGAACTTTACCTGTAACCGGTTCAAATCTGGCCTTCATGAGATGCAGGAGGCTGAAACACGTCTCCTCTGTTAACACACGCTCCTTGCTGCTACGTCAGTGCCATGCAATCCATTTTACACATCCACGTAAAACAGGGTAATTCCGTTCACAGGTTTCAACTCACAACCTTTGGCCAACGCTTTCCCCACACAACACAACCATCCCCAATGTGGAGCTAACGCTTGGGTTCTATGATTGCAGACTAATTTAATTCCTATTCCAGTATAAAAATTAATAATATTAAAATGTCATGATCATCCCACACTAATTACACATTTAATGAATAATTAGCTCTGGACACATCTGACATTTTTGGTCATTAATTTGAGCAAGTGTTTTAAGCCTTGAACAAAACCCCTCTGTGACTGTGACTGCTGCTGCAACTTGGTGTTAAATGGCACAGACTTACAAAATCAACACTCGCTCTAAAGTCTGCCAGGAGAGTTGAACATGTCAGATGGGGATTTCACATTCAAGAAAACAACCACCCTTCCGTTCCCTAGCTCACCTTCCTTGCAAATGAGGGGAACCCTTCCATGACTGTAAAAGAAAAAGCCTAGCAGCAGCAGTAGCTTCTGCTGAATTCATTAGAACTGCACAAATCCTGGAAATACCGGGACAAGGAGGAAGCGATAACTGTTCCGCTTGTCTCCATGTCAACTGTTTAACTTCCTTTGCTATGACAACACGAAACATCTCTATATTACCTTCACAACTTGATATAGTTTTTGCTCTGCTCTGTTTCTGTCTCGGGCTATTATTTGATGTAATGTGAAAATAAGAAGCCCATTTTCCAGAGGTAGGATAATCTCTACAGACGAGATGGAATAAATCCTTCATTTTATTTCAGGAAGATGAACCATGGCCATCATCATCTAAAGGAATTCCTAAGTGCTTGGGCGGAAGATCGAGGGATAGCAGAGAAATGAAATGCCTGATGCTGGATTCGACCGTGTGGGGCACAGAATGTGAAGTTCAACTAGCTACCTCCTAGAGATTCAGGATCTGATTCTCTACTGCTGGGCACCTAGTGTCGTCATTTAGAATTGTGAAAAACAAATTTTTTACACCCGCCTTGTGTTACAAGGCATTTGGCAGCAGAGGGTCTGTCTGTCTATCCCGTCACCACAGCATTCATGCACTTCCTTGGTAAGTTAGTTATATCTGGAGAGGTTCCAGAGGAAGGAGGCCTTCATACTCACCCTCTGGCAAGCCTCTGAGGCTGCTTCCTTCCCTGGGCAGACCGGTTACTACGGTGACTTAGGAGTCTCCTCTAGACCCCCTTGGAGCAGGCTGGTTAGTCAGTTTGAAGGTGTGTCAGCTCGACTTAGAAGTGGCACTGAAAGAGGCTAGGCTATTCTGTACGAGGAGAGAGGGGTCTGTTTGGAGAGCAGAGGGATGTACTTTATTTTAAATGTAAGTGGCTTTTGTCTCAAAGTAAAATCGTGATGCCTCCTTCCATATTAACATTTTGGGGAGAAAGGTTTGTATGGGCAATTGAGGCTGTTCCCTAGTGCCAGGGGCCGAGAGAAATGGCAGACAGGTGGAACAATGGCTCTAAAGAGAAAGAGCAAGTGGGAGAAAGAGCACGAGAAAACTTTAAAGGGACACACCCTAAAAAGGCTGTTGGCCTTGAAATTGAATTGTGTGATCACGTGGCGTAACCCAGACTCTGACCACCCTACCAATATCAATGCTAAACCAAATCTGCTGCATGTTTTACCCTCCTGCACCACATACTAACCACCAGCTAGGAAACCTACTACAGTTCAAACTCTCCCACTCCACCTATCACCTCAGCCATCATGTCTGCAACCCAGCCTGCTCAAAGAGACCAGAGCTCAGCAGACTGGGGTTATCTGAGAGCAAGTGTGGGAGTTGCAGCAGGTTATCTCAGTGTATGGCTTCCCCCAGAGATGACCAGGCACCAGTGCAGGCCAGGAAGCAGCAGTGTGAGATGCTCCCTACTGACATCACTGTTTGATAAGCAAGCAGCTATATTCTGTACTATTATAGCTCCTGGATGGTGCAGCCCCATGCAGACCACCTTGCAGTGGGTAATCTTGAGGCCATAAAGGCTTAGATAAGTGTGCCAAGGTCTTGCATCAAACAGAGAAGGTCACATTGTTCTGGTCATCTGGAGAAAATGCTTCTCCATGGCTGCTACCTGGTGATCCAGGAGCAGCTGGGGATGCACCATCTCCTTCCTTTGACATGCCTTCCAATTGCTATTCCCAGGCTGAGGAACAGCAGCTGACTGGCTCGTTGGCAGCTAGTTAAGACTCATTGGGTCTGGGTAGGGAATTCCACCCCTATTCCTGTGGCACCTTCTTGCACCAATGGTCACTACTCGTACATAGAGCCAGGAGAAGGATTTCATCCACAGGACTCTGTAGAAACTCAAAACAATGTCTATTCTTCTGCAATAAAGGGTGAGTATGTGTGAGGTTAGGGAAGAAATGCTCAATCCCCTCTTTGCTCCGGTACTCTCTGCCTCCTACCCCAATACCCCGTCCTCCCCATTTCTGAAAGCTTGTCTGACAGAGTGAAGGAAAAGAAGAAATTAACAAATCTCTTTTGTATGTCAGAGAGGATCTCCGAGCCAGTTCACCCAGAAGGTTGCAACACATCAGAAGTTAATGAATAAAACACGTCTAATATTTAGGATGAGGGGACACATAAAAAGGTCATGAGAGGCCACAATTAGCACCAGATTGAGCACTAAAACAAAGAGAGGAAGCAACAGATGTTTCTCTCCTAATTTACTCCTTTAGGATCTTCTCCAGATAACACATAATGCTGCTTGCTAATGATGCATTTCAATCTTCTTGCTATACAGCTAGTAAATAAGCATCCCTAAGGTCAGAGATGCACCAGAATCCGGGAGCAGAGACACTCCTCTTGGGCTGGCGTTATGTGATTTTATTCAAACTCGTTTTTTCAAAGAGAAAATAAAATTAGTTTCCAAATTTACAAATAATTCTGATATGACTCAATTAACTCTTCTTGTTGAGATGCTTTTATTCAATGCAGAGAGGCAATTCCGGAGAGGGTGTAACTGGAGTCCCTAATTTTCCTCTCCTATCTCTAGATTGGGGCCGTTGGATATACCTTGCTTATATTTAGTTAAACTATCTCTATAAAAATAATGTATCTAAAATGTTACATATTTTGCTTTATTTCTTGCCAATGCAAGTATTTTAGGTTGCAAAAGCATCCCAAACTCTGTAGCTTATTTAAGATCTAAGTAACACCACCTAATACGCACACTAGACCGATCCAGTCTCTCTCACTAGCTACTGATGCAGTAGCTTTTTGGAGACTGGTGCTTTATAACAGGGAAATATGTTTTAGAAGCAGACAATATATTTTTCCTGCTTTTTAAAAAAAAGAAATCTTGGTTTTTCAGCAACCAGCTACATATATCTCCCTTGGAATTGCTTCCACGCACTCCTGAAGCTTTATAACATGAACCCAGAGGATGGTAAAGCAGGTGGGGGAGAGGAAAGAATCAAATACCAGGACTTGCCCTGTGGATCGTAAAATGCAACTCTAGAACATTTGGGTTGTGCTGTCTTGAGGGAGCCATGTAACTTTGAGGGGCAAATCACTTCCCTGGCCCATTACCAGGGGTGCTGGAACAATGTGTATGCGCTGAGAGCCATTGACCCAACTGTAAACCCTGTATATGATGGAAACTAATTCTAGCCAGGGGATGCAGAAGCACCCCCCAGCATCCCTAGTTCCAGCACATATGTCCATTACTACAACCTCAGTCACCGCTGAGAAAATGGCCTCTGCAGCATAGATGTGAAGCTATGCACCGGACAGAGCAGAGTACACAGTCTACAGCATGCTCTGGGTGTTCAATGTTTTTCCAGTCCCAAGTGCACATTAGATACCTGCAGCCAAGTTATATAGTAGCCACTTATTTTCTGAATCAGGGTCCTCAGATAGGAGTGGAAATGCAAAAGCTCTGCAGGACCTACTTGGGTTAGAAAGATCTAACAGGAAAATCTATAAGAACAAACTCTTCCAGGAGGGTCAAGCAGTCTCATTCACTTTCAAGTGTAACCCTTTCTGTCACAGCCACTAAAGCCATCTCTGTCTTGAGTTTGATTTAAAAAGTGCACCATGCACAGATCCAGAGTACAGCTCACTGATAGGACCAGCTCTAGCGAAATTGTATCAGATATCCAAGGAGGGCAGAATTTATGTTTTCACTGATCAAGAAATAGCAAGAGTCACTAGTCAGCAGTGGGACCAATACATGTCATCTCAGGACAAGGAGGCTTTCATTTTGGTTCTCTAACTCTGTCTTAACTATAGCATTACTTTGCAATTGTACATGACAATTGATATCGTTAGGTGACCTTTCTGAAAGGGAAGGTAGGTGATTATCAGCTGGTGGGGTATCAGAAAATTGTCCTGTATTGAAAAATAAAAATGAACATTCCCTGCAAAGCTGCTCTTCATGACTCTAGGTCTGTGCTGAAGGAGGATGAAAGTTAGTGATAATATGATTGCTCCAGTCCATCTTTCCACATTTTGGAGGGTACCATTGGATAGGGGCTGGATAATATAGTCTCTTCAAGAGAATAATTAAGAGTGTTGTCCATTAAAGCTGGTATTTTAAAACAAAGTCCAGTATGCTAGTTTCTAGTTGGTTCAGACAATTTTCACAGGTCTCATATCACATCACACAAATAGGAAATATTCTGTCCATAGCACAGCAGGAATGCTAAATATTCATGGTGCAGATGGCATGTTGCTGAGTACATAGAAGAAGCTGTTTGAATTGCATAAACACAATTATAAATATTATAGATGAAAAATACTCATCTCGGGCACCCAGTCTATCTACCTATGAGTACAGAATTGTTTCCTGAAGCACATTTGCTAGTACTTGTCCTATCAATTCTTAAAAGTTCTACAGGTCTGATGTAAAATGACATTTCCTATATTCCTATTCCTGCCAGACCCTGTTTATTTTTGTTGCTCTTCTGTGAACTCTTTTCAATTTACTAGTAACTTTCTGATAATGAACTGAAGACAGTATCTTATGAGGGGGTCAAATTAGAGCCTTATATAGCAGGACTATCAGCGCCTGCCCTGGATGGCATGCCTGAACCTACATGGCTCGTTTTGTAGTCATATCACGTCATAAATAAATAGGTAATTCTATCCATTCATCACCTTTCTTCCTTTAATCGAGTCTATGTAGTTCAGATTTTACATACTTTCCACCTTCTCTCAGTGCCACATGCTGGCCCTTTTCACTCCTTCAACACTTCTAAATCAGCTAGAGGGATTGCCTTCAACTCTCCCAGCTTAGAGAACTTGCCCTGAGACCGAAACCCAGATATCCTCACAACAGGCAAAAGGAGTAATGCTCTAGGCAGACTGCAGTCTCCGAAAGCAGAAGGGAAAGACAGTGGAGCACCCATAGGGACACACATCTCAAAGAAGTGCAGCTACTGCACAAGGTGAATAACCTCTCCTTCTTTGAGTAGTGTCCCTTATAAGTGCTCCATTGCAGATGACTCCCAAGCATTGGCAATATCCCCTGAAGAAGAACGGAGCGTTGGAACTAGATCCAATACTGAAGAAAGGACTACCATGACGTCAGCAGCATCTGATCTGTAGGCGTGTACCGGGGCATAGCATTTGGAAAAAATGTTCGCTGATGCTCAGGTTGCTGTTTTGCAAATTTCAGCAACTGGTAAATGTTTTAATAATGCCATGGAGGTGGCTTGGGATCTTGTAGAACAGGCTATTATTCTCAAAGGAGGCTGAATGTTAGCAAACAAGAATACAACTGGAAACTCACTTTGAAAGTCTTTGGGTGGAGACTGTGGATCATTTAGATCTGTCCGTAACTGAAATAAACAGTCTGGAAAACTTTCTAGGAAGTTTGGTTCTGTTCAAATAGAAGGCTAATTTCCTTCTAATATCCAAAGTATGGAGGGCAGCTTCCTCTCTAGTCTGGGGTGGCTTTGGGAAAAGCACAGGAAGGTGAATAACTTGGTTAAAGTGGAAATCAGAGGATATTTTAGGCATAGACTTGGGCAAAATGATTTTTTATACTTAAAAAAACACAGTGTGGATCAGCCATTAATGCTCCTAATTCCGTGACTCTACCAGCGGAAGTGATGGCCACAAAAATGCCGTTTTCATAAATAAGTGCAGCAGAAAACACTTAGCTAGAGGTTCAAAGGGAGGTTTTAGAAGACAATGAAGGACAAAGTTCAAATCCCATACAGGAGTCAGCTCTCTGATTAGCAGGAAAAGGTTAACCAATTCCTTGATTAAACTTGCCATTGTGAGAGTAGTTAAATGAAGTCTGCCACTGGACGCTTAGGCTGGGTTTCCGCTGGAGGACCCTCTGAAGGTAGGCACTCCAGGAAGTACCACTCAGCAGGACCTGAGTGGCAGCCCCCTGCAGCCAACTGATTGGCTGATGCTGTATGTAAACTAGGAAGCCATCACGGGGAGCTGTATGAGCAACGATGCAGAGCACCTGCTTGCTTCTGCTCCAGACCTTGCCTTGCTGTGGCCCCATGACTCTTGTTGCTGACCCTGCTGTTTGTAACCCGGTGCTGGATCTTGACTCCCTGGTACCCTGACCTGGCTCAATCCCACCCCACTTTGCGTCTCCTGACGGCAACTTGGTAACTGGCCGGTGCACGCAGGCTGCTCACAGCCCAGCCCTCACTGTATTAAAAAGAAAACTTCCAAATAAACTAAGGAGATTTGATTAGAGAATGAAACTAAACTAAAAGTAGAACTGAGACTTCAAAGCTAAGCTAGACCAAAGCAGAAGTGGGCATGCTAAACACTCCATCTCCGGCTGTTGGGTGGTTTGCCCACACAGCTCTACGTATCTGTGATATGGGAAATGAGGATGTCTGGAGTGCATGTGCAGGCTAAACGGGCACTGCTACCGAAAATCTGTGATAAAAGGTGCATATATCCCATAAGGACACAATTTGAAGAAAAATGTAAGATGTGAGTATTTAATAAGACGATGCAGGTGTGCTCATGAAAGAATTCCATCTCCATTCGCAGATTAAGGGTTAGATTTAGTATAAGAATCATATCATTGTACACTATGAAATCCACTGTCATTATGTATTATGCTTGTAACAATATGTTGTTACTTGGGGTTGGACTTAGCTTAGAAATACTGGGTAGCACAATAGAAAAGAGATGGTAGAAATTTGCTCCATGCAGACTATAATTCAATATGACTTATAAAACAAACCAATTGTTAATATATTCTTGCTACTGCAGCACCTGAAAAGAAATTTTATAGGGTGCTTCTTAGAAGGCAGAATTCAGGAGGAAAATTAATGCAGCATTCTAGTAATAAAGTTAAAATGCATTAACATACAGATGCACACACACAGTACATGGAAAAATGTTAAGACCCATATAAAGCAAATCACACAAAGAAAGGTTAAGACTGATCCCATCTTTCTATTTATCTCTCTGTCCTCCATAAGCCTTGTATGTGTTTGGATCGCAGGGAGTCTCCCAATAATGAGCGATCCTATGAAACATATCTCGTACTCACTGAAATACAAGCCAAAAAAGAACTAATTAGCAATAGTTGGCTTTAACTCCAATTTGCAGTATTGTTTCTCCCTCATTCTTTACATTTGAATGGAGTGTGTGTAAATAGCCTCACTTGTGTCCCCTCCTTTACGTGTGCAGGTGTATGTGTGGTGCCAGGATCCCTCTATTGATGGAAGTGCATGCAAAATGTGTATACACACAAATGCACCTCCTGGTGGTGGGCATGCCTTGTGTGGGCACACGAATATCTCTTGGTATTTGATTTACTTGTAAGTGCTCACAACTTTGTGGAAAATGTGTCTTTTTCTCTTGCGTTTTCTCACTTGTCTTGGATTTTGTTTTGATAGGGCAATCAGCAATGGAGCAGGGACAAGCTGCAAGTAAGACCTACAGTTAACACCCATCTTGGAAATAATTATTTTATCTACATATATTTTTAAAGGAATAATATAAATACATATTCAAAGGCATGTAAACATGCGGATCATAGATCTAATACAGGACATTAAAACTGTACTCTATATAAGATTTTAGGGGGTTTTCTGTAGTAGAACTGGGCAGCAGTCATTGTACCTAACTTACAATAGGTAAGAGCCACTCTTAGGATTAATATTGCCAACAGTTGATTGTTTTTAGCCTAACAAAAGCCAGTTCCCAGCTTCTCAGATTCTACTCTTTACCATGAAGTCTTTTTCTCATTATTTAAGCTATGAAAAAGAAACTTCAACCAATAAAATAGGGGGACCTGGAAAGGACCCCTATATTTATATAGCTTAACACTTTCCATTACCAAAGATTCTTGCAGCCTTTTCTTTGAGAAGTTCTCACACCTACATTGTTTGAAGCAGAATGTTGATCTTAGGTAGGGGGAAGACCACATATTCTTCCCCTCCCCGCCCCTTCATAGGGGCCAGAGGCAGATTAAATTTTCCTGGGACCCTGGGCCAAAGCATGTGGGGGCCCCTCCTGCCTGTGCCCCCCCCCCCGTTCCACCCCTTCTGCCTGTGACCCCAACCACAGCCCCACTACTTACTGACCCTTCCCTGGGACCCGCCCCTGTTCCACCCAGGGTCCTCCCCATTCCACCCCCGCAACCCTCCTTTCTGCGCCCACCCCACTGTGGCTCCAAGACTGGCGAAGTTCTGTCCCTGCACCACGGCTCTGGGGCTGCAGCGCGGGGACCAGGGTTAGGGCGCTGGGGTTCTCCTGTCCGGCATGTCTGCTGGAGAGCGGGTCGGGCGCGGGGGCTTGCCCCGCTACCCCGCAGCTTTTGCCAGGGCTGGGGTCTGGGGCTGGAGGGTGGGGGGGGAGACTTTCCAGTCCGTGGTTGCTGCTGGGGATGGGGTTAGGATCCTGTGGACAGGTGAGGAGGAGCTTCTCCTGTCCGCAGCTGCTACCGAGGACAGGATCAGGGGCCGCTGGCAGGGGCTTTCCCCACCCAGCGTTGCAACATGGGGGCTTCCCTCACCTTGCCCGTCCAGTGGCAGGGGTGCCGGGCTTCCGCCGCCGGTGATGGATTTTTGCCAGGGCCCCTGGGCATGGGCCCCCTCGGCCTGGTGGCTAATCTGCCACTGATAGAGGCACCATATCTGGCTGGAGCTCCCCAACACCCAAAGCTTGTGCTGAAATACTTAACTGTGACCTTTGTCTCCCTTGTGCATATGCATTATGATACAGCGTTTAGTTACATAATCACATTTTTTTCACAGGAGCCCTGTCTCATCCAGTGTGCAGGACAGAAATACAAAGGGGAAGAGTTAAGGCTGCTTGAGCAACCATAAATTTGGCACTTCCGAACCTTCAAGTGTCTGACTTTGCAACATAAATAACCTTCTTTTAACATAGGGTTTTTTATGAAACTTTATAAACACAAGAGTCTCTCTTTCTCTAAGGCTAAAATCATTTTTATTTAAAAAAAAAATGTGAAGGAATCCTCTATCTGGCCGGGATGTGGCTTCAAAATCCCAGCACACAGTGAATTTTTGTGGCTGAGCTATAAACCTCTAAAAAATGGGGTTTATAATAGAAACTCTGACATTGTCTAAAATATAGCAGCACTACGGGGTGCTGTGGTAACATGGCCCTAATTTACAAGCCACTCAGAAACCCTGTTCCATTTGGTAACTGATGGACAATAATCCAGAAAGAGTAAACCAGAAGGACAAATGGTCAGAATGTCCATGAGCTATGACGTCTGGTCTAACAATTCAGAAATCAAATAGGATGCCACAATCTTTCATTCTTACACCAAATCCCAGCCCACCACAACATAAAATCACGGGCTTTAAAAAAGCCCAGGTATATTTCATACAGCAACATGCCATTCCACCCACCTCGGAGCAGTATTTTCTGAGTGAGGATTTGATATGAGAACACTAAAAGTAAAAAAAACAAAACAACCCAAACCCTACAGTTTTGTTTGACATAAATAGATGTTTGTGCAAGAGGGCTTCAATGTACTCTCGTTCAAATTGAAAAAAAGTGGCTAAGAAGCAGATTGTTTACTCACAGGAGACAAAAATTTATCACTAAATGTTAGTAAAAAGCTCTCAATGTTTTGAGCCTCCAGCTCTGTGTTAAAATGCATTGAAAAGACAATAACTCATGGATGCAGTGGAGTCTACTGCTGAAGACCACAAAATCTGTTTTCCTACAGTACATTATACCAGAAGCTTGTTACAAATCTTTACAGTGACCCTGAGATGCTAAACATGGATCCAAACTTGATTTTTAAGTTTGGAGAATTGTTTTGTACTTGATTTCTCATCCCTCCACCGTGATGCTTTTCACTGTGTTACATTAACAGCTGAACTTGTTCAGTTATCTGGGATGGGAACATGGCTAGTAGAAGATATTTAGACTGCAAAAAAGGGAGCTTCCACTTTCCCTTTATTTGAGTGAGAGCCGTTCCTTTTCTAGCCCTAACACTATTAGTTGCCTTTTTAGGAAGGTAGTTCTAAACTACCCAGGGTTGCCAATATTGATTGGACATCTGCCTGGAGGGTCCGTCACATGACATAATCTTTAATTAAAGATTAATCTTCAATGCCTGGAGACTCCAGGACAACCCTGGAGGGTTGGCAACCCTACCAATGCCGCCAGCTTTACTTCTCATCCTGAAGAGAGGTGAGCCACTGCATTGGTATTGAGGTTTCTGCTCAGAAGTTAATGTAAATTTAAACACAAACTTCCACTCAGCCCATTTCTATTTCCTTTAAAAAGGAAATTCATGTTTCAATCAAATTACCACAATATAATGTTCACAAATTATAGTGCAATAAAGTGAGGTTCACTTACAATTGAAAACATAGGAAGACTTTGGTCCCAGGGTACAAAATAAGAGTGCAGGAATGAAAAGGGTTTTAATAATAGTTCTCCCTCACTAGCTGTGTAACCTAAAGCAAGTCACTTCATCTGTGTGTGTCTTAGGTTACTCACCCTAAATATTGGGATACTGCTACTTACCCACCGCACAGGTGTGTTGAGCTCCCCAGCTAAAAGATGCTATACAAGTATTCTTTTACAATACAGAAAGTGTAAGTTTAAGTGATAAAAATATATATACTTTATACACCTGTCTGTGATTCACAATGGCTTAGAAGACTGTTAATTAATGTGACTGGCAAGCAATCTACAGCTCTGAACCTTTAATGGGGAAGTAAGCATCTGATTAAGAAACAGAATGAATGATGAATTAGAAGATGTTCGCACATCTGGCCTGTCTCTATGTCAAGCAAGATTCTTTCTTTTCTAGTGAGCCATGTAAACAAATCCCTCCTTTGGAGCTTCACATGGGAGGAGACAGAGACTTTACAAAAAGAGTGATGAAACAGGCCTGCTGTAGATTTCAGCAAGTTTCCTCACAATAACATGTGACTGTAAAACATACTCCTGTTAACAAATTATAGAGAGGAGCTGGTTTGATTTGCCGGGTTGGGTAGAATCCATCCCAGAGTGCATGTTTGAAGTCTACACCAGGCATAATAATGTGTGTCCTTTCTATAATTTTCAATTAAAATGCTAAAATGATGTTTTAGCTCAGCATGCCACAGAATTTCTGGACAGTTTATGTTGCCACCTAGAGCTTGCCAAGGTCAGTTGTCAAACTTCTTTCCCAAAATCCAGATAAATGATTAAGGCAGCACTTGATGTGAAGAGTTTGTGGATTTCTCCTTATTCAGGCATTCTCACTATGTTTCTTGAGTTCTACAGCAAATGAGTTAAGCAGCAAGTGGATGCTGAGGTTGCAAAATTTATTGTTCTCACCAGTACAGTGACTGGATGGGAATAACTGGAATTAAAAAGTTCAGCTGCCTCTGCAGACAGACAGAGCATCAATTTGACTATCACTGGGACATAACAGGCCAGATCTTGAGTTGGTATAAATCAGCGTACCTCCACTGACTTCACTGAGCCTATGCTACTGTCCAGTGGATCACCATACAAAAGGTTCCTGCTCAAGGACAGGACACAATGGATACAGGTGGGTCTAATGAAGTTCAGGGGTAGCCTGTTCACTTTTCATTCCACCTGAATGATAATTAGTTTAACAGACCTAGATTTTTTAAAACAAAGTCTACATGCATGTGTATCTTACATAAAGCCCTCTCTTACTTCAGACTCTTAACTGGGTCTGTCTCTTCACTTCAACTCTCTCGCTCTTCGTCCTTTAGGAAGCATCTTTAATCCCGCCATAAGTCTTTGTTCCCAGTTTTTCTTGGGCTTGGATCTGCTGCCCAAAACCAGTTTGATGAGCCAGAGCATTGAGACCATGTCCACCCATTGTCTTGTAACAATATCTGAGTGCTTGTTGAGCAATGTCTTATTTTGAATCACTGGTTTGCCCTTCCTGCTTGCTTTTTCCAATGGCCTGCTATTACCCCAAAACAACATATTCATACAATAAAAATCTCTTAGAACTATCTAGACAAACATACAGAATATATAATTCCTTATCATTGTTACAGAGCAGCTCCTAATCAGTCAGTGATTATCCTAATATTTAGAAACGTAGCATTAAAGCTTCCATACTGGTCCCACTAGCCCAGTATCCACCACTGGCAATGTCCAAGACCTGACATTCCTCAAACAATTATTTGGCTTCTACAGACTCTAAACCCATCAGCTGAGTCTTGAAATCACGCTGGGGAAACCATAGGGCCTGACAGGCAAAGTATGGAAAGGTCTAAACAATAAGCTGCCTTCCAAGATACCTAAATGAAACTGAAGAACGAAGGCTTTATACAGACAGTCACTGTCTTATACCCTTCCTTGTCCCAAAGTGGGGTCTTCACTGCTTCACAAGAGTGGAAACAATCTGTCCCCTTTTACTCTAGAAGATACAGACACCCCACAGGGGGAATGCACAGACATGAGTCAAATGGGCCTCGGTATCTCATTTTAACCTGCCGAGACCAAGTGCACATCCTCAGTAAAAGTGCCCAGTAACAGCAACAGCTAAAGAATAATTGTGCAAAAAAGAAAACAACTTCATTAAGGTGAAATAATGATGTGAGAAATTAATCTATTTCAGGCACTGCACTGACCCATATGCTATACAGCTTTGCCATTGCTGGACTAGATGATCACAAAAGTCCCTTCCGTCTTTGGAACCTATCAACCTACGATTGTGCACAGGTTTTGTTTGCTACCTTCACAGCAAGTTCCCTCCACTGCAGCATGCTATTTTCAATATCACTTTGTATGTCACTTTGCTAACATTATTGAGTCTTCATGAAGAAGTCCTTCATAGAGTATATCGATGTGTAGCAAAAACAAAGGAAACAATAATGGTCATACTGAAAACACCACTGTGTAATCAAAAAAGATTCTCGTTACATTTATGTCCATGCCAGTTCCGATTACATATGAGCGTATGGGTAGCTGGGGACCACGTCAATTGCCCGAGTGTAGAGCAGAGCTCTCCAAGCAAACTCAGTTTGCTTCTGTATCAGCTGAAGAATAGTTTCATGAGAAGAAGTCTGGAGGCATCAGGAAATCAGTCTGTGTATGAGGGCCTGGAAACCATTTTTAGAGACGCATTTCATTTAATAGTTTGTTTAAAAGGAAAATGTATCCAGGCAGAGGCTTGTGCTGACAAGCAGCACATTGTCCTTGTTCCCGCAGATAGAAACCCACAGAAACATTTTCATCCTAGCCATTTTCATCCTAGCCATTTCAGCTCCATTTTCTCTTGTCCTTACACAGTTTTGTTTTGCATGCTAAGCAAGTGCAAGCATCAGAGGATAATAAATCAAAATTTATTACACTTTCCCTACTAAAACTCAGTAAATTTATTTCTATTTCTCAATAGACTTCACAACTTAATATAAATCAAGTGCACCATCTTCCTGTCAGCTACAGAACTGCCCAACAACTTGATAATATTTTATTCTCTATGGTCCTAATTCACCTAGCTCAAGTGAGCCTGAAGACCTCCGGCCTCTGCATTAAGCTTAAACAAAGCACTGATTTTCTTGGTGACAGAACTAAAGGAGAACTCTAGGCAGCTGTGGTTTCCACTGGAAACTTCACTCCCAGTGATTGACGAAACATTTCATGCCTGCTCTGTGATGCAGACAGATTCAATATGAGTCAGAGAGGCTGATGATTTCTTTATAAACTGGTTAACAGGCTAAAGAGGGCATCTGCAGAATAGAAATAGGCACTAAAACTGAAGCTAGACACAAAATAAATATTCCTGAGTTGGAATTCTTAAAAAGATTCTGCTTAGCTATATACAGTACCACATCAAATTTTTATTGCCTACATTTTCTACTCAGAACTTGTGTACTAAAACCAGTCAAAATCATATGAAAGGAGTATAAATTCCATGCACAGTTTTCACTGCAAATATCATTCAAGAGAAAAAAACAAATGCACTTTTTAATCAAGTCCTTTCCTTATTCTTCCTTCCCCGAAATAGGAGCTTTGGGCTGGAACTGGGGATGGTGCAGGCCTAGTCACTAAATTTCCAAAGGCAGAGGGAGCCAGAGGTCATTGGGAGGATGTCACATTCTGGGGTGCAAGCCAGACCACCTGCCCTGTAACCCTGGTGCCTCACAGTTCTTTGCTGCTGTAGCTCCCAGCCAGCCTACCAGCGTGCAGGTCAGACCCTGAGTGTCTGGGTACCAGATAGCCTGGGGCCAGCAGATCTGCCCCCAGCATCCTGTCCACAGCCCCACCACCTGGCTCCAACCAGCCTTGGTTACAAAAGCAAGGTGATCCCAACATACTCCGCATCCCAAGTGTTCCCCAAACTGTGTGGTTTGCAATGTCCACCCCTCTCCTGGACAGCTCAGAGAAAACATATGGTTCATTTATTCCTCTAAAGACAAAACACATCACTTCATATTAACTTAACTAGGGTGAATACACTCTGCCTTTTAAACACAGCACTGAGTTGGTTTATGGTAAAAATGAAATAAATTTATTAACAAAATATACACAGGACTAAGTGAGTTTAAGTATAAGGAATGAAGACAAAAAGAATTACAAGTAAAACAAAACAAAATAGGCTTCTTAAGATCTAAAACTTAATCTAGCAACACAGACTTTGTTCATCATGGTTTCTCACCAGTCATTCTTCTTCCCAGCCATAGATGACTTTCCCTCCATCAAGGCCTTTTACAAAAGTACAAGGTGCTGGCTTCTCTTGTCTTCTTAGGTGAAAGAGCTTTGCTTAAGCAGGTTTCTCACCTATACTCAGTTCCAGATGCTTCAGCTCCCCCTTGGTCGAAGGAACTCTCTCGCTCAGCTTGCAAGGGCTCTGTTCCCTTGTGTCTGTCTAGTGATGGAGGCTAAAGTTGGCTTCTGTCTTTGCTTATATCTTCCAAAGTTCAATTAACTTGTTTCAAGAGGCAGGATGACCTCATTCTGTTCTTGCCTTTCTGTGGGCTTCCAATTCTTCTGTATAATTTCTGTGTAAATGGAGCTTCCGTGTTTCTCATTCCACCCTGCTTAATTTACACAGGAGACCGGTAGAGAGCTGTGACATTCCCTGCTGTTGGAGCAGAGCGTACAGCCTAAGATCAATGAGTACTCATAATTCCTTAAATAGCGCTAATACATACATCTCCCAATGATATTAATCACCAGTATGTCAATAAGCTTTCAGAAAAGACCTCACTTTCTACATGCTTATAATGCAGTAATATTGTATACAATCAGCTGATTCAATAACTTATCACCTGAGATTAAGACCCCCCTTTCTTTACAGACCTAGAATCTATGAATCTATCTTTGAAATGATTTCTTCTGAATAAGAAAACCCAGGCCAAGCTTCTCTCTCCTATTGGGTGTAGACATCATGCTGTCTTCTCCCCCACTTATTAGTATGAAGTTTGCCTCCACCCCTTGTTAGCTTGATGGGTCTGTTTATTCTTATTTGTAAATTGAGATAAATACACTTCCTTTGTTTTGGATAATCCTGCTTAACAACTCCCCCGACATAACTGGTTCACACTCACTTCAGTTATAAATTCATCATACATCCATACCTCTTAATACCCATCATGTACATACATGATGCAAAATTATTATTGATCAGTGAGTTATTAGATTTCAAATGATACCTCACTAGGCATATTCTGTACAAAAACTATTACAATAGCGTGTAGCCTTTGAATACAGGGGTGCTCAGTGTCACAGAAGAGACACAGGGAGAAACTGAGCCCGGGGCTGCGTGAAAGCCACTGTAAGGGGGCAGCTTCAAAAGGTTCACAGGAGTCAACAAGCTTCTGGCTGCCCAGCTGAACTGAACATCTTAGGTCTGGAAGGGATCTTAGATCAGGTGGCTGGAATTGACTGTTTGAGGCAGCACCAAGTAAACCTAGACCATCCCTGACAGGTGTGTGTCCAACCTGTTCTTAAAAACCCTCAATGGTGGCAATTCTACCACCTCCCTTGAAAGCCTGTTCCAAAGCTTAACTACCCAGAGAGTTAGAACACTTCCCCTAATATCTAACCTGCAGCTTAAACCCTTCCTTATTGCCCTACCTTCAGGGGATATGGAGAACAATTGATTCCCATCATCTTTATAACAGCCTTTAACATCTTTGAAGACTGTATCAAGTTCCCCTCAGTCTCCTTTTCTCAAGACTAAACATGCCCAGTTTTTTTAAACTTTCCACATAGGTCAAGTTTTCTAAACCTTTTGTCATTTCTGTTGCTCTCCTCTGGACTCTCTCCAGTTTGTCCACACCTTTCCTAATGTGCAGCACTCGCAATTGGACACAGTAATCCAAGCTGAGGCCTCGCCAGTGCTGAGTAGAGCAGGACAGTTACCTCCCCTATCTTACATAAAACACTCTTGTTAATACACCATAGAATATTGGAATTGTTTGCAACTTCCACAATGTAACACCTCATACTCAGTCTGTGGTCCACTATAACCCCCAGATCCTTTTCAGCTGTACTACCACCTAGCTAGTTATTCCCCATTTTGTACTTACACATTTGATTTTTCCTTAAGTGAAATACTTCACACTTATCTTTCTGAATTCCATCTTATTGAATTTAGACCAATCCTCCAGTTTCTCAAGATCCTTTTCAATTCTAATCTTGGTCCCAACGTGCTTTTGCAACCTCTCCCAGGTTGGTGTCAGCTGCAAATTCTATAAGCAAATGCTCCACTACATTATCCAACATGACATGCATCCGACGAAGTGGGTATTCACCCACGAAAGCTCATGCTCCAAAACGTCTGTTAGTCTATAAGGTGCCACAAGACGCTTTGCTGCTTTTACATTATCCAACTCATTAATGAAGATATTGAATAGTACCAGACCCAGGACTGACCTCTGTGGGACCCCACTAGATATATCCTCCCAGCATGAGAGCGAACCATTGATAATTACTCTTTGAGTTCAATCTTTCAACCAATTGTACACTCACATTATAGAAATTTCATCTAGACTGTATTTCCCTTGTTTACTTATGAGAATGTCATGTGGGACTGTGTCAAAAGCCTTACTAAAATCAACAGATATCATGTCTACTGTTTCCCCCATCCGCCTGACCAGTAACCCTGTCAAAGGAGGAAATTAAATTGTTTTGGCATGATTTGTTCTTGACAAATCCATGCTGGCTATTCCTTTTAACCCTATTATATAATCCTCTAGGGACTGATAGTTAAATAATTTGTTCCAAAATCTTTCCAGGTATTGATGTTAAGCTGACTGGTCTATAATTCTTATTAAAAATTTCTTCCCCATATAGATATGTATATGCTATAATCAAGTTAGTCCTTAATCTTCTCTTTGTTAAGCTAAAAAGACCGAGCTCTTTGAGTCTTTCACTGTAAGGCATGTTTTCTAATCCTTTAATCATTTGCATGGCTCTTCTCTGAACCCTCTCCAATTTAATAACATGCTTTTTGAATTGTGGGCACCAGAACTAAGCACAGGATTCCAACAACCTCACATCAGTGCCAAATACAGAGGTACAGGAACCTCTCTACTCCTACTCAAGATTCCCCTGTTCATGGATCCCAGGATCTCATTAGCTCTTTTGGCCAAAGCATCACACTGGGAGATCATGTTTAGCTGATTATCTACCACTTTCCCCAAAAATCTTTTTCAGAGTCACTGCTTCCCAGGATACAGTCCCCCATCTGGTAAGTATGACTGATAGTCTTTCTATTCCTGGAGGGAGGACATTCCCAGTTGTTTAAACAAACACATACTGGCCACTTCTAGCTCTGGAAAGATATCAGACTTTATTATGCATAGAAAAGCTATTTTAGGTAACTTTTTAGGTTTCTAATATCTATGAGTTATAACTTTTCTCTCTATCTAAATCTGCACAGCTGCATTCAGTAACTAGGGCACTCAGATTTATAGCTAGAGAAAAATGAAAAATAGTTCTACTAACCTTTCTGAAAACCCTTGAAAACATTTCTAAAATGTTCTGTTCAATGTGGCATATGTAGAATGCATGATGGTGAGGTGAGGTGTAGAGGTTTTGTCATTCACTTGGAATGACCTACATGACCCGCTCCTGGGTAAAAATTATCGCATTCTCATGCTGATAAAACCTTTATACCATGCCACCCTACCATGAATTCTCCATAGATACACAGTTTCCCCACGGTGACCTAAAGGCAAAAATTCAAAGGGTGACCATCAGGAAGTTAGAAGGACATAGGTAGTAACAAATCACTCTGTTTAGACCTCTCCTTTCATCTTCTACTCCAAACACAGTAGCCCAGAGCTTGTAATTTACTTCTGCAAACACATTCATTTCCACCCTTTTATCAGACTGATGCCTTGCGCTGAAATTATTGCTGACTGAAAAGCGAAAAGTGAAAGCAACATTTTTGAGGAAATGCTGAAGCTCAGCCCAAGACCCATCTCCAAAGAATGCCCAAGGATCTGTTTATTCAGCTCCTGTTTCCTGATTAACGGCTTAAGCAATGGATAAATATGTACATGTCAAGCTCAAGCAAATGCAAACAGATTGGGGAAAATGGCTTTTAAAAATGTCAGCGTTACTTATTTAGAAAGGTTCTCTTGTGGACGTATAACTCAGAGTGTTGTCTTGTGTGTGAGTGCTTCCTTTTCTTTGGAGAGTGGAAGAAGAAATGGGAACCTGGACTCCTTCCTTACGGGATGGTTTGAACTAGAGGGAGATTAAGGTTTAAAACCTTCCATTTCATTCTGGCCTCTCACTTCCCTGCCCCATTCTTAGCAGAGTCCACTGCTACTGCTCAGAGTCCATGTACCTCCAAAACTGTGGTAGTTCTAGGTCAGATTTTTAGGTATCGTGGGGCACGCTGGAGCTGCACAAGCCTTAATGGGGAAAGTGCTCTTCGGTACGGGCTTGGGGCTGCCAGGCTGCTCAGTGTGGTGTGTTGACCTGTGATATGTCCTATGGAGCCTTTAGCAGAGACAGTGCTGTGTTGTTGGGACAGGGGAGCACTTGCTTCACAGGCATCTTCTGTCTGGAAGCTGCACAAGCAAGTGAAGTTGTAAATGGAGAGAGAATTGGGAGGAAAACACATTTATTTTACTTTTATTTTCCCATTTGGTCCAGATATCTCTGTGACAGAAATGCAGCTGTTTCCACACAGAGATTGTGCTGGCCAACTCCACCGCTGTCTGCCCACAGCCTTGTGCAGTTCAATTTACAACGGCCTCCCTTTTCTCCAAGAACTATCTCCTACTTGGTGTCACATCTAACTCTAAGCTTCCTGTAGGCAGGCTCACTTTTACTGGGAAATCTGATGTGTGACTATATAGCTCCACTGGGCACCATACCGTTGGGAGGCGACACTGGACAATACAAATAATTGACGTCAATGGAGAAGATATAAGAGACACAAAACATGGTCCCCTTCCTCCCGCTGCCTGTCCCCCAAATTTTCCCCAATTTCTCAGTATAAAGTTAAGGAAGAAAATAAAAGTTAAATGGGTTAAAAATTAAATGTTATTGTGAACATGGGGTTCATGTGCATGGATTGCTCTCAGCTGCAGGAGTGCCACAGATGCTAGAACTTGTTCTACTTGTATGGCTCCTCCTTCCTGTGTCACTTGGTCACTGGGGCTCTGAGAAGAAAGAGTACTAATGTACAGGTTAGTACATGGCAGATAGGAAGTGACATCCCGTAATGAGTATAATTTCCCTTAATCTGAGTGCCTCATTGAACTGATTGGCTGTTATATATAAGGTATATTTGTACTATAATTTTCAGTGAAAAGAGGAACATTGCTCTATGATTTGGAGCTCATGCTGTGAAATGTATGGCTTCCTGAATTGATGCTGCTTTATTACAACAAAGCCCAAAGCCACTACAGTACATCCACGGAAACAATCCACATAAGTGATCTTGAGAGATGTTGCATTCATTTTCCTTTCTGCATATTTTGGTGATGGATTTAATGTTCAATAAAACTGAAAGAATAACAGCATTTGAGATTCAAGCTATTTGTACAGGCGCCAGATGCTGTGGGAAGAGTTCAGGGCTGATTTCTGCACCTCGCTCAACCCTCATATCAAGACTAATGTAGTAGCTCTGTCCTACTTCCTTTAGTCTGAGGAGGAAATTTATTTTTCACATGAGCTCCTTCTTTTACAAGTGTTCATGTGATGCATGTAAGGCAAGTCCCCAAAAGAACAGATGAGGCAACATATCTGCTGCTTAGTTTGTTTCTTATTCTCAGATACATCTAGTTTTTAATTACTGTAAGCATGAGATGAGCAAAACCTGATTGAGATTAATGCTGATCAAATCCCAAGGAACTGGGCAGGCTTTGGCTGTAATGTTTCAGAATAGCAGCGGTTCTCAGGAATATTAAATATCTGATATGGATATTCTGAGAAGAACCCTTTCTAAAGCCACGATTCAGCAAAGCACTTAAGCACATGCTTAACTTTTAAAGTCAGTGGGGCATTAGTATACGCTTAAGTACTTGGTTAAATCGGAGTGCATGTTTCCATGACCACACTGCAGACCTGGGGTTCCTGTTTGCAGACCGAAAGCATTGTATACATTTATGTTTTATTTTTAAAAATATAGTTACATGGCTAAAGAAAACACAGAATGCATGATAACTACAGAGAGAAACCACAATTGTTTTGTGATGCTATCTGAACATCTAACCTCAAACAACAACTAATCAAGCTAAATAACCCAAACACTACCCAGAATACTTCAGTGTGTAAAGTTTTAGCAATAGGTTTTGGAGAAGTATGGAATATTCTCTGATTTAAGGGGGAAAAAATCTACGTGACAGAGTTTAAGGTACAACCAGGAGGTGCAGTGTAAAACTAGAGAAATACATGGAAGAAAACTGATATGACTAAAATTTCAATAAGGACACTGATGCTAAATCCACAGATGTGAGATATTTTAGAAAGTCCCCCTAAAATTGTATTTCTTGAGAAAACTCTTCATAAATGTAAATAAATATGGCCTCTTTCTCTTGCCTTACTCCAGATGTCAATGGGACTGTTTACAGAGTAAGATGCTTTGGGGTAAGTGTGGCAGAATCAGGTCCATAATTAGCAAGAGAAGTCTGGATAGTTGTCCAATGATATATCCCAACATGTAGAAGGGATACCTGTCTAAAAGGTATTACCAGAACTTTTCTGAACATCATTATTCCAAGGAGCCTTTCATATTGCTATCTTTAAGAGTCAAAATCTTCAGTCTGATGCTAGCACACCTGGTTCATGTAGCACTATAGGCCCACATTACATTTGAGTGAATTATGGTTTTAAAATTGAGTTTGGATATTAGCATAAGTACATAAAAGCAGCCATACTGGGTCAGGCCAAAGGACCATCTAACCCAGAATTCTGTCTTCCAACAGTAGCCAAATACCAGATGCACAAGAGGGAACAAACAGAACAGGGCAATTATTGAATGATCCTGTCATCTAGTGCCAGCTTCTGGCACTCAGCCATTTAAAGGGTTGTGTCCCTGAGCATCTTGGATAATAGCCATTGATGGACATATCCTCCATGAAATTATCTATTTCTTTCTTGAACCCAGTTATATTTTGGCTTTCACAACATCCCCTGGCATCGAGTTCCACAGGTTGATTATGCATCATGTGAAGAAGCACTTCCCTATATTTGTTTTAAACCTGCTGCCTACAATTTCATTGTGTTGTGAAAGGGTAAATAACACTTCCCTATTCACTTTTTCCACACCATTCATGATTTTATAGACCTCTATCATATTCCCACTTAGTTGTCTCTTTTCCAAGCTGAACAGTCTCAGTCTTTTTAATCTCTACTTGTAGGGAAGCTGATCTATACTCCTAATCATTTTTGTTGTCCTCTGTATTTTTTCCAATTCTAATATCAGTTTTTTAAGATGGGGCAACCAGAACTGCACTCAGTATTCAAAGTGCAGGTGTACCATGGGTTTATATAGTGGCATTATGATATTTTCAGTCTTATTATCTATCCCTTTCCTAATGGTTCCTAACATCCTGTTAGCTTTTTTGACTGCCACTGCACATTAAGCATATGTTTTCAGAGACCTAGCCAAGATGACTACAAGATCTTTTTTCTTGAGTGGTCACAGCTAATTTAGAAGCCCTCATTTTGTACATATAGCTGGGATTATGCTTTCCTGCATGCATTATTTTGCATTTATCAACATTGAATTTCATCTGCTATTTTGTTGTCCAGTCACCCAGTTTTTTGCAATTCCTTTAAAACTCTTCGCAGTTGGCTTTGGACTTAACTATCTTAATTAATCAGTTACTTATCTATGAGAAGACTGATTGCTTTGCTTAAGAGCCTTTGGTGTGGGACCTTGTCAAAGGCTTTCTGAAAGTCCAAGTACACTATATCCATTGGATAACCCTTGCCCACATGCTTGTTGAAAGCCTCAAAGAATTCTAATAGATTGATGAGGCATGATTTGTTTAAAAAAAAAGCCATGTTGATTGTTCCTCAACATATTGTGTTCATCTATGTGTCTGACAATTCTGTTCTTTCCTATAGTTTCAACCACTTTGCCTGGAATGAAGTTAGGCTTACTGGCCTGTAATTTCCATGATCACCTCTAGAGCCTTTTTCAAAAATTGGCATTACGCTAGCCTAGGTTACATACTACACTTAATAGTTCTGCCATTTCATATTTGAGTTTCTTCAGAACTTTTGGCCGAACACCATCTGCACCTGGTCACTAATTATGGCTTAATTTCCCCAGCTTGTTCCAAAACCTTCTCTATTGACACCTCAGTCTGGGATGGTTCTTCAGATCAGTCACCTAAAAAGAAGGGCTCGGGTGTGGGAATCTCCCTCACATTCTCTATAGTGAAGATCGATGCATATAATTACAGTGAAACCCCGCTATAACGCGACATTTGGGGTCCAAAAAATCCCATCGCGTTAAATGCGGGGTCGTGGTATAGCGGGGTTTCAAATCAGTCAGGTGGTCCCCAAAGCGGTGCATTGAGGTGCACCGCCTAGTGCCCCTGGTGCCTAGTGCCCAGCAGGGGAGAGGAGCTGTGGCCCCCCCACCTGCCAGGGACAGAGAACTCCGGGGCTGCGGGCGCCTGTGCGCTCTGCCTCCAGTGGCTTCTCTCCCGCTTCAAGAGGAGCCGCGGCTCCCCGCCTGGCGGGGACAGAGAGCACCGGCGCCTGCAGCCCCCACGTTCTCTGTCCCCGGCAGGTGTGGGGCCATGGCTTCCCTCCGGCTACAAGAGGAGCCGCGGCTCCCCGCCTGCTGGGGACTGAGAACCGACGCCGGTCTGCGGCGGCAATTCAGCGCGCTGCTTGGGGTGGCAAAAACAGTACAGCCGGCCCTAACTTTAGCAAAGGTCTAACAACCAGCAATGACTTCACCTGTTTGTTATAGTATATAACAAACGGGGGGGGGAGGGATAGCTCAGTGGTTTGAGCATTGGCCTGCTAAACCCAGGGTTGTGAGTTCAATCCTTGAGGGGGCCACCTAAGGATCTGGGGCAAAAATTGGTCCTGCTAGTGAAGGCAGGGGGCTGGACTCTATGACCTTTCAAGGTCCCTTCCAGTTCTAGGAGATTGGCATATCTCCAATTATTACCTATTTTTTTTTATTTTTTATTTTTTATATAGAAAAGCAAGGTTTACTGGGGTGCTTTGCCAGAGCTCTTCCTTACCTCTCTGGAATCAAGCCATGAGGAGAAGGTGTCTCCCAGGCCTGATCCAGTTGTGAATATTCAGCAAATACACCTCTACCCCGATATAACGCGACTCGATATAACACGAATTCGGACATAATGTAGTAAAGCAGTGCTCCGGGGGGGCAGGGCTGCGCACTCTGGTGGATCAAAGCAAGTTCGATATAACATGGTTTTACCTATAACGTGGTAAGATTTTTTGGCTCCCGAGGACAGCGTTATATCGGGGTATAACAGTATTGTTGCTAGGGTATAGAATACAGGAGTACATGCTTATATTTTATTTTGGATGTAACCAACATCAAGTGACCTTTGAACTATTAAAGGAATGCTTCTGTGGAAACTAAGTCATGGTAAATCTTAATAAACTGATTAGGAAAATTATTTCCAGCAGGCCAGCTACGAAATTGAGGGCTATCACTAGTGGTGGGGCTGGCCCGTGGTGTGTACTGCTGAATATCTGATGGTCACACACTTGATTCAAATCTCTCATGTCAATTGGCTTAAATTCACCAGTCAGAGAAATATAACCAGGTGAATGGGCATTCTCTGAACTTAAGACTGAGGGCCGGGGAGGGAAAGGATAAGTGGCAGAGATCATGGGAAAACAGGAAGATCTTTTCCCAGCAGATAGCAACTCCTATTCTCCTCTCTAGCCTGAGCAACATAACTCAGTAAAACAACCAGTGTGTGGTGCAGGCTCCACCTCCCAAAGTTGCTTTGATTTATGTTGCAGCCATCGGGTAAGTTCTAAGATCACCTTCTGCTCACTTGCCCACTAGGCACTTCCTGGCCTTGAAGCTCAAACAATTAAAAAACTGGAGAAAAACAGCAGTTCTATTTCCCACCATCAAAACCAACCTCCATGCCCCTCCTGTCCCTCAGTGCAGCGCTCCAAAACTTAAACAGAGTCAAGCTTCTTTTGAGAGATTGCACACCAGTGTAACTTGCTTACGAGAGAGGTGTACCTTAATACGTCAGACCTGCAGAGCTGGGGCAGCACACAGAGGGACTCACGACGCGCAGCCGAGTGCGCACCGGTACCGCTCTGACAACACAAATAGTCACAACAAGCTGACATCTGACACATTACTCATTTAATCAGGAATAAACTGTGTAATTCCCCACATGAGTTTTCAGAATAGTTGAAATGGCTGAGGACTCAATTACTAATTTGTGGATTAAAAGGGGAAAAGGGAAATGTAAGGACTTTAACCACCTTTTAAAAACGTAAAAAAATAAACACATTTACTGAGGTGTCTCTATGACTTTTAATTCACTTGCCAAGTCCCAGAGTGTATTTTCCAGTGGGCAGATTAAGAGCTCGAGTAAATTATTAATGGAGATTTGCTCACTGTAGTCATTTATAGTTCACATAAACTTATACCTTGAGATGCTTTACATAGTAAAACTGTCCTTAGCTAAAGACTTCCCTAGGGTCAAATTCTCTATACATGTGTTATTTCTGCATTGGGTATTTCAGGTGGGGTTTTCTTTTAATTCTTCCATCAGGATGAGAGTCCAGGGTGCTACCTCAAGCCCTACGGATGATTATTATTAATTTGTATTGTAGTCCCACCTAGCAGCCCCAGCCCCATTGCACTAGGCACTGAAAAAAAAAAAAACAGAATGTTCCTCCCACTCACCTCCCTTTAGTCACTGGCAAGCACAGATACTGCAGTCACTTGCACCAGATTCACTTGTGGGTTTCGAGAGAGGGAATCCTCCAGCAGGGATTTCCAAATCTCCCGACTCTTCCCAACGGAGGGTTGAGGGAAGGAGAGAGCATTGCAGTGGATGAAACACTAGCTCTTTCTACCCCCCTGAATCTGTGGATACTTTTGTAGGAAGCAGGAGGCCCCAAAGGGGGTACATTTTATCAGTCCAAAAATGCAACTAGTGATAAACTGCAAGACCTGTGGATGTGGGGACCGCCTATGTGGTTAGGTTATAGATGTGTTGTAACTGTGAAGAAGCAGCATTGAGCTCAGACTGGACTCTGTTATGTCTGCAATGCCACCCGTGAGGTTAGCAAAGACAAAAGGGAAACATTCTGTGTGATTAATAAGCCAAAATGTAGTTTCTGCCTGCAATGCAAGCAGCCTCATTTACTGTGGGATCTATCCCAAATGCCTTTTAAAGGGTTGCAGGAAAAATGTAAATGAAATGAGCTTTCATTTAATAAAGAACACTAAAAATTCCAGCAACCTTCTCTGTCCCCTACACAACAACACATGACTGCAATTGTTTGCTGAATTATAGATGACAATTATCACAAATGACAAACAAAATGGCAGCAGAGAGAAATGATGTGTTTGCAATCCTTGTAGCTGGGACATTAACAGGAGCCTCTGTCACTCACAAGGAGAGAAGTTTGTCAGATGGGCGGATACAATGATTTGATTTTTCAATTATCTACAGGCCTGTATCTCTCATTCCTCAGTAGCAGCCCAATAAATCTGCTGCTTTGAATCCAGCCTTATAGTCTGATGCAAGACATAGTACCTTGTAGTTTATTTTGCAGACAATAGTATATAATTCAACAATCTCATGTCTCTTTTCTCTACAGATTTCAAGTTTTCCTAGATGAAGCTTCAGCATTGACAAGTGCAATTCTCTGCTGCAAATGATGGTTTAATTAACTCTTTTGATGTTGTACCTTTAAACTGAAACTCTGGGACTTCATGCCCTAGTCAAGATAAACATTAAGCAATATATTTTCTTTTAGCCATCATCACATTCTACAGAAATCTAGGTAAGTAGGCTGCTCACACACAATTTTTTTTTCTGGGAGGCTAAGAGTTTCTGTGTGGGGTTTTTGTTGTTTTATTCACTGATTGTTGCTTAGTGCATGTTACTCAAGGAATCTGAATTCTGCACTCATGGACAGCACATTGCATTGCTGAGCAGGACGATGCGAGGCAGCACCCTGCACTTCTAGGCAGGGGATCTGAGCTCGGCTCCCAGGAGCAGCACTGTGGTAATAATTGGGTCTACAAATTGAGCCTAATTGTGAACTTAACTGTAAGTAAATGTTTGTAAAATGCCACAACAGCCTCTAACAACAAATGTTAATGGGAAAAAGTAGAAAAAGAGGGAAAATATACAACCCCCCAAACCCCTTAAATTAGTCCAAATACAAAGACCAACTAATAATTCAAGAACTCCGTTAAAAATCATTCCTGGTAAATAAAAGAAATGTAGGACCAAAAATTAATAAACAAAAATTGGTGTGTCAAAAATGAGGCCTAATTGGTAAATAAATTAATAAAGGTTGAGGCTATTCTGCCCATCACTCCCCTTTGGGGTGTTATTAAAAAAAAAAGCAAGAAAGAACACACGGGATTACAAACTACCTGCGAGATGGCTAACCACCACCAACTGCTGGCTGAGATCTGGAAGGTGCAAGCTTCACTGTCTTGGCTACCACTCCTATTGCCTGCGATCTACCATTAATACCATTGGGCCTTTGTTGTCAAGTTTCTGACAGATGACCTGACCACTGTGAAAGTAGCATTAATTATATTGTAAAAATAGAAAGGATTAAAGAAATGTTGTATGTACCTTTAAGCAGAAATAAGAAATGTTGAAATACAGGTGCCAGGAAAAGAAACATTAGGCATAAACAATGGTGCTAATGGCGAAACATTAACAGAAGATGGGTAATAGTAAGGAAATAAGATATGCATGCCTAGCCCAGCTAAACTTATCAGATTCTGCTTCCTTTGTTACCTTGTTAAGTTCTCTCCCTTTTATCTGTATAAATAAGAGTTTGTGTCTTGCATGGTGCTCACATTATCTGGGTGTTATTAGCAGAGCGCTGTTCTAATAAAACAGAGTGGTCTAACAAACTGTGAGTCCTGAGTCTAACTTTGACACCACACTGGGCTGAAGAGAGGAACCAGATGACATTGCCACCTCCATGGGCTCTGACTAAATCCCAAATACCACCTATGGTGCAAGACTTCATCACCCCCTCCCCCGGCCCCAGACACACACAACCCTCACGTGTCCTTTCCCCCCCCCACACACCTTATTTCTTCTCTTTCCTATCATCCTCCTTTTGCCTTCTGTCTAATAAGAGTCTGGCTTAGCTGACCAAGATCTTACATTTTGCAGCACTGTTGTAACCTTGCGACCAGAGAGGAAGCTAAAAGCAATGCCCTGAACAGACCGAAACCGGTACAACCGAAACTGGTACAAGTCTGGGAGGTCTCAGAGTGGCGGATCAGACCACATGCTGGGCCAGTTTTTCTCTAGCAGCGAGGCTGCAACACAGACAGAAGCTGCATTTTCAGTCTTCACTGGTTTTCCCTGTCCCCTTGTGTGTCTGGTTTGTCTTTTAGAAAGTGGAATCAAACTTTAACAGCAGCAGCAGCCGCCTCAGCCCATCTCAACTAACTTCCTCCCTTTTCTCCAAAAAGGACATTTATTACCATCTTTAAGATCACTTAAAAGACTGCCAGATGGAGTGACGGTGGTGGTATCCTTTGAAAAACTATCTACAATTGCAGGGGAAGGAAATAAAAATGTCATTTAAAAAACCCTTTATATTACCGGTACTTTAGATTTAAAAACTTAACTTTTTTCCTTTTTCTCTGCATCTTTAATAAAAGATTTAAAAAGTATGGCGTGTGTTTGCCATGATACTAAGCAGGCCGAGGTCTCTGTACTCAAAATCCCAAACCTTGTTTAAAACCCTTCAATAAGCAAGTCATGTTAACACCTTTAACTCTCTGGGCCCATTTATAACTCTGCTTCCCAGGAGCAATGCAATGTCCTGTTTTCTTCAATAGCAGAATTTAGTTTCTTTCTCCAGCTCTTTCTCTACTTATAACATATGGCCCCATCGCCATACTGTCAAGTCTAGGCCATGTCCACAGAGCACCTAACAAACATCGATTAATTTATTATCCTCACAACAACTGGAGAACTGAGGCACAGTGATCACAAAGGAAGTCTGTGGCAGGGCCAGGATTGAACCCAAATGTCCTAAGTCCCAATTCATTCCCTAACCAGAAGACCATCTTTTGTCCATGTCTGAAAGCCTGGCAACGTATCCCAGCAAATCTCAATAATTGATTTGAATTGCCTCTCTCAGATTCATAGATCCCAAGGCCAGAAGACACCACTGTGCTCATCTAGTGTGATCTCAAGTATAACACACACCACACAACCTCCCCAAAAGAATTCCCTAGAGCAGCTCTTTTAGAGAAACATCCAATCTTGATTTCAAAAATTGTCAGTGACAAAGAATCCACAATAATGCTTGATAAATAATTACAATGGCTAATTTCCCTCATTGTTAAAAACATACACCTTATTTTCAATCTGAGTTTGTCCAGCTTCAACTTCCAGCCATTGGATTGTATTAGACCTTTCTCTGCTAGACTGAAGAGCTCATTATTAAATATTTGTTCTCCATGACAGCATGGTCTAGGGAGAGAATGCCGGCAAGACATGAAAGGAATCACTAAGTTGTTTTAAGATCAACATTTTTTATTACAAAGTGACAATAAGTGTTTCCTGAAAGGTAGCTTAGTATATTAATATATTACAAAATAAGCTCCCAGTAGATAGCAGCATGTGCCTGCCCGATCATTGTAACAAAGGGTCAATTTGAATGATGGGACAAAAACAAAAGTTTTGTGATACTTTCAGATAAATACATAAAAGCGAGAATTCTGTTCTTTGAAACGACAGCAGGATTCTGCTAGAATACTTAGTTTTGTCTTACTGCAAAAAAGCTTCTCTGAGGTGATCCCATTACGTTTTCTATGCTATTTCATACCAGAGAAAATAAATAAACCCAGAGAAACATCTGCCCATCAGAATGTTGGCTTTCATACAGAAAATCATACGAGTGGCTTCTTTTTACAAGTTATTGTACTTCAAAGCTAAAGATAAAAGGACATAGGAGCAGTTACATTATAGTTGCTTAGAAATCATTTTAAATACATCTCCCCTTAAGTATTTTTGCCTTGTAGAGATGTTGTACTATTCATTTTAAACATATTCATTTTTAAAGCCTTTGCTTTCTGAAATACCTAATATTTAGCTGTAAATGAGTGCCCATCTTATCCTCCCTTTTTCACCCCTTAACACCCTTCTGTCCTGACTAGTTTAGCCAGCCAATCACTTAAAAGACTGGTTCCCCTTCTACTGAGATGAAGGCCACCCAAACTGTACAGACCCCGCTCCACACAGAAGCTGGACCAACATTCTACAAAACCAAAATCCTCTACATTTCACCCTCTATGTGGCCAAAGATTCACCTCCAGAATCTTCTACTTTCTGCCTGCCTTCGCCTGCAGGACAGGAAAAATCTTGAGAGGGTCATTTGGACATTCTTCTTCTTCAGCATCCTTCAAAATCCCCCTTATGTCATCAACAAGCTGTGAGGTATCCCAGGAAGCAGAATCTTTAGTGCTGAAATCTACCCTCACCAATGGATGTAACTGTTGACTTAAGTCTATCCATTCTTAGAGTCACATTTCGCCTCTTGGCTCTAGGTGGATAGAACACCTTCCTGTTGCCTACACGTCCCTTTCAGAACCTTATCTGCTATCTTCTGAATATCAAAGTTCCAGGTAGGATCGTCTACATTCCTCAGACAGTTACCATTCTCTTTGTGGGCACACATGATTGTCTGACAGGCGGTACAGGCCAATGTGTTGTTATTTACCAGGAGGGTCATGGAGAATTAAGAGGCATGATCCTGCTGCTGTCCAGCGACATCTTTTGTTTCCAGAATCTCATAGGTAGTCAGGCCCTTAGAGACTCATTGCTGCAGCTTGTTTTGTTGAGGATGCTGCTGTGTGGTGACACACAGGACCAGGCTTCCATGCAGCCACTCTGGGCAGCGTGAAAAGGGCCTGTGCTCTCAACCACATAATCTTATCACTAGTGTCAAGAAGAAATCATAAGAACATAACGGCCATGCTGGGTCAGACCAAAGGTCCATCTAGCCCAGTATCCTGTCTTCTGACAGTGGCCAATGCCAGGTGCCCCAGAGGGAATTAACAGAACAGGTAATCGTCAAGTGATCCATCCCCTGTTGCCCATTCCCAGCTTCTGGCAAACAGAGGCTAGGGACACCATCCCTGCCCATCCTGGCTAAGAGGATGGACCTATCTTCCATGAACTTATCTAGTTCTTTTTTTAACCCTGTTATAGTCTTGGCCTTCACAACACCCTCTGGCAAGGAGTTCCACAGGCTGACTGTGTGTGGTGTGAAAAAAAAAATCTGCCCATGACCTCCTGAGGTCCCTTCCAACCCTGATATTCTATGAAAGCAAATCTGAGTGAGGACCATTACAGGGGAGGATAGGTCTTATTCTGAAGTATCTAGTATGGGTTGCAGCCAGAGACAGGACACCAGATTAGATGGGTCTTCGCTAAATACTTTTCCCTCAGTACAGAAAGGTGAGGATCCCAGATAATTTCCACCCTCTCTCCCCAAATGGCTTTGAATACATGGCTATAAAAGGGGAAGGTGGCACAGATACAGTTAATTTGATAGAGCTGGTTTGTGCTACTATAGAATGTTCTGGGGAAACCTGATTTCATGATCTCAGACTGTCTCATTTTGGAAGGATCTGACTGATAAAAAATGAATTTTAACTTCACTCTCGGTAAATCATGGTTTCCTTACTGCAGATAGTTAATAAATCTGGTTGCTAGTCTAATCAATGCAGCAGAAGTACTGGTGCATTCTGAAGGCTATCACATGAAACAGAAGCAAAACTGGCTGATGTTTAACTCAGAAACAAATTTATGATAAGGGAAGTTAACACTTTTTCCTTGACTCAGAAAATTATGCCTTCAGGTATGATGCCTGGTCTAGAGAAAAAGCCATTACTGCTATTCTCTTCAGGCTTTTGCCCTTTCACTATGACATTAAACAGAACCATCAAATCACTTTAAAGAGGACTAAACTGTAGCCTGGCACAAAACAGCACTGGCATGAAGGTGACTGAGGTTGGAGTTCATTCTCTTCCTGAATCTGGCAGGCTTTATATCTAGATTCAAAAGCAAGACAGTGTCTCGTGTTTGAGATCAAATATTCAAGTGAATGCATATTCCTAATGGGATTTTTATATCCTCGCGTAGCTGTTGAAAGTCATATAATTAGGACTGCAAAGCAACAAAAACAGAACAGATTATGGTGTATTATACATGTTACCCCCATGGCTTCACAGGTGGGCACATAATTCTAGAGAGCAGAATATGATCTCTGGGCATTTTTAATAGCCTTTACCAATCTTCTCTGAGAGTGGTATATCATATATACTCTAACATACACAAAGGTCACTTTATGTATCCCTGCTTGACATTAAAAATCCTCAGATTCTTTTATAAGATCTGTTAGTATCATGGAAAATAGTTCCTTTGCATTAAGTAAAAGTATCTTTTTTATGATTACATGGCATATAATCTTCATGCCAAAATACAACTATGACCCTCACACCTAGCAAATTACTCTCATGGCTTCTCACGTGTCTCCAGCTCTGCCAGACTGTCATGTTTAATTTCTCTGCTCCAAAGTTCACAATCTAGCTCCAGACAAGACATGATGAGCGGGAGACACAAAACTCGGGTGGGATGGAGGAGGACTGACAGGGGTTACGAAGTGGGTATTTACCCATGAAAGCTCATGCTCCAATACTTCTGTTAGTCTATAAGGTGCCACAGGACTCTTTGTCGCTTTTTAAGATTATGTGGATGTTCAACAAAAGCATGGACACAGCACCAGGCAATTTTAAAAACAAATAAAATGTCTTGTTAATTCGTATAGGGGTTGCTGTAGATGTAGACCTTCAAGAGTGATCTGACCAAGGAAGGAGTGGTTTCCCTGCAAACCAGTTTAAGGAGGGCATTCCACGTGTGGCAGCAATGGGCGGGGGGGGGGGGGGGAGAGAAAGGTACAAACAGAACTTCATTAACTGAGCTGAGGGGGCAGTGACATGATAAAGGAGATTTGTAGGTGGCAACAAAGATAGGCAGCCTGAGAGCTGTTCAAGATCAACTTCATCTGCCTTCCTTGACTCTTACATAATTTACCATCATTCATTTGACGGACCCTGCACAGAGATGGGGTGACACATGTAGCATTACAGGGCCAGGGATGGTTGATGAGATAGTATGTGGGGTCTTGCCTTTTATTGTTAAGCAAGAACATTTAATTTATTTTGCCGAATCTGATAATGACTCTACCAATGTTGTGTTATATTCAAGTCCAGGCCCTTTCTAGAGAGAATTTCAAGTTTGCAGCTAGACAGTTTTAAGGCTCCATTTTAAGCATGTGTGTATGGGAGAAGGGACTGTAGAGTCTGAAGGGCCTTCATCTCAGAAGAAGGGGAACCAACTTTTAGGAAACTGGCTGGCTAGACTAAGCGGGACAGGAGGTGATTAAACTAACAGCAAAAAGGGGGACCAGTTGAGCACTCATTCAGAACTAAGCCATGATGTTGAAAACAAAAGTAATCATAGCACTGATGGACATGAAAAGAACAAAATCTTTAATTGTCTATACACCAATGCTAGAAGCCTGGGTATTAAAGAAGAGGAATTGGAATTTTGCACAAATTCAACCTAGTTGGTACTACTGAAACCTGATGGGAAGACCGGTATGCCTGGAATGTAAAAATCAATGGGTATGCCCTGCTTAGGAAGGCTCGAGTGGGAAAACGGGGATGGGGAGTGGCATTTAATGCCAAAAATGGCACTACTTGTTTCTGAGTAATGGACAACTCAGAAGCAAATAATCTTGAATGCCTATAGACCAATGTACTAATAGATAAAGCACAAGATTGAGTGCTAATTGGTGTCTGCCACAAAATCACACATGTGAACAGGATTACCAGATTTATAATGTGTGGGGAAAAAAATCTGCGTTATCATGGAGGACTTCAATTGAGTGACATATGCTAGAAGTCTCATGCTGCTAGTACTAAAATATCCTACGATTTCAAAAATTATAAATCAAAATTTCTTAACTCAAAAATATTCTATTGGACCTATCTTGATAGATAAAAATTAATGGTTGCTAAGGTGCAAGTGATCACAACTTGATCATATGTATTATGTGCAAACAGAATAAAGTCACACACACACACACACACACATATTCGGTGCTTTAAAAGGGCCAATTTCAAGCAAGCTAAAAACAATTATGAGTTGGAAGAAATAATTTAATCAGAAAATGTTAATAATGGGGAACTGTTGCAAGATGCCCAAAATACACAATCATGAAAGACGACTATACTGGTAAAAAAAAAATCAATCTAGCTTACAGGGGATGTGAAAACTCAATTTATTGCTATTGAGTTGATAGTAATAAATATAAATTAGACACTAGAAATTGTAGGAAATTGGTAAGGTAAGCAAAAGGACACAAGGAGAAATTGATGGCCAGCGAAGTTAAGGACTACAAGAAGTTTTAAAAATACATTAGGAACAAAAGGATTCCTATCAATGGTATTGGTCCATAAAAATGGAAATGGTAGAATTGTCAATAATAATACAGAAAAGGCAGAAGAGTTTAATAAATATTTCTGTTGTGTGTTTGGGAAAAAGTTGCATGATGTATTCATATCATATGATGATGAAATACTTTCCATTCCAACAGTAACTCAGGAGGGATGTTAAACTGCAGCTACTTAAGCTCAACATTTTAAAATAAGCAGCTGTGGATGACTTGGATCTGAGCATTTTAAAAGTAGCAGCATATGAGCTCTTTGGATCATTGTTGCTGATTTTCCATAACACTTGGAACACTGGGAAGTTCCAGATGCCTGGAAGAAAGCTGATCTCGTGACAATAGTTAAAAAGGCTAAAGAGGATGAGCTGGGTAATTTTACTCCAGCTAGCCTGGCATCAATCCTGGGGGCAGGAGCTAATATGGGACTTGATTAATCAAGAATTAAAGGAGAACAATATAATTCATGCTAATCAACATGTTTATGGACAACAGACCTTGTTATACTAACATCTTTTTCTGAAGAGATTGATGTAATATACTTAGAATTCTGTAAGGCATTTTACTTGGTACACCATGATATTTTGATTAAGAAACTATAATGATACAAATTCAATGTGGCACACATTAATTGGATTAAAAGCTGGCTACTGATAGGTCTCAAAATGTAATTGTAAATGGGGAATCATCATTGAGCAGGTGCATTTCTAGTCAGTTCTTGGTCCTATGCTTTTTAATACTTTTATCAATGACCTGGAAGAAAACATAAAAGCATCACTAATAAAATTTGCAGATGACACGATGACTGAAGGAGTGGTAAATAATGAAGAGGACAGGTCACTGATTCAAAGTGATCTGAATCACTTTGTAAGCAGAGCATAAGCATATGATACGTGCTTCTATACAGCTAAATATAAAGTCATTCATCTAAGAGCCAAGAGTGCAGGTCATATTTACAGGATGGGGGATTCTCTCCTGGAAAGCAGTGACTCTGAAAAAGACATGGTGGTCTTGGTGGATAATCAGAGGAACATGAGATCCCACTGTGATGTTGTGGCTAATGTTTTAAGGCTAACTGATGAATAACAGGGGAATCCTGAGTACGAATAGAAAGGTTATATTACTTCTGTATTTGGCACCGGTGCAACAAGTGCTGGAATACTGTGTCTAGTTCTGGTGTCCACAATTCAAAAAGGATGTTGACTAACTGGAGAGGATTCATAGAGGAACCATATATATGATTAAAGGATTGGTAAACATACTTTATAGTCAAAGACTCAAGGAGCTAAATCTATTTAGCTTGTCAAAGAGAAGATTAAGGGATGATTTGATTACAGCCTGTTCTATTCCTCATGTAATTGGTAACAGAGGGCTCTCTGATTTAGCAGACGAAGATCCAACAGCTTGAAGTTGAAGCGAGTCAGATTCAGACTTGAAATAAAGCACTTTTTAAAAACAGTGACAGTAATTAACCATTGGAACAATTTACTAAGGGTTGTGGTGGACTTTCCATCACTGGAAATTTTTAAATCAATATTGGATGTTTTTCAAAAAGATCTGCTCTAGTTCAAAGAGGAATTAATTTGCAGAAGTCCTATGGCCTTTGTTATATAGGAAGTCAGACAAGATGATCGCTATGGTCCCTTCTGGCATTATATTTTATGAATCTATTATTTTTTCCTGATGCCCATTGCAGATGGAAAGTGCTGGCTAATGAACTTTGAACTTATGTCAGACTGGCAGAACCTTCCTTCATCTTCTCACTCAGTTGGATGAATTCATTAGCAAACACTTAGTGCCAGTGACAAGCACAACTATATTTCTCAGTTCAGTTCTGCCTTTTCCTGAAATGAATTTGGCAACAGTAAGGGGAAAAAAAGGCAGAATCTGATGTATCCACGTCAAATAATTTCCATCTGGCGCTCACCAAAAGGGAAGCTCTCACTGTGGTTGGAATGCAGTGGCAGGGGCTAGAAAAAGCTTGGGATTTCAGTTTAAAATAATCACACTTTTCACATCGCAAGAGATATCAATTAACAAGAGGTACCTGTCTGAACACAGTAGGTGTCTCTGACAAATACTTCAAATTAGAAAAAAAGAAAAGAATCATAATAACCAGGCTGCTGCACTGAAATAAAACCAATTCTCCATTTTTCTGACCTTTTCGCATTTGAATTCACCCTTTTTCAAGGGGAGGCCTGAATTCTCCAGGCAGAGGACGATTCATATTTCACACTGATGTTGCACAGTCAAGCTTAGCCAAAAGGTTGCAAATAAGTGTTTACAGCAATGTTCAACACATGAAAAGCTAGTACAAGAATCCTGATGCAGGTGCACTTTGTTACTTTTTGAAATAAACAGATCCATTTCTTTCTGCCTATAGGTTCAAACTCCAAAAGTTCTCGACCTGCCTACTCCAAGTTAAAGCTATCAATTCTCATCTAGCAGATATAGCAACTCAACATTTAACAACTCATGTTACTCATGAGATATGTGGAATATCAAATCAACATTACATTTAGTAATGTTCCAATTTACATATAGGAAGCAGTCAGAGGTGAATAAATGGCAATTTGTTTATGTATTACATGAGAGAACAAATGAACAGGTTCTGCTAGAGCCAGAAGACCTGGTGTCTTTCCCACCATCTGATACTAAAATAAAGCAAATGGCAGATAAGAGGCTTTTAGTCTAGTCAAGTATTTTTAACAGCAAGCATCATGGCAGCCATCTGGTGGGAAGCCTTCCCTCTGCGAAGTGATGGTTGGGTAACCAAATGGGTAATTCCCTTGGCATTCAACCATCAATAAAAATACACAAAGCAATCAGGGACTACTATATTGTACGGGGTGATGATGCAAGACCAAAGCAGTGCCCACATCCAGGAAAGATGATCGCTGAAAGATTTTGTATTAGAAGAGTGTTTTTAATTGGAATTTGAATGAAAATAATATGGTTGACTTGTGTATAGGAAGGAGAAGATCCAAGCATGTAGGGACTCAGGAAAAAGAAGTGAAGCTGACAGAAGGAGGAGGATACTAAAGCTGTCTGACACCTAGACAAATCTCTGTAAAATTTTGTGGAGGGGGGAAGGGAGACGGAGGGGGCGGGGCGTGTCTGATTCTCCTTTACCAAGGTCCTTTTATGCCTCTCTGGCAATGTAATGCAGTTTGAAGAGGACATAAATTAGGTGTAAAGGGGAATAAGTGTAAAGGAGAGTCAGGCCGTGGGACTTCACTGACCTCCTGGATCTTTGTGATCCAGGAAAGCACTTCACATATTTAGATATTTTTGTTCTCTCCTCATCCTCAACAATTGGGACACTCTCCCTTACATTTAAACGGCAGTGAGAGTCAGGACAGTTAGGTTTGCGGCTTAGGAGAGTGACAGGGGAATAGGAGGCAATGAGAACAGAGATGAAGATAGCAGTGGAGCTGTGAAGGGCCTTCAGGACAAAGATGAGAAGCTTGAACCTGAAGTCTGTGACGGGATTCAAAGAGAGCAGCAACACAGTCAGAGCATCTGGCAGAGAAGCTGATTTATCTACTCTAACTGAACTAAACACGTCAGCATAATCGCCTGTGAGGAGGTGAAGGAAATTCCTTTCCTCACACAATCTAATACATTTCCTCAGCAAAGTGCCTCTGACAGCGCCTTTATTCCCTATGAGTTATCAGTTTTCTTTATTATAGCACAGTTGGCTTTGCCCTTTGTTTGGTAATCACATGACCTCTTTCAGGGATCATATGACCTTATTTGTCACTGAACCGAACTACACAGTGCCAAAAACTCAGTATCAACAGTCCATTCTCCTCATAATTACCCTGCAGGTCAGAGAGAAGAAAGGGGTATGTACAACATTAGTCAGGTGTGATAACACAAAATATTTTACAAACATTCACGTAAATATATAATTTTAGCTTGTAAACACCAACTTTCATTGCAACAGGGGCACTGAGGGGCATAAGGGCCCTGAAGACATACAGGTTGGAAGCTCCTTCATTAACTCACTGCAAACGCTGCACCTCAATCCCAGATGATTTCTTTCCAGAGAAGGTGGAGTTTAAGTGTACAGTACAATGTGTTCAGAAATCCATCGATCTAAAGTTTGCTACAGTAATCTCCCAGCCAGTGTGCAGCTGAGAACAGCAAAATCATCACATTCTTAAGTCTAACCATCCTGCTCTAGGAAGCAGAGATTTGTTACAGTGAGGTGCATAATTTTAATAAACCATTAGCTCAAACTTGAGGTGAAATAAATTTAGTGTATTATATATTTCAGAATAGCATTAGGATTCAATTTAAATGTCACCAAAAGCCTAATCCTCAATATACAGAGAACAGTAATAAAGGCCTAGGAGTCTTTAGTTTGATTCCATTTCCAGTGGAGCTATGTGCTGTCGTACAATTTGAGAAGAACTGTGTGATGGCATCACAGATCCAGAAAGCAGAGCAGAATCTGAAAACATACACAAGCCCAGCATGTGAGACCCACTCAACAAGCAGATGGAAGGTGCATGTGAGCAACGAGGTCCCAAACGTCACTTCCAGTCCTGGATACAGTCTTTAAAATTGTAATCTGCCCCATGCAGACACCACATCTCAGCAGGGTGCCCCGACATTGCTGAACTAATCCTGTTTCCTGTCCCTTCATAGCTATTGAGGAAAAATACGATTTAGACAGCGCAGGTGCTCAAGGTATAAGTTACTGAAAAGAGACAAATAGTCGTCTGTTTGCATAAGGCCAGTGTCACATCAGACCTGCCAGAATTTTAAACAAATGGCTGCATGGTAACATTTTGTTGGTTCTGTCATGTGCTGCTATCCTTTGTTACATTAGCGGAGCCAATAGCACATGGCAGTATTACAGCAACTATAAAGTGACAGATATGCTGCTTTCAATCTCCCAAGTCAGATGTAAAGTGCAAATGGTACATCGTTTCCACAAAGAGCCAAAAGCATAAAATCTGCTTTCCAATTTTGCAGGAATTGTCCATGTTTTGGACTTTTTTATGTTGCCCCTATAATAATTCCTCTTGATTAGAAACCAGCACACGTCCTAAAACAGTTTGGGAAATGCATCTCTTCTTCTGGAAATGAGAACAGAAAGCAAAACCTAAAGAATCATAGAATCATAGAATTCAAGATCAGAAGGGACCATTATGATCATCTATCTTGACCCTCTGCAAGATGCCCCACATAAGCCCACCCACCCCCTCTCCCATGCTGGAAAGACCCCCATGCCAGGAGAGAGGCAAAAAGCAGGAGGAAAGCTTCCTTCCCTTCCTGGAAAAATTCCTTCCGACCCCAAATATGGGCCCCAGCTGAACTCAGCGATGCAAGACCAAAAACTAAAGGAAAACATCATACCAATACCAGGCACCACCAGGCACACTATTGACCTATAAGCTAATTATCCTATTATCCATCCACTTCATTATCTTAATAAATTTAATCTTTAGGTAAGTCTTCTCACTGTTTCCTTTCTCGGTAGACTGTGTTCCAGTCCAGTACCCTGATGATGGTTAGAAACCTTCGTCTAATTTCAAGCCTGAATTTCCTGACTGACAGTTTATATCCGTTCGTCCTCGTGTCCACATTAGCACTGAGCTGAAATAATTCTTCTCCTTCCCAAGACTTTGGTTTCATTTTAGTTTGCCTGCATTAATGTCAGTCTTCTCATATATCTAGCGAATGAATCCTTGATTTTCTTTTTTAAAAGGTGGGGGTGATACAAAAATAGCAGAAATCTCAGCTAAAATAAAGTTTATATGTTCAAAATGGTTGGAAATTGTTTTTTAATCATGGAGCCATTGGCACTTCTCTCTCAGAATATAGGCTGCCCTCTATACATTTAGCTTTACTATCCAAATTCTCAGAAAAATGCAGCAAGTATATTAATAAATTTATAAAAACATTACAAAAGATAAAGCACATTCCTGCTAAGATGTTTCCAGTCTTCTAGGTAATGAAATCACTGCTGTCTTCCCTTCACTGGAACATCAGCAGAGGGTTATTGCTGGATTTCACTGCAGTCTCCATTTAACTCATCCTGCAGGTGTCAAAACTCATCTTGTGTTGTGAAGATATCTTGACTTATAATAGGAGCAGGGTATGTCCCAGTCTGAGCTGCAGTTCCAATTTTAACCAGCACAATTTGTTTCTGTGAGAAAGTTCTACAGAAAAACAACAGACTGGAGAGAGAAAAAATCTGAAGAGCTGAAGATGGCAAATTGCTCCTGACACACAGGTTTGCATTGTGAAATTCCAGCTTGGGAACTCTCAGGAAACTCTCTGAATGAGTCAAAGGGCCAGAAGTCAAGATTATGGAGGTCAGCCTTTAGGGAGGGTCATGGAATCATCACTCAGATTAAAAAGGTTTTGAGAGTTAAGCCAATTTAAGGGAATTTGGAATTGGTGAATAGGCTTATGCCCGAGGAAAAGGTAGCTGGGAAAGCTTCGTGGGAGGGACATATGAAGCTTCCCTGTTTCCAGGAGAGAATACTTGGGTGAAAATAAATAACTACTGAGTAGCTACCCAACAACACAGTGATTGCTAGATCTCCATGAATACTGACAGCATGGAGCAGTGTGATATTCAGGTGAGGTTATTTCTTAGTCTAAATACATCAAGGGGACTTACTTTTGTAAAACTAAGCAAGGTTATCTGGGAATATGTTTTACAGAATAGCATCAGAATAAGACAGACGAGTTTAAGGAAGGAGTTTATGACCAGGTAAATATCTTGGCCAGAGATGACCAGATGGAATTCAGTTTTAGTCAAATGGGTGGAAATGACAAAGTTGTAAGAGAGTCTAAACATTCTCGAACAGGTGAACCACTGGGGAGTAAATTAATTCATTCCCTGGGGGAATCATTGCATCAGAGAATGCAGATATTTGACAAAAATAATTTAATTAAAGAGAGTTAAGCTACAAAGGTGTTTCAAGCAGAGTCCAGCTAGCCCCCAAAAGCAATACTGCACTTTCATTACAAAGATTTTACCCGGGTTAGAAAGTGTGGCCCATAGAGCATTAAGGGCTCCAGCCTGATGCTCACTGCTATATCACCCTTCATTGCTCACTCTCATCTCTCCTGATTTACATGGCTCACCACATGAAAAGGACAAAACAACAGATTACTGTGAGATTATTGGACATGGACCCCTGGAATAGGAAATTCAATTTGACTGAGACATCCCCAAGCCCACCCTTTTGTGTTCATAAGCCACTCCTGTGTTCATAAGATGCCTGCTGGAGCATCTTTCCATCTATGTATCTATCAAAGATTCCTGTAGGACCTCTCACCACAGCACCTGCCCTTGACCAAGGCATTCTGGCTCAAGCATGCACTCTCCGCGGGGCACAGTCTGGCTGTCAGGGATTCAGCATGAATTAAAGGGTCACTGTTAGGCTGGGACCTTCACCAGTAGGAAGAGCACCGACAGCTATATTTGAATACTTGAGAGACAAACATAAAGCCACATTTCTTACATAAACTGCAAATGTTTCCAGCTACAGTGAACATTGGTGAGATTCAGAATTCAAGGGGTCATGTAAAGCCTGTCAAGGTCAGGGTGCATCACAGCGGCTCAGCAGCTCTCTCTACATTCAGGCCATACAGCTGCAAAATAAAGGAGACTGTTTAAAAGGAGGTAAACAGGAGAGAGTGTCAGAGAGAACAAGAGCAGCTGTCGCAGTGTGTGACTTTCAATGCCTATCATGAGTGTTGGCAGCGACAGTAGGCCTCTCTCCTCCTCTCTTTCATGGCAGAGATGCGATTGCACTGACATGCCTCCGGGAGACGCAGAAAATGATCGAAAGAGAGGATGACAAATAGCAGACCTGCAGCAGCTGAATGCTCTCAAAGAGAAATTGGTTGCTTTTCATTTTTTGATGTTAATGACAACTGTAAAAGATGTTTCAGTGGTATATTGTGGAGGAGTCTTAGATTTCATTTCTAGGACTTTAAAATCCAGGTTGGTCTAGGAAAATAGGGAATTTATCACTGTTCTGCCAAGAGAGAAAGGTGGGGAACCTAACTGAGATTGGCTGGGCTAAAAGTTAATATTGTCAACACCTGTACTCATCTCAGAGAGTCAGTGAACAGTGAACAAACTCTGGCAGCAACAGCAGGGTGTGGGAAGGATTTGAGATGGAAGTGGGGAACTTGGGTAATGATGCAGCACAGAGCTGGGCAGTGGACGGCAAGCATGAGACACCATAAATAATACTGAGTAGTGCTGATCATCACTCAGTATGGGCACCAAATTCACTATTGTCTGCTTAGCTCCTTTGCTTCCCTTTCACTTGTTGTTTCCTTAAATTTTCAATCTTTGCATCATTTTTAGTTTGTTCTAGTGAAAATGTCAAATATTGAACGTCTCTAATTTGGAGCTCCCAAGGACCCATTTCCAGAGCCCAGCTTCTGGAGCAGCGGTGGCAGTGGTGTTTCACAAGCAGTCCATTTTAAAGAGGAGAGATCTAACAAGTATCTATGTTTTGGTGATGCTGGTTTTATTTTTTCATTGTTTTCAAGTTCTGACTCATATTTTACTCTTGATTCTTTCTTTGTTTTCAAAGGCAAAAAAGGAAATGTTTCCTTGAGGCAAACTTTTGTCTTTTGCTCTGAAAAAGATCAAACCCCCCTTTGCTTTAAAGAAGATTATTTTATTAGGAGTGCAGTGTCAACAGATGATTACACAACATGCATAACTGGATAAAAGCCCCAAATTATAAACAATATAGAATATAAATTAAGGAGATTTTAGTTTCTCTCTCTGCCTTTTCAAAGTTGACACGTGCAACGGAGAACAGCATTTGTTTGGTGTGACAAATAAAGATGGTAACCAAACTGTTTTGCTTAGTCTTTGTATTCAAAGCAACCGTTTAGCAAAGCTGACAGAACAGAGTATTGGAAGCATAAAGCACTTTGCATAGTGTAGGATTAGCAGACTGACAAGTTCTGGATAATAAGACTAATTAATAATTTCCTTCTCTGAGGAACTACATCTCACTCTGCTTCATTTGTCTTTTCCCTTTATCTTCAGGTTTAACAGTCAGGTCCTGTAAATTATGACAGATGACCGCAGATTTCAAGGATTGGCCAGAGTAAACAAATGGCAACTTTCATAGTTGGTCTTGAATAAAGAGGAAAGATGAAAACCACAAAGGCAATTTTCCCATTCAGAATGAGGTGGAAGATAAAAACACAACGGCAGTATTTTCTAGCCAACTGGAACATGAGAACACAGACAGTGATATTGCATACTAGGTTTTATGTCATACACAACTCTATTTTGAAACAAATGACACAACTGGTAAGGCTTCTGGCCCACTGAGAGCCAAAGGGATCAGCACTGAACACTAAAGTACAGAGCACAAAAGTGAATTAATATCAGGAAAACAAGATCTGACGCCTGTTTAAAATTCACTTTTGGGGCATTTATGATAATAGGAAGTCCTGGTTACAAGCAGTTTCCAGTGTTCTAGAAAAGCTACTGCAAACACTCTTACATACGAATCTGATTCCCAAAGAGAAGATAACAATTTGGCCTAATATGACTAACTGCAGAGACTAACAAACAAAACACTGTGATTACAACACCTGACTCACCAAAATAAACTGAAATCAAAGGTATAAGTGCAGAAGGCAGGGATATCTACTATGCTGAAAAGTCTTGGCTAGAACCCTGAAATCTTAATGAGACTGTGCAATGTTTTTGCCCAGCTCCATAAATTCTGTGAATATTTTTTATATTTCAGTCCTGTTATTCAAGGGTCACTAAATGTGTGGTTAAAAGAAAACTAGAACATGGCAGTGGCTTAAGCATTGTATGTCTTTAAAGGGACTACATTAGAAGCAGAAGTGATTCTTGATTTCTTTTTTACAGTAATTTAGGACAAAGGAACATAAGGAAGCTTATTAGGGGTATCTACAACTTTCATAGAATAAAAATGCTCATCACGTATGATAAGGTCATGCTTATAGAGGACAGATCTTTTTACATGCTATTCTTTCTTTTGTATAGTTGAGAGTTGTGAAACATGGCAAAGAGGCATAGGACTGTGGATAGATTTTAATGTACTCCACCGACATCAAAGATGGTCAGAGCTGGTGCTGAAAGTACTCGTAAGATGCCAGTCATAGAAAGCCCAATGTCAAAGACAAGTCCTTCAGCACTAATCTAGTTCCATATCCAGGAATGCATCTAGTAAAACTCTCAAAATGCATAGTCCTATGGTCAAGTCAACAGTATCTTTACATTAAAAATGTTACTCTAAGGATATTCAATCAGGCCTCTTGACGGACCTTTACTATAATTATCCATCTATAAGCATTTCCAATCAGTGTAGTTCTCCCCAGCAAAAATGATAGTTTCCATAATATCTTATGAAGTGCAGTGTGGTCAACTGATGTTGCACTCTTTGCTATTTACCATATTCTCTTTATGGGGCAATGAAGTATAGTGGCCACTGCAAAAGTTGGAGCCAGGCTGGGCCTATAATAGTTAGTGTGTGCTTAGAATTTCAAGGATATAAAGAGCTGCTGCACAAGGTAAGTATTAAATATTATGTCCTAATTCTGAGGGGACAAAAGCTAAGTGATCTCAGGCAAATTCACCTAACTTCCTATACAACTTGGTCAGCACAGTTGTAAAATGAAAAGCCAGAAGCTGAGTCAGAACTAGGCAGTCTAAACAGCATGCCAGGAACTGAGTCCTTCGAAATTCCGAAAATTACGAACAAGACAACACTTGTAAAACCTTAGGCTCTGATTTCACTTTTCACAGCATTTCAGGAGCGTAGGAAATGCTATACTGTACTGCATCAGTCCAGGGGTCCACCTAACCCACTATCTTGTCTGTGACAACTGCCAGTTCTAGATGCTTCAAAATAATATGTGAAAAACTTCATAATGGGCAACTATGCAGTAACCTCTCTGTAAGAGAAGTTTCTTTCTACTCCTAGTCAATTAATAGTTTCAGTACCCAGACCTGAATTCATACTCCATTAATACCTGAAGCCTCCAATAACGCATTGGAATCAATAATAATACTTTGCACTTATATTTTCATCTGTAGATTTTCTTAGATTGTGAACTCTTAGGAGCAGGGAATGTTCCTCGATGTGTGTTTGAATAACTCCGGAATGATGGAGTCTTTGGATGCTATTGGTAATATAAACAACAACAGATCTCAAAATGCTTCAGTCAAAGTGAGTGAAGTTATCACCACCGCTTCACAGATGGGGAAAAAGTCAAGTCTCAGATTGTTTATATAAATTTGCCACCGATCACACAACAAATCCACTGCACGGGGCACAGAAACTAGGCCTCCTGAGTCCCAATTGTGTGCTCAAACCTCCAGACCACACTGCTTCCAGTTACAGTCTTGGTGTCCTCCCTTGTTATCCTACAATACACTCAGAATTTGATCATATAGGTTAAAACTCGCACGTTGGGAAAACGTGTTCGTATAATGCCAACAGTTTTTATCCCTATAACAAAAAACTGCAAAGGCTCATTATGCTGAGTGCCTAGATGAATACGTCGCTATTTCAATAATGTAGGACACACTTAACGTGCCCACATACAGTGCACATTCTTTAATGCTTTATTGCCCAGTCATTTCTATTTTACCCCAATGAAACATAAAAACTGTTACTGTGCAAAAAGTCTGAAGATTTTTTATGAGGCTTTAATATTCCCAATTTATATAAAACAAAAATTCTAAACAGTCTTTTGTTACTTAGGACAGAATGGAAGAACCTGCTGTTTACACAGCAAGGGCAAAGCTCTGAGAGAACGAGGAGATGCTTATTTGTCAGGACTCTTTTTCAAAGGAAAGAGCTATTTTGCCTCATGCCCAGAATGTGAAGGGATGTCTGATGCAAAGGTGACAGCAGAAACAGGAAATATTTCTGAGGACAGCCACAGCCTGTGCATGAGAAAACATCTGAACTGGATTCTCTTTTGCCTACAGCATTCAGACGTGCAGCTCTTCCAGGAAGGGACAATGGTTTCTTTTATGTTTGGGAAACACGTAGCACAATGTGGGTATCAATAACAACAGATACATATTCAAGTATCAGAAGAAAATCCAGAAAAAAGTTTAAAGGAACATATATTGCAAAAAAAAAATAATAATAATAATTTTAGAGTCTCTGATTTTAAATGCTGCTTAGAGATAGTCTAAGAAGTACACATGGTTAAAACATGCAAAACTTAATGAAGTTTTGTTTTAATATTGTTAGTAGATGATTAGATAATTGGAATCTCTCCTTCAGAATCTTTCACTTGCTTCGTATAGGATACGCTATGCCTGCTCAGAATAGCAGCCAGGGGCGGCTCCAGACACCAGTGCTCCAAGCGCGTGCCTGGGACAGCAAGGTGGGGGGGGCAGCCTGCCGGTCACTGTGGGGGCGGCAGTCAGGGAGCCTTCGGCAGCATGCCTGCGGGAGGTCCGCCGGTCCCGTGGGCGGCGGGTACACCGAAGGCGCGGGACTGGCGGACCTCCTGCAGGCATGCCGCTGAATCTGCGTTACCAGCAGACCCCCACAGGCATGCCGCCAAAAGCCGCCTGACTGCCATGCTTGGGACGGCAAAATACATAGAGCTGCCCTGATAGCAGCATCTGTAGGGTGCTACAGATGTGCAACATTGCCCTAGAATGTCACTTAAGCTTACTCTGTTGTGGCAGGTGCTGCAGTAAGTCTTGTGGCTCTTTACAACTTCCATGGTGAACAGCCAAAGAGCAGAGGTCCATCAGAGATTGTTTTATATACTAAGTTATAGAGTTCCTAGATTGCTGCTGAGCCTATTTTTCCTCATTCACTTTTCAGAACATCCTGTGGTGGCACAGGTATCTGTCATACATTTTACATTATGTTCTCTAAGCCACTAGCTGGCATGACAAAACTATACCATTTCAACGCTGGCACATATGATCCACACAAATTGTGCCCAAATGAAAGCACATGAATTGTACAGATTTCCTACAAAATGCTGTACAAATCTGCATTGCCAATGGCAAAACTTCTTTGACTTCCTCCAGCCACAGATTTCTTTGGCAATGCACTCTGGAATTGTGCAACTCCTCTGCAGGCAACATCCCTGTGACCCAGAGCATGGGCCCCACTCCCTTCCAACACCGAGCACGACAAGTTCTTTCATACTGGACATATCACTGCATCCCATGGTTAGATATTGTCTGCCAACTGCTCATAAATCCACCCACTGTTGGGGCTTCTGCTCTCTGCTGGGCAGGGCTAGGCACACTATGGTCTGCTAACCTATAATTCAATGAATTAGCCTGCCACCACTTTGTGAATTACCTATGAACAAATTCTGACATTTACAAATTGGCACATCATTTGAAATTATTCAGTGAACAGTTGATGGGAAGAGACATCTGCCTACATGTTGCCTTCAAATACTGGCTCTGACTAATTCACTGTCTGTGCTGCATGACCGGTCAAGATGGCTATGTAAACACTTCCAGGAGGAATACCAGTTCTTACTGGTATTCACGACACCGTCTCCTTCCACAAAGAAGTTTGCCAACAAAAACTCACTCCTACAAGTGTTAATAGAAAATGAATAAAATAATGAATACTCTCTGAGCAAATGTGCAGGTTTCATTTGAATGAATGTTCACAATTCATTTTCTTTTTTGCAGTATTTTCTCCAGCTCTATTGCTCGATATTTTTGTCAAGTCAGCTGTATTCTGCCCTATGATGGGTCACTGACCTCTGTTTGTCAAGATTGTAGTTGTTTTCTTATCCACTTATTGAAGCAAAAGAGGAAGGTATTTTGAGAGACAAATAATAAAGGGAAGCAAATAAAATATACAAGTTAGCTCCATTTAAGACATTGTGAAGTCAACACTTACAGAAAAGGCACCAAAATTTGAACTAACTATCTTTCTAGAAAGAGACAATATTTAAGCAATAATGAAGTTCACAAGATCTTTTAGGATGACCCTTTAGGGCAGACTTCATGTGCCTGGTGTGGCTCTGTGAACCCTGAATCTAAGAGAAATGGGGACCTTACCCATATTGTAATGTCACTTCCCCCATTTACAGCATTTTAACATAATCAAATCAAAGTAAATCAGGAAAATCTCATTTAATGGAAAACACTAATTTGTTGGCATCAGGATGGAAAACAAACAATTCAGAGTATCCAACAAGCTCAGGGACTGTAGATTTGCCATGTGAGAGTGGAAAAGGCAGGAGATGCATCAGCATTAACAGGAAAGGATGGTGAGTGTTTCCAATAATCTTTGCAAACAGCAGCCAGCCCATAGGAGCCTGGCAGCTAGCAGCATTTTAAATTCCTGGGGTGCTAATTACCAATAGACAGAAGGGAATTCTATAATTTGTTATTGAACTATGCCAATGTTTAAAAATTGACTGTGGCCAAGAATTTAAATTTCCTGCTGCATTAGTCATGGTGAATATAAACAGACTTGTTTTCCATTGACAGAAAATCTGGTGTCATTTTGAAAATCTAAACATACACAGCAGTTGTGTTCTTACACAATCCCTTTCCTGTCAAACAAGCCAATGAATTCAGTTATAGTAGCTAACTGTTGAAATCTTTTCATGAGCCTGAGGAGGACCTGACATTATTCATACCCAAGAAAAGATTTAAGCAATACTGCTTCTTTATTTGACTAACTGCAAACAGCTGAATTTCTGTTTCTTTTATTAAACTAACAGGTATTCCCCCCCAAAAAAAAGATTTATTCTACTCTGTGTGGCACCTGGTTTGACACTTCAGTGCATGTGAGCCTAGCAGGAAGGCAGCCTTGTCATGCAGTATCAGCTTTTTCAGTATTCAGATAGCTTTCCTTTCCAAGTCTAAATTAGGTGTAGTGCAACTTTCATAGGGGCACACAGAAAATGTCTCAAAGCAATCTAGGCTGAAATTGTATTTGTTTGCTGAGAATTTGCAAGAACTGCAAAATATCTGCTTTTTCCAGGGGCAGGTTCCCTCGCTGGATACCATGAAGAAAGATCAACACTACAGCTATGTCCACTACCCCAAAGTAATTACAGTAACAATGAAATGCTCATCTCCAATAGCCTGCAGATTTTTTAAAATTGCTTTTTCTGTTTAAAAAAATCAAGTTATAGGTAGTTTGGTTCTGAGATTTATTTGGTCCACTGGGCATGTTATATGTTATCTGGTGAAATGGGTCAGGGTAGCACTGCAGAGCCAGCTCTCCTTTGTTTTCAGTACACCAGGGACCAACATGGCTGATTTTGGTGTACTTTGCTTGTTTGTGCATCAGTGTAACCATGGTGTGAACAAAATGTACACAATTTTTGGAAGTGTTTCTAGGTGTCATCTGTTCACAGCCAATGTATGGGAAGTTAAAAGGACAAGATATTGGCTTGATTTGGGACCTCAAATAGTAGTAGCTGTTTCCGTTTAATTTTCTGTTTTATTTTCTTGTAGAGGTTTAAGTTAGATACTTGGACACTGCAGGACATTCCCAACTAGTTCATAACTAATGATATGGCAAATTAACGGTCTAAAGGGCTTTGTAGTGGCATCTCTTTAAGGTGCTATTCCACAGCAAGCACAATTACTAAAGGGAATTAACACAATCAGCCTTATTGCTTTATCCGTGTCTTGTACAAATCATGAACTTATTCTACTAGAATGGGAAAATTTTAAAACAAAAAATATGAAAAAATGTTGTAAAATAACACTTTGTCCTGGTTCATTCATTTGCATCCAACAAGTAAATGAGAGGTTGTCAGTGCAGGGAGGCTGGAAGGTAAATATCTTTGGCAGAGAAACTGCAATGTGTGTTTTACAATTACAAAAACCTATTTAAAAATTACCGGTGTATACGCAGCATTATCGAGAAAGCTTAAAACATCTGAAAAAAGCGGGAATCCTTCAGGAGATAACGGAAGATTCTACACAGGGAGATTCATTTACTGTCTCTAATCAGCAGCTGTTGCATGCGTTATAGGCGACCTGCAATAACAGCTCTCCAGCACCACTTTATAACAACAATGATGTTTCCTGAAAATTAGGCAGGGGCAATTTCTCTTTGGCAACAGCAAATGCTGAAAACATTTATTAGTATGAATCTGCTGGCCTGGCCCTGGAAGAAAATACCCGGGAAGATGAAAGTGCCTCGTTTGTTGTGGCTGTGATTTCATTGAACATCACCCATCTTTTTGTTAGGAGCTGGCTGTCACTCAGCCCTACAGGTACACACTAAAGCTGCCTGCATAAATTAATACCCATTTCTAACTTCTCAAAGATATTACAGCATCAGTCTAATACTCTGCAGCGCCTGAAGTCAGACTCCCAGCTCAAATGCAAATAGAGAAGAAAGCCCTGCCTTTCCACATGACATTACTGCAATTAGACCAACTGTCCAACATTCAAAATCCTTAAAAATACATCTAACTAATAAATAGTATTTGGGGGGACTAAAGGGAAAAGGGGGTATTTCAGGACCATGTCCCATATGAGAATGTCAAGGCTTTTTCCATTATAAACAATTCAAGCAACTTTTACAAACAGCACCTGTGCTGAAATAGCTGGGAGTCAGAAGATAAAGTTATTGTGAAGAAATGCCAAACCTGCAAACCTGGCTAAGATTTGGTCTAGATAAGAGTCTTTGAAAATTGCACTTTGTACAGAGACAGCTCAATTGTGGATTTTTAAATTACTTTTACCATTCTTTGGAGAGAAGAGTGGCTGCACTGCACATGTATTTAGGCTCTGTGGATGAAGGAGTTGCTGTACATATAATAAATAGTATCTTAATAGAGATACAGGATGTAAGCACATACCTGAAGATGGCAGTGTAATGCATATGCATAAGGGGGACTTCAGCCTGCTTGGCCATTCAAACCTAGGCCTTTATGCTGGGAATGCCAAGAAGGAAGGGCAAAAGACTGTTTGTCAGGTGATAGTCAGCTCTAGTGGTTGGAGCAGAGGTCGAAGTCGGACATAGGGTCGGGACTCCGCCAAGGATGTCACTGGAATCGAGATCCATGGACAGGCTGGGGTCAGACCTGAGACCAGAGCCCACAGACCGTAGCTGGAGTCAAGGGACAAGCCACGATGGTCAGAGTCCAGTGACAAGCCAAGTCAGTAGCGTAGCACGGTCCAGATACAGGCGAAAGGTCAAAGCCGGGTGGTCAGAGTTCGAGGGAGCAGGGAGAGTCAGAAAGCGGAGGCAAGGCTAGAGAGCGTCAGTAACTTGCCTGGAGCAATGTCAGCATAGGGCAAGGGCAAGGTTGGAACAGGAGCAAGAACAGGCCGGAGTCTCGAGAGTCTGCCACGCTGCAAGGCAGCAGCAGTGCTGCTTCACAGACTGATCTGCAGCTCTGGTGGGGTTGGGGAAATACCTGAGCCTGGGGGTCGTCTGACCCAGGCTGGGCTCAGGGGTAAGCTGAGTCGCTGCAAGCTCCCCTGAAAGGCTAAGTCCGTGCAGCTGAGCTGTTCCTGCACGCCTGAGTAGTGACTCAGCTCAGCTCCATTGCAGGGCACCTATCGGGACTCTGGGGGTTGGGGGGGTGCAAGCCTGCCCACCCCTAAAGGCCCCTTCCCCAGTGTAAGGGGAGGAGTCATGGATCCAGGACTCAGCTGAATTTGGGGAAAAACAAATGAGAAAACAGGGACAGGAGTGAGGGTCACAGGGTCAAAAACAGGGAGTCAGAGGAGGGCACCGACCAGAGAACCCTGGACAACGCCCACTGCTGGGCAAGCGCAAGCAGCAGAGCAAGCAGCCCTGGCTTGGCTGCGGGTTTGCCTCATGGTGTTTTTTGTGAGGTGATCAGGGACAGCAGGAACTGGACTGTGATCCACCAACTCATTTCACAAACTGTGTGCCACAGAACAACCATCACCTGGTACTGACCTGGCCTGAGGGTAAACCCCAGAGATGATAGGCTCCATAGCCCAAAATAACCCCTTCTATGGCTCCTTTTCCAATAATATGAAAATAACTAACTTTGCTAGAGTTGTGTGACAACTAAAAAAACCCAACCCAGTACTGCTTCACTGGAGAATGCCAAATGTTGCCATTTATATACTTGCTTTGTGGCATGAAAACAATCCATTCAATCAGTAGTGGGCAACCCATCAGGGTAATCTGCTGGCAGGCCGCGAGACAGTTTGTTTACATTGACGGTCTGCAGGCATGGCCGCCCACAGCTCCCAGTGGTCGCGGTTCACCGTTCCTGGCCAATGGGGGCTGCGGGAAGTGGTGTGGGCTGCAGGGACGTGCTGGCCGCCACTTCCCACAGCTCCCATTGGCTGGGAATGGCAAACCACAGCCACTGGGAGCTGTGGGCGGTCATGCCTGCAGGCTGTCAATGTAAACAAACTGTCTCGCAGCCTGCTGGGGATTACTCTGACGGGCAGCATATGGCCCGCAGGCTGCAGGTTGCCCACCACTGCATTAAATACTATTAAAATGTGAAAGAAGAAAAAAATAAAATGCTCAAAATGTGGTGCTGTATGCAGCCCTTGGGAGTGGACATGTGGTATATAGTTAATGAGTGTGGAAGTGGAATGGGTGGGAAAAGATGTGAACAATTTGTCTATGTATTTTATGCAAGAAATAATGTTTCTTTAAGAATGCACCATTGCTCATAAGTAACCTATATGCCCTGCAATCAGACCATGGTGATGAGCATGCTTTCTATTGACCTGAGCCAACAGAAGAGTTGGTGAATGAGTAGCTACTGCCCTGGGGCTGCCAAGACTTCTATACCTCTGGTGAAAGTGTAATTCAGTTTCTAAGGTCTATGCAGCATGCTAAAATATTTCTGACTGATGGTTAAGGTTGTGGTGCCTTCCACTGACAGCCAGATGTCTTGGCCAAGAAACTGCAGTTCTCTCCCCTCCTAGACTTGGCAACCCCATGGTTCAGAGGACTAGTTGGCCCATTAACCTACTCAGCATTAAGCTATAAAATGTCAGAATAGAGCAGGCCCCAAAATATCCTCCGGGTAGCATTGCTGTCATCATCAGAGCCCCACTTGGCATGGAGAATTCCAGCATGTTAGCTCCATCCACCACCAATGCCTGGATGGGTCTCAGTATGACATCCTTTGCAGAATGAAAAGGTGTTAAGGGAATTGAGCACCTACCCCACAAACAAAGAAAATTGTGTCTAGCATCAATTCCCCTCCTCTAAGAGATCTGCAAACAGATTAATCTTATCTTATCTTATCATATGTTATTGCCACAAATGCCTCTTCCAGTCGATTCTGCCTTTGGGGGCAGCAGTATGAAGCCCCAGCCTGCTTATAAACAGGAAGAAGCAATTTATATTACATAATGAAAGCAAGTTATTTATATGAAAAGATTCTCCTGAGCAGAGCTAGGATAGAATTTTGCAGAACCTGATCTTTTTAATTAGAGTAATTGTGAATGGAGGGAACTGTCAGTTGGGACCAGTGTAAACTATTCAGATCCTGTCTCTGAGTCAGCCCACTCAGCAGTCACCAAGGTCCCTTACAAACAAAAGGCTTCTCTAGAAGCTGGAACAAGGCCTGTGCTTCGCTGATGCTCATCCCCGTATCGATCACTAGCCTGTTTCTGTCATTGTAATGGCAACAAAAACTGTGATGAAAACATCACAGCCCTGGCAAAACCAGCACAAATATACACCTGCGAGAGGTGACAAAGAACTTAGAATGTGTGCCCACATTTTTATTATTGAGAAAAGCAAGTCTGAGTGGGTTCTAAGTCTTGTTTGGTTTCCAATCCCTAGTGGATTAGGGGGTGATCCTAGAGACATCTGAAGTGTGCTGAGGTGGTTTTATAATGTTGTTGCATTTTTTATGAGTGATACAGATTAGACCTCTCTTCCAAATTAATGTCCTTTGTGAGTGTGAACCCAGAATTTGTGAGAACTTGGACTCAGAACTTCAGAGGTGAAAAACTGCTGAACTAACTACAGGTCCAAGAAATCTTACTGGGCTTTTCATGAAATAGTTTGTTTAAAAACATTTTAAACCATTCTGTCAGCAGTCTTCACTGTTTTCAAGTTCTGAGGCTGAAGCCAACATCTGAAAACAACCCACAACTGGAGCAAAGGCCTCGTTTAAAACTTCACCCAAAACTATCTGGGAATGTAAATAAATGACATCTCATCTCATGCACAGCTATTATCAGAGTTGTCTGTGATCCCTTCAGAAGATGAAGAGGTTGGACAGGGTCTTTTCAGTCTAATCCATACTGATTGTCCTTTATTAAATTAGTACATGTATCCACTTAACCTGTTCCTCAAAATAGCTTCCATTATTTTGTGTATTGGAGATGTCAAGCTAATGGGCCTGTAATTTTCTACTTCAGTCTTATTGCAGAATTTGTTTCTCTTGGGAAATCTGGGAAGTTTCACTGTCAGGAAGTGAGTCCTCCATATTCTAAGAAAGAGATCTAGGAGTCACCATGGACAGTTCTCTGAAAACTTCATCTCAATGGGCAGATGTTAGGAACCATTAGGAAAAGGATAGAAAACCAAACAGAAAATATCATAATGCTATTATATAAATCCATGGTGCACCCACACCTTGCATACTATATCTGATAGCCCCATCTCAAAAAGGATATAGCGGAACTGGAAAAAGTTCAGAGAAGGACAACAAAGATGATCAGGGTATGGAAGGGCTTCCATATGAGGAGAGACTAACAATATTACATGGCTGTTCAGTTTAGAAGAGACAACAAAGACAATATGATAGAGGTCTATAAAATCATTAATTGTGTAGAAAAAGTGAATAGAAAAATGTTATTTACCCTTTCCCACAATACAAAAACCAGCGGTCTCCCGATGAAATTAATAGACAGTAGCTTTAAAACAAAGAACAGGAAGTACTTTTTCACACAGTGCACAATTAACCTGTGGAATTCATTGCCATGGGATGTTATGAAGGCCAAAAGTATAACTGGATTAAAAAAAGAACTAGATACATTCATGGAGGATCAGTCCACCAAATGGCTATAAGCCAAGATGGTCAGGGGTGAAACCCCATGCTTGGGGCAACCCTAAACCTGTGACTGCCAGATGCCAGGAGGGAAAGATGGGGTGGATCACTCCAACTGTCCTGCTCTGGACAGTTCCCCTATGCCCTGAAGCTCTGGTACTGGCCACTGTCACAGACAGGATATTTGGCTAGATGGACCATTGCTCTGACCAGTATGGCAGTTCTTATATTCCTTTAGCCTATATGTTTGTTGCCTACTGTTTTGTATTTGACTTATTGCTACCATCTTGTACCATATTTAAACCTGTGAACTAGAAATGAAAAGCTTTGTATCCTATTCCCAGTCCTGTTAAGCCATCAAGTCCTTATCATCGATATCTGTTTATTTAAAAGCATGTGACGAAGGTTAAAAAATACTTAGTTTAAGTAAGTTTCATTATGAGATTTACTATTTGTGTGCAGGCACATGGATTTATGGAAAACAGCATCAGGCCCTTCAGAAGAAGTAGCAGAACTGGAGAAGAAACTTCCCACTAGAAATGAAAAATTGGGGAACTTTTGGCAGTATCCTTACAATCAAAGTTAACAGATAGATAAGTTACTATGTTTAAACTTGAAGAGCAGGGGGATAGTCATGTTTGCTGTTTATCTAATTTCCCATTTAAACCAACTGTTCTAGTGACAATGATCCCATTTGTAGATTGAGAGAAGCCCAGCACCTACACAGAAAGGAAAATGGCTGCACAGTTATGAACTATCGGTATGGAAATGTAATAACTGTCTGAGAAGGACGCCAACATTGTCAGCAACCTAAAGACAGGCAACTAACTCCACATTTGAACACCTTATTCTGGGCCTGATTTTCAGGGATGCTGACCCGCAACAGAAGTCAGGTGCTTGGCCTCTCTGAAAATCAGGCCAGTTATTCAGGATTTAGACACCTAACTTTTGGCCTCCAAATCCAAAAACATATTTGCCTATTGGTTAAAATCTGAAATGATGAATGAGGTGTGAGAGTTCTATGGAGTCATTTACATACCAACCCCAAAATGACTTCCTTGTCTTAACTTTGAAATACGGATAAAAAGGACTCAACTCATCAAGTTTCTCTTGGCATCATAACATCTCTGTCTTTCTGATCTTGCTTGTCCCTGTATTCATCCTGGAGCTGAAGAGAAGCGCTGTGCAGCTATTAGAATGAGGGTCATCCATTCTTGGCTAACTCCTTTCTTTTACAGAGTTGCACAACCTTGAGAGCATGATTGAAGGATGCCCATTTATATCTGGAAGATGCTTTAATGAATCACAAACTCCTATTCCTTATACAATGAAGGCACAATGTGTCCTTGTTTATGAATAAGAGCATACAACATTCACAACAAAATCAACTGCATCACATTTGATAAATAGGATAATAAGAAATGTACTTCCAGTTCACTTGTTTCAATTCCAATCAATTATCAGACTGAAGGAGGATTGTCTAAAAGTCAGCACACACACCTATTAAATGGGAGAGAGAAACTCAGTACCCAGTGAAGCTGAAAGAGACCTGTGGTATTAGTATATAGCTAATTGGATATGAGTTTGCTAATGATAGGGCAGCAAAACAACAAAGGCGATTTTGGGTAGCATACACAGTAGCTTCCTGGGTGACCGGGAAGGTGAGTCCCTTCTCTATGTGGTGGTGGTAAGACTGCACCTAGAATATACTTTCTGCAGTTCTGGGTAACTCACTGTAGACGAACATATTGGAAATACAGAAAAAGATGGTGTCATAGTTTTACCCTCACTTGAAACTGGGGGGTTTCAAGTTGAGGACCAGCATGTATCCCCCCACCCTAAAATCCTAGGGTAGGTCCCCTTTTTGCCGCCACCACCCGGTCAATTACGTGGGCCGGGATACCCCTGTTTTCCCCCTGCCTCTTTCCAAAGACGTTCCCTGGGGAAACACAGATCAACGCACAGAGAGAGAAACCTTCCCCCTCCCCTCTCTGCCCGGAGATAAGTCTGTCTCACCACCGAGAGAGAGTTTCTTAGCCCCTCCCCCTGTATCCACAGTAGAGGGATTTAATCAAATCTTTATAAAAAGAATTTATTAAAAGAAAAACAAGAAAATACAGAATCTCTATGAGTCCAAGCTGGACACTCATAGGGTATAACCTTGCTAAGTTCTGGAGAGAATCCTCTCTCCTTCTCAGTACAAACAATACAGGCAGAATTAAGAATAATCAATAGCAAACACACAGAATTGCAAACATAGGATTATTAGATGAGGACACAAAGTACCTTTCTAATACTCACTATTTTGACTAGAAGAAATTAGTTCAGAAAGATGGAAATTTGTAGCAGACTTGATTAAAACATCTGGACTCTTGTAACTCCAAACGGCTAAGAACAACACACACAGAAACAGAGGGAAAAAGTTCCCTCCTAGGAGTTTCAAATTCTCTTCCCTGATTGGTCCTCAGGTCAGGTGCCTACCAGGTACTATGTTTTAACCCTTTACTAACTACTTATGACAGATGGGAACAATGATTAAGGGACTGGAGGGACTGACCTATGAGAAAGGAGCTAAACATGAACTAATATAGGTTAGCCAAACCGTGAGTAAAGGGGGACATACACACTGCACAAGTGTCTGAAAGATGCAAACACTGAGAAGGAACAGGAATTGGTTAGGCTGGTAGATTAGGGCTGAATGGAAATTCCCTGACAGTGAGATCTGTGAGGGTGTAAAATAGTCTCTCTAAGGCAATGATGGAAGCTTCATGGCTTGAGACATTTGAAACTGGACGAGAAAAACTACAGAATAGTGTATTGGACATGGAATAATCCTGTAGGGCCCCAGAGGTGCTTGAGAGGGATAAGGCCACGATCCAGTCAAACTCACCATGCCCTAAATTCCTTAATTAGGAAGCTCTGCTTATTTCAAGAAGACAAACAATGTGCCGGGAGAGCCCAGCCCCATACCCATTCGGTGTGACAGTATGATGCTACAGCACCTTGCATTAGCTAGCACCTTCCACCTGCAAAAGTCACAGATAAATCTTGGACTGGAGTTTTGTACTTGGGATTCTGAATCATTGTCTACAATGCACAGGATAAAGGATGTATTCAGGTTCCTAATTTGTGCATTTCTCCTGGAAGACAAGGACTCCTCCCCAAGATTTTTTAGTTGCTATGAAAGACTCATGAAATAGAAATGGACTCCAGTGAGCTGGTAAGACTCTAGGTACCTCGAAGCACTGGAGTTGGGTTTACAGGGCTGGTGTAGACAGACAGGGAAAATTAAAACCCTTTGCAGCAATGGGACAGAGAAGAGCTCTGGGATTGTCAGGCTTTGGGGAGAGCAGGCGATTTGATTTGGAAGGAGGGAAGGGTGAGTGCTAATGGGGAAGAGTCAATGACTGCATGGAGGAGGCTAATTATTCCAGGAACTGTCGGTGGTTCAGGGTATGTGCAGAACTAGTAACAGCGTGGCTGACAACTATGCACCTCTGAACACAGAGTAAACTCTGTAATATCTTCGCTCACTAGCACTATATGGGACTATGGGAGCTAAGCCTCTACACAGAGACATTAATAGAAAATGGTCTTTTTTACATTTGTTACATTCAAGCTGCAGGTTTATTCTCGTTCATTTATCTTGCTCACCCTTTATAGCAATTTCTTTCAGCAGATTTCCCTGTGTTTCTGGGAGTTACGGGAAGGGGAAGAGACAGTGAATGGCAAACGGGAACAACAACAAAGGAGCAGATAAAGAAGAGGAGATGAATAAGTTAAAGGGCTGAGAAGAAAACCTAAGGTACGGAGCCACCCCACCAGACCCCCAGAGCATCCCTGGTGAGAGCCATCAGGGACAGATCTGGCTGCTTCTCTTGCTACTGTGCCCGTCCTTTGCCAGGAGGGAGCACCTAAGTAACCCAAGGAACGCAGAGTGCCGCAGAAGGAAGCGCAGCAGGGGGAAGTGAATGCAAACACTGGTGCTGTGCACAGAGTTCTGACCGAATTTAGAATTTCAATCGGATTCTGGTGTCACATCATCCATCACACAGACACCAGCAGAGACGGAAGTTAAATAATAAAACAAACAGCTGTCTGCTGCCTAAGGCACGTTGGACTCTTACTAAGTTTAGTTTGCAATTTGTTCAGATCAGTGCACTGAACAGTGACCTTATAATGGCTCCTTTAGCCGTACAGACAAAAGGCTTCTCCCCTTCCTTCCAAGTGCCAGCTGTATCCTACTGCACGCACAGGACGTATATTTAAAGGGCACTGTGTGAGTGAGTATCTGTCCCTGAAAGGACATGAACGGAAGGTCTGTGGATCTCAAAGCAGAAGTACTATCCTTTCAGCTAAGCAACAGTAACACCGGCTTCTTTGCAGTTCCTTCCAGCTACAGGAGGCAAAACCCTTGTGAGTTATAGGAAATGCTGCACTATGTATTATCTATTGTTGAGCTGATGCACCGTGAAACCCACTAGTGTTCAATAGCTCCTTCCTGTAGCATGGATCTAGCTGGTGCTACATTAGGTTTCAGTCTGAAGCAGGTGGAATACGGGCTCAGGCTGCAATGATATTTTTTCATCATATGCTGTTACCAGACTCTATTGACTTATTTATAGTCAGCAAATTTAAAGGGGGGAAATAAAGTTCAAAGGTCTGAATGAAACAATTACAAAAGCACAGAGATTATGTGCAAACTGTGGGAGAGAAAACTGGATGAGAAGGAAGAGAATCTGCTACAAGGCAGCTTGAGATTCTGACTTGCTAAAAGACACAACACACAAAAAAGAAGAAAATTAATTAGTGCCATCTAGCACTTCTGAACAACCCAACAATAACGAACCAGGAGAAGAAGGCCAGCAATCCTTGACTACCACACACAATCCAGCACTCATGTGCAAGCCTACCATAAATAACCAGCATGCACAGACCAACTGTTCTAAAAAACCCTCTAACAGCAAACTAATATCAGCACATTGTAAGAATGTCATGAGAATTCAGTTTGAAACTTCCAAGGGGCTTTACTAAAAATACACCAGTAAGATGAAATATTTGAAAACTGTACAGGAGTTCTAGGACAAAGGTTGAACCCCACTTTCCTGGACTATGATTTGCCACATACTCTGCACTGAAATATTTTCAAACAAAAACCTAATAATCAACATAGGATTTCTTTCGCTCCTGTGACATCCCATATTCATGTAGCAGTCAGCATTCTTTGCTCCTCACTGCCTGTGAATAGCTTCATGTCCAAAACATCATCTCATTTCAGGAAACACTAAGAAATCTCACTCTCATTAGATGTCTCTGTGTGTAGGGGATGTTTAAACTGTTATCACTGTTTATGTTGCTGAACAGTTATCAAGAGAAAAAAAATCATCTCACAGCTCTGAATAGATACTTATTAATTTGAAGACATCCACATCACTTTCAGACAAAAAGCAGAGAAAGTTATAGATCACTTTCTAGAGGCAATGAAAGCCAGAGCCATACAAATCTCTATAAAACAAAACACAGGAAGAGAGAAATCTCATGTCACCTTACCTGAAGAAGCCAGTAGCACCTTCTGTGGAAAGTGGGGATGATGGACGAATGGACATAACAGCCGTATAGGCACTAGGGAGAAAAAGGAGATACAGCATTACTGAAGGAAATCACTGTTCAGACACTAACCAAAGGTTAGAAGAAAGGTAAGCCTGCTCCAGGGACTGGCCTGGTAGCTACAGTACATTATATGCTATGTTATGTTGGTATTTACTAAAATCAATACCTGAATAGATCTTGCTGGTAAAACAGAATACCAGATCGAATTATACCTGTACTTTAGAATGGTACTTCATAAACATTTACACAGGTTTAAAGCATTAATAAACTAGATTTTTACTCCCCTCCCTGCTTTACACTTTGAGAGCCTGTGGCATAGAATTCTCAGATTATTTCAAGTAGAAACAATCAACATGAGATGGCAACTATGGAGGCAGTGTGGCGTAGTGGATAGAGCACTGGACTGGGATTCAGGAGACGTGGGCTCTATTTCTGATTCTACCACTGGCCTGCTGGGTAACCTTGGGCAAGTCACTTCCACAATCTGTGACTCAGTTCCCCCTCTGTAAAATGGGGGAGATGTGAAAGCAACCTGCTGGTGCAAAGTGCTCTATAAAAAGGTTGTGCTACATCCGCCTGCACTGACTGGCTCACAGAAAAGTTATTCATGCCTCATCTTCATAAGAACTGAATTCACCCAAAATATAGAGAACAATCAATTGTGAAAAGAATTCCAGTCAGGTTCCTACAATAAATGGGAGTTTGAAGCTAGGCCAGGGAAGGCACGGCATCGTTCAGTTACAACTAACAGAGCAGAGTAAAAACCCCATGCAAACCTCACCAAGCTCTCCTCACTAACACCTCACTGGGGCTCTGGGTCAGTTCCAGTTCTAAATTCCATTGGTCAGGAATTAATAAGCTGGCCAAAACATGCCATTTAAATTCACAATGGCCCAGAGGACCCTCTAAAGCCTCATGTCACAGGTCCCCAGGATGAATCAGGAGGGAGCTAGAAGAAGGGTGTTCTTGGGAGACATCCTGGCCCCATTGAACTCAATAGTAAAATCCCATTGACTTCAGTTGGGCCAGGATTTCAGCATTGGTGAGGTGAGGATCCTTGGCGCCAGAGCTCAATTCCTGCCTTCATTGGCTTTCCAATGTCCACATTTGTTAATCAGGTCATGCTGCAAGACATGCTTCTCCGTGCAGGGTCTGGGTAGGGCTGGCAGGTAGAGATTGGGGTGAAGAGAGGGGTTTGGTTATGTGTACTTGAGAGGGTTCCTTATGTTGAACATTGTTCTTGCACCCAAAGCACTAGGGAGGGTTGAGTGAAGCAATAAATAAATAAAAATGTTACATGACCATTTCCTTTGGCTGCCACTACACAGAAACCCCTCAGAGATGCACACACATTATCAGATATGTTACTGAAACCAAATGACTTGATTTTCTAAATCAGCATCACAAAGCTGGAGCCATTGCCTTCAAAACCACTTATTAAACTATCTAGATTCTCCTAATAACCACTTAAGTGATAAGCTACTGTATTTACTCAAAGCTCAGACATCTAGACAAGGTCAGAGCAAATAACACTGCACCGTATTACCATGACTCCAGGCATGCAACAAAGAAGCTGGTTTGGTCTGTATTTTTCCATCTTTTGTTTCAAGATTATTCTTTTTTTAAACTCTCCTTCATAACATATCCCACAGAAAAAAATCAGTGGATTTGGCTTTAAAAATTTCACAATACATTATTTTACATATAAAATGCCAAAATGACATTTTGTTAATGAAGTTGATTTGAATCCTACTTGTATGGGAACGGGAATCAATGAGGCTAAGGGATTTTGGTTGCAAGAAAATCAGATTTCCAATATGCTAGAACTTTTAACATTGCTGTCAGTTGTGAGCTAAACCCAGTACAAACCAACTAACCAACCAAAGCTGAATTAATTTCAAAGATCCCTGTACAATTCCTGTCCAAAATGTATTTATTAAGAAAGCAATATTCTTTTCTGGCATCTCTGGTTTTTAATGGAGAGAGGGAGGGAGTATGATATTACACTCTCTCCTACTCAGAAGAAGAGTCTTGTTCTGACAGTTTTCCTTAAACGGTAGATTGCAACCACTGAACAACCTGCTTGCAGATTTCATGAGCTATTGTCCCTTGAGTGGTCATGTGCCTCTCAGCAGTATCAGTATTTCTACAATTAAAGGTGTGGGGGCGGAGGGGGCAATCAAATTTCTCCTGGTTGTGGCTTTTTTAAAATTAATTTTTAATTTTTGCATTTTATTCTAGATTGTGTTGACTAGAATAATACTTAGCCATTATATACCACTTTACTTCTTCCAAGGGCTGGATAAATGTTAACTAATTAACTCTCACATCTGAGGGTTAATAGTCCCCAGCATATAAGGAACTGACTCATTGAGGTTAGCCCAGTTTACAGTGGGAAATTCTTGTCAGCAAGAGCCCCCTCACACAGGTAATGAAAATAGTTTTACTGCTAGTATAAAAGGAGAAAAAATGGTTTCCACCACTACTCCCAAAAGCGAGATTGAAACTTGGCTGATCCTCATTTTCTGTAAGGGTGATGGAAACTATTTTCTTCCTTCTACATGGACAATTCAGTGGTGTGCAGTACTGGTTCTGAGGTAACAGTTGCCGACAATGGTCATTTTCATAGCCATTAAATGACTTGTCCAAGGTCACACAGTGAATTAGGGGCAGAGCCAGGAATGGAACCCAGGAGTCCTGACTACAAGGCGGGAGCTCTAAGCATTAGACAATATTTCCAATCTGCATAACACTGTCTTATCAAAGCATCTACATCTGGGCAGGAGCACCATCAGTACTGTCAGCACAGCTCTAGAAATAGCATCTGTTGGTTACTTAATGGTGCTGAACCTGCTGAGGAGCACACCACATTGTTTTCATAGGGGATACTAACCCTCAGACTGTTCTTTTTATTTACTCAGGGATGGAGTCATCCAACAATGAGATATTCAGAATCCAGCGAACATTTCCCATCAAATGAGAAGAAACTTTAAGATAGGAGAATAAAAGCCTGTCAGCATCCCTTTGATGCAATGTCAGGGCAAGGACGAGTTTCCTCTTTACAGCAGATATTCAAAGTCACCTCTGTGGTGCTGTGTTTTGGGGAAGGATGGTGCTGAAATTGCATACAAAAGGCACGCAGGATCTTATTTCAGTGTGAAATAAATATACCAACCAAAGGGGAGTAAGTCAGCAGTGTTAGAGAATATCAGATCTTGAACTGAAAAATACTGTTGAACACTCCCTGCCCTGTCTCTAAGCTCCAGCTTCCCTGACGCTTAGCCCATCTCACTGACACATGGAGAAAATGCAAGTCGGTTCATTAAGACCATAAAGCTCATTCTGCCTGATGCCAATAACATGGGAAGGTTTTTATGAACATCAAGAAGAGACCAAGTGCTTTACAGTGCTCTCTTTAACACATCTAACATCTGGGGAAAACCCAAGGCCCTTCAATGGGACACACAAAATGAGAACTAGAATTTCTGTAGAATTAGCATAACAGGCTAACATGGCCTTGCTCCTGCAGTTGCTGAGTGCCTCCTGTGGAGTCATGGGAGTGGAGGGATACTCAGCAACTTGTAGGATTGGGCCCAAAGTGTGCCCCACTGTCCAATGAGAAGAAGAGTCCCCAGCTCAGTCTATTGATTCATTTGATATAAGGAGATAATGAGCTTGAATGGTATCTCTCTTCATTTGCAAATAAATCCTGGTTTATATCCTTGGTTGAGATGAAGAACTGAAACTGGATTAATTTAGAAGAATCCTTACTGGCTCACTAAAATCTAAAAGAAATCATATTGACCCATAGAACTATGCTCCTGCCATGCTGCCATAAAATGAGAACGCCATGGATCTGACACTAAGCCATGAAATAATAGTCAGTGATTCTAACACCTGGGGTCGGGGGTACCTACCTTGTGATAATTTATTCTAGTTTCCTAATTATTTTCATGTCTTTTTATTAAAATGTAAATATCTATCTTTAACTACAATTGCAACATGAGACCTCCCAGCATATAGCTTTGTTCTATATGAATCCTAGTCCTAGTTTCTTAACAATTAATGAAAAATAGGATTTCTGCCCTGTGCAATGTTGTGTTAGAGAAAAGAAGGCTGTAACAGCAAAGCACTCAAATCCTGAGAAGGAACTGATGTGAGTGCATGCCAGGTGGGAGAAGAAGGGATGTGGTATTCAGTGACAGATGATCTATACAACAGAATTAGCTCTGGCTTCTGCCTTCCAGCTACAGTTCAGATGTCAAGGTATGAATAATAGCTACATACATATGTATAGATTGGCTATGTTTAAAGGGAGGGATTTTGCAGCAAGATTACAAAGAATGACAATAGCTGAGAAGAGAGCACAAATGCTGCAGACGCCTGGATTTTGGTTACTACACTTTGGGTTCTTTTAACTGCTTTGGCAAACAAACTTATCTCCCTTTAGTGCCAAAACATTTTAAATATTAAAACTATTAGAAACTATAGGTTATAAATATTTTAAAATGAGCAGTCCCATGTAAATATTAGCAACACTTGGATGACATAAACTGAAGGACTAAGATAAAGCAAATTCACCCACTGAACATTTGCATCATCTCTATAATGGTGAAATAAATATCAGAACTGAATAAGTTATCAGCTTCTTTACAGGGCTTATTTTTAATTCCTTTTTTAATAGTTGCCTCTTCTCGCTCTTTCAGGCTCCTTCACCAGCTCTTCAGGTTTCTCCTTCTAAAGTGCTACCCAGATCTCTCTCCCAGCCATATGGGCCACTGAATCCTGCATTTAGTCTTCACAGGCTGGGAAGTGGTGAGGCATTGGTAAACAGCCAAAATTGCTGAGAGAGAGAGTCTCCTTTTTGTTGTGTCCAGCCACTGAAGGCTGCTCAGTTCCACTCTGCATCTGTGGTTTGATCCACAGAGTGCTGCAGGGCAGCCTTGACAGAGGTGTATTTGCCTTGGGAATCGTGTGTCCATCTTGGCAGGTCAAGGACAAAGACTGTAAAGCTCATCTGTGTGGGAGACAGAACCTTCTCCAGGTGCAGTCCTAGACTGTGGAATGAACTCCCTCAGGAACTCAGGGCCTTCACAAATCACACTCCTTTCCACTCCAAGTGCAAAGCACATTTCTTTAAGCTTGCCTTCTCTAAACACTTAGCAACAGGTATAGTTTATTTAATAACGACATCATAATAAAACCATACCTAAAACCAAGACATTCCAATGCACAGACTTCTCCTTTTGGGGAGAGGTTGAGAAAAACAACATGTGACAAGTGTGAAGTCATGTTGCTTACTGCACTACTGGAAGATGCTCAGATACTATGGTATATAAACTGATACAGAATAAAATAAAATAAAATAGAATAGACAGTTTCCTGGTGGTTTCCCTGTGCATCCACCTTCCCTGGTGCTCCAGGCTTGCCATACCACCACCACCACTTCACCAAGTGCCAGATTAGTTCCTGGGTCAAGGTCTTCCCACAGAGTTTCTGCTCACTCCCTGCTATTTGGACTGGGCAAGGGGATGTGCCTTCATGTCCACCCTGGAGGATCATAAAATCAGTAGTCAGAGCATTGATGGGAATGGTAGTTCCCTGCTTGAGCAGATTCATCCCAGAAGCACTGCCTCTCTCAAACATTTCCTTTGGTATTTCCATTCCTGAACTTGGTTCAGGGGAATCTAGAAAGCAAGACTGGACAAAATGGGAATGCTGTTCACACTGAATTATGTTCTTTGGTTTTAAGAAGATAAATACTCTTCCTGTGGCTTAGATTCAGTTCCACTGGCATTTCACTCAGCTCCAAAAGAAATATACCAAGCACTGAGAGTACAGTCCAAGTAGGTGCCCTAGAACATTGGAGATGTAAGGTTTTCAGGTGGCCCTGTTCTCAGGCGTCTGCTGTGTGAAAAGTGGGGGCTAAGTGGTCCCTGAGCTGGGAGAAGGGGTTGTTGTTGGGTTAGTGTGCTTTAAAATGGGGGCTGTAGCATGGAAGTTGCTCAGCTATTTTCTATTAAAGAAAACTTTCAGGTTATATTTGTTTTTCTTGATTTTAAAATTTCCTTCCATCTGTAAAACTGTCCCTAAATATGGTAAAACTCAGTAATATTTTAAACTTATATTAACTAAGACAAGCAAATGAGTATTACAAAATCCTATCATTAGATCTTGTTTAAATTGTCTTTAATACCTTTTTCTCCCAGATATGGATATCACGGCATAACTACTAATGTTACGTAAAGGGGTGGAATCCAGGTTTTATCATCACTTGTTTGGGTGCCCTGAATAATTTACTTAGCACTCTATTATGCCTGAGTAATGCCGGTTCTCCAATCTACATGTCAATAAAACCTGGATAGCACCCTGCACCGTGACATAGTCTCTGTTTGCATAATCTCTCTAATACAGGAATTGTGACCCTTTTATCCCAATACAAAAGGTTTCACAAATCTTGATTTATAATCCTTCAGCATCACACACCTTCACAAATGAAGAAAATACTTTGCAAACAATAAGATTGCCAGGCGTGGCATCATTAGCATGCCCCATAACATGATTAGTGTGAAAGAAAAGCCAGATTCAGGTGTGCATTAAAAACGCATGCTTATCACTGAATGTACTAAGAGGCTGGCTGTTGTTTCTCCTGTGCAAGATAATCACTCACAAGGTCAACTTGAATTAAAAAGGATTTTATGGGCTGCTAGTTTCCACCATATAGTTATTTTAAAAATACAAATGCTGAAGATTAACCAGCTTTTCAAATATGTCAAGGGTAAATTTGACAAAAAATGAGAAATGAACAAATCCCCCCAAAAACAAACCTAATCCAACCCAACCCTAAAAAAATAATCCAAAGAAAAGCTAAACATTTTAGTATTTTAATCCCACCATTAAGAATGGGAGAGAAACAGATCCTGTTTATTTAGGATAATCTCCAGCAGAGATTCTGGGATGCATTGCAGGCTCATGTTGTATTAAAGGGTTTTTAAGGTATCATTATGCTGACTTAGAACTGGTCTTCTCATTTCAGGAGGTAGCCTATCAGGTGGGGAAAAAACTGAGGTGTTCCAAAAAGTTTCCAGGCAATCATTTAACAATCAATATTTCTTGAGAAGCCTTTCTATGATATCAGAATTAGAAATTGGTATAACTCTACAGTGGCAATGCAAACAATTTATTCAGACCCCTTATAGTGCTGTCATAACCTTATGTGCACCAAATCCAGGCCCCACGGGCCCACTGACACAAGGATGCTGATCAATTAAACACCTGTGGCTGGCCCGTGTCAACTGACTTGGGTTCGGGAGCTCGGCCTATGGGGCAGTTTAATTGTGGTGTAGACATCTGGGGACAGGCTGGAGCCTGAGCTCTGGGACCCTTCCCACTCATGGGGTCCCAGATCCCGGGCTCCTGCCCAAGTCCGAATGTCTACAACACAATAAAACAGCCCCGCCCAACGCCCATGAGTCCAAGTCTGCTGGCAAAGGCCAGCCGCAGGTTTTTAATGACAGTGTTCACATACTCTGAGTGCCCACCAACACTGACTGAGGCCCGCCTCCATACCTAGGCCACGCCTTGTGTGCCAGCTGATACGAACCAGACACAGGCCCTGCTATTGGGAACTAGCATCCGCTCCCTAGGATTAACCAAGTGACAGCCCCCACCCCCCACTGTTGACATTATTCCGGTCCAGGACCCACTAACTCCAACCAGGCCCAAGCACCACATGCTCACTGACACTAACCTGGCTTAGGCCTTGTGTACCTACCAGTGGTAAAGGGTTGCCAAGCACCCACCGACTCAGCCAGGCACAGGCTCCAAAGATTGCTGATGTGAACTAGGCCAAGGCCACCACCCACTAGCACTAACTTGGCCCTGAGTGTCTGCTAACTGAGCCCAGGCCCTGCATGCTACTGATACTAATCTGGCCCAGACCTGACATGACCAAACATGCTAATTTGGCCCAGGCTTTGCTTACCTGTGGATGGGCTGGCACCAGGCCTGATGTGCCCCTTGCTGGCCCCAAACTCCATTCCTGTCCCATAACAAGGAGCATGTATTGCAGTAGCACAATGCACAAAACAATTTGCTCTTATGTAAGGAAGGCAGTCTCTCCTGCACTTTCCATTTGGGATGGAGCTGCTCTTTGTAATGCTCAGGATCTGCTTTGTAGTAATGCTTCATCTTAAAGATTCAAATGCTTCATTAATGCAATATATCAGTGGCAGGTCTTTTTCTAGGGATAAATCTGTGTATGTGAAATCAGTGAATAGTAGATACCAAGTAAGTGGTGAATAAGACTACTTTGTCTCCCACTAGATACATAATCTCTGGTATTTCTAAATTGCCAATTGTCACAATAGCTAAACTGCACTGTCAGCATCAGGTAACTTCAAAGAATTGCTCCTTAAACATGGTACGGTCTCTGGATGCCCTATGTGGGAAGTTTCTTAACTTTCATTAGGTGGATACTGGTGGAATATTTGGGAAAGATAACACACGGAGCACCATGTTTCTTCTTTTACAAGTTGCTATAGATTAAGGCACTGTAGCTCCAATTCTGGCCAGAGAGATTATGACCCTGCACTCAGATCCCCAACTAGCAGTTGAAATGCCTTGTCCCTGATCACAAGGTCAGAAGTGAGACCTCCACAATGGATTCATAGCTTATTCCCCCTTCTGTTGTATTTTGCAGAAATGGAAAGGCTGGAAATATTTATGGGTTTAGCTTCTATTTTCATGTAGCTGAAGCCAAATGAAGGATGTAAACAGAAAGAGACTTCACAAAAGAAAAACCTCTACATTTAAGCTGAAGTATCACAGGTGGCATTTATTTTTCAGTGGCATTAGGTTAGTAGCAAAGGTCATGGAGCAATTCCACATACAGAAAGCCAACCTTTGTTCTGTCACTGCCTTCATTACAGACAGAGGGCTTAAATTATCACACGTGGTACCTGCTTAGTCAAAAAAATTGGTTAATATTAACCTGAGATTAGACAAACCAATTAAAATCCCATTCCTCCACCAAAAGATGAGGCTATAGAATTCATTAAGTAGTGAACTGCTTTAAAATTAATTTTAACTAAATGGATTCCAGTTTGATTTAGCCTTAGGTGCTCCGTGATCAGAGGGATTCTGAATATTAGTCCGTTCATTGATCAACACACCACAATCTAGGTTATATTTAATAGATAATCTTAAATTGTTCCGAAAACAGCACAGAAACTGGCAGAAGAAAATACATCCCTATAACTTAAAATGAAGTTGCTTATGACTTATATTAGAAATTTCCTGAACCATAGTATTTCCTTCTAAGTGGGCTCTAAGATGCTTAGATAGCATGAGTTCCCAGGTTAAAAGAGCATGGTTTGGCAGTGTTCAGGCTTACTGTTCTGCTTATCTCCTCATTCTCTTCTGAATCTCCTTAACCAGACAATTATTTTGCAAATTCCTCATGGGATTCATTGATATAATCTAAAACAATATGCAATTTGTTATAAGAAAAGTGTGCAGCTCCGAAAAACCCACTTGAGGAATTTAAGGTAATACTCATGTTGTGAGAGTCGCTCTGTGTGTAGCAATGTTGTCCCCACGCTGTGATCCCACTAGATCTCAGAAGCAGGGTTGGGTCACTACTTGAAATGGAGCTCTTCAAGGAACATCTAGGTGCTGCTAGAAGTACTATGGGTTATTCAGCAGGTGAAACACCTCCGTCACCTAAGTGTTATGAGGTGACATTCATTAACATTTGTAAAGCATTTTGAGATCCTTAGATGAAAGGTATCTACAAAGATATCTACAAAGTATTGCTGAGAGAGAGAGAGAAATTCCAACACCTGATTCTTCATTAGAGAATCCCAAAATACTGAGCAGTGGGTCACAGAAAGCCAGCTTCTCGCCTGGCGTAAATCAGTATAGTTACACTGATTTACTGTGCTATCATAGTCATGCTTTGTGATTAGCGCACACAAATCAGTACAGAACAAAGATGCAGTGACTATTGGGACTCCTTTAGCATGCGTTTTGTTTAGCTTGTGGATATGAAGAATGCCCCGTTCCCATACTTCTCTGTGTAAGGTTTTAGGTGTGCCATTACCTCTTGGTCTGCATAATTAAAGATGCACAAGTATCTCACACCCAATAAACCTGCTTATCAAAATCTGAGCAGAGTGTTAAGAAAATTCAAATGTTGTATAGAAAAGTAAATGTGAAGGTGCCTTACAAAATACATAAAACATGCAATTGATTCTCTCACAAAGGGTGTGACATGAGAGCCAATCTCGAGATGCAGTTGTCAACCTGGCTATTTTAACTTGGGTGGTTTGGAAGTGAACAAGCTCCTTGGGCTTACAGGCCTTCCTGCCTCACAGAGCTATGGGGTGGCACAGGCAGCAGGGAAGCTCTCTTTCTCAGTGACATCATACCTTTGTGTTTCAGAATTAACACAGCTGCAGGAGAATGTGCTGTAGCAGAAGAAACAAATCTTAATAAATCCAATTGCTAGAATAAAGACGACATGAGTGAAGACTGCAATAAACATTAAATGAATTTTCAGATAAAAAAGTATAAAAATCATGTTTAAGATATAAATATAAAAGCCAGGATATCTTAAGCTTTATTGTTTCTGGGGATTTCCAAGGTTAATAAATTAACCACCATAAAATGAAATAATAGCTAAAAAATTGATAACATGGTAAATTTGGATTTACAGTGTGAGTCAGACATGTCATGAATTTTAGTCCAGAACAAGCTGAGAAAATAAAACAATGAAAGGCATTTTTAACTGGCAACTTCTATTCCCAGACAGGGTGTATGTATGTGGAAAGTTGTGTGGTTTCCTTGGAATTGTTCCATCATAGTCCAGATTTGCATGCAAAAGCCCTGGCATGCAGTGCCCTCAACCAACAGTAACTGCAGATCTGCTTGAGGCAATGCCTTCAAGCAGCTTGCTTGGGTTAGTCCACCAAATTGTTTTTGGGGGAGGAGAGAGTTGGGAAAATCCAGCAGACAGTTGTCAGCCCAGCTCTGCCCTCTCCCGACTAGATCTCTACACTCTCCTGCAAAGGAGCTTTCGTGAAGGGATGCCATAAAACCAGGCTTCCCAGAGTAGACGGCATCGGTGTTCAGATCTCCTGGCAACAGGTGGGGTATTAGAAAATATATTAGATTCCCGTGACTCCTGAGCCAGACATGCCCTCCTTGGCTGCTCTCTTGCAAAGAGAGAGAGAGAAGCATTGGGTGCTTAAGGAAAAAGGTGCCAGTTCTCAAGCTCTTTACTGTATGTTGACAGGAGAATGGCTTTGAAGGAGTAGCTTGGTATTTACTACATGAAAAATACATGAAGAACCACATGGGTCAGTATGAATGATTACTGAAATTCCCTATAGAATTTCAGACGCCTTTAAATGGAATAACACAAAAACCAAGAATTTCCAGGATCAGGAAACAGTATGAGAAAATTTAATACTAATAAAAATACCAAAGCAAATGCAGAACCAATTCCACAAAGATGAACTATCCTCTAGATAGGTTTCAGAGTGGTAGCCATGTTAGTCTGTATCAGCAAAAACGACAAGGAGTCCTTGTGGCACCTTAGAGACTAACCAATTTATTTGGGCATAAGCTTTCGTGGGCTAAAGCCCACTTCATCAGATGCATGGAGTGAAAAATACAGCAGAGAGATACCCCCACTTGGTAAGGCAGCTCCCATCTTTTCATATGCTGTGTATTTATATCTCTCTTCTGTATTTTCCACTCCAAGCACTGAACTATCCATGGATGGCATTTGTGTCCACTGTAGAACAGCTGTCCTGTGTCACAAATCATATGGTCTAAGAATTATGGGTATATGGCCCGATCACTCCCTGGTTCTAGCAGTACAGAAATATCACAAGGAAACTATACAAACTCTGCTCAATTAGGAGGACAGAAGTACTATTAACACTACGTGGATTTCCACTTTTTAACTTGTGGTCAATCCCACTCTTTATCCCTTTCTTCTTGCTTTGGAGTTTTGGAAGGGCTACATTTTAGATCTGCCCCCTGAAGGTAATGTCAGTTTGTAAATCTGAATGGTGTCATATGTGCTTTCTCCACTTCTAGCCTCTGGACCCTGTGTGAGTGGATGTCCCAAGTTAGTTTCAATCCAATGGAAGCAATAACTTTTAGTTATTTTTATGATAGCCACATTAACACTAAACAAATTGATTATGATTAGTTTATCACAGTGAATTAAAGATAAGGAAATGGCAGTGTCTCCCTATTTACTGAAACAAAGCTGAAAAATTGGGTTTTCAGTCATTTTTCATGAAACGCTGGCTCTCTTTGCATACATCTGGACAGAAGGTGGCACTATAGAGTCTTTCAGTAACTGTTTCTTGAATGATATAGCACTGACCTGAGAGACTTTGAGGGTACCCGATAAATAATATGACAAAAAGGGTGAAGAAAACAGTGAGCGAGTGACTAACCTATGTGTCCTTCACATAAAGTTGTAAGTGTGAATAATCAGAGAAATTTTCCCCACTTAAACAAGGCTTCTGTCTGAAAGACAAGCGTTGCATGGATACAAAGAAGGGAAAGGGATTCTCTCCTCATCTGTATGTCTCCTTACAAGTTTTTGTTTTCTGGACAACAGCAAATTCTAGACTGAATATAATTTAAAAAAATGTAAATAATACTGAAATAGTTTATTTAGAGCTAACAGAGTTTTATAAAGCCAGGGACCCTTGCATTGGTTTGTTAAAGATTTCCAGGATGGCAAATGATAGGTCATGAAAGGACAACATTTCTCAGCAGTAGCTAAAAGGTTAAATAGTATCAGCCAGAAAATATGGGTTAACGTGCACTGCCTCCAATAGGAAGCATATAGAAATATCACTTTGCACACTGGTTAAATTTGCCCCTCTGTAGAGACCCAATCACTTATGAAGACTTAAGTGGAATCTGCTGCTCTCTGCTTTGGGGTGAATTTTAGCCAGTGTGTGCAGCATTTGCAAATTTTTTATTACTTCCATTGTTGTAAGCCAACTAAAACCTTTAAAAGTCCATTCCCCTGTAAGGGCAAGTTACACATTTTAAAAAGGCATTAAAAAGGCATGTTATTAATTCTGATCAGTTTTCAATAGTCAAAAAAAAATTAAATGCGCTGATAGGCTGAGACAAACCAGGTGAGATTTCAGACCAAAGGATTTTCTTTTATTGGAAAAGTTACTAATAGCTGAAAGTTAAAAGGGATATTTAATGGCAATGAAAGTTTTTCCTGTTCATATTTCCTGAAATATAAAAATTCTTCACAGAAATGAACTGTAGGAGATGTTACTGTTGATTAGAATGCTGTGTCTAGCAGGTCAGAGTATTCTAATTCCTTCTATGGTAAAAGTTCTTGGAACTGATGTCCCATGTGCGTTGCAAAGAGATACAACACCGAGGAGGAGACGGAGTATGACTAGAAGTAGCCAAAGCAGGATCTGCCCTGGAGGGAAGCTGGGGGAAGTGGTAAATTGGGGCCCAGCCACGTCTCCCTCCTCCCCACACCTGCCTGGACCCAGAACAGTGTAGGAAAGACCACACCACTCACCTCTGGTGGTACCCCACCATGTAGCACTGGGGGGGAACTGCAGAGAGGAGCCAGCAAGAGCCCCAGCTGGTAGGACCAGAACCAGCCAGAGCAGGGACCACTGGGCATTCAGAGACCATCCTGCAGTTTAACTGGACTTTCTCTGCCCTGTGCTGATTGGCCGTTTGCTCCAACCCCGCTCCCCTGGGTCTCTTCACCTCTGTGTCTCTCCACACCTGCCCCCTTACTCTCTTCTCCCCTGCCCTGTCCCCCTCAACCCTGCCCCTCCCTTCCCTGGTCTTTCCATGTAGCTGATCCCCTCCTAAGTAACCCCCCAAAGAAAACCACTAAATCCTGACACTGCCATGCCGTTTGATGCCATCACGCAGGCCCCTGCTGGTGTGTTCCAGCCCTTCCCACCCTGTGTCTGTCTGGTCTCTTGCGACTGGACACTCTTCCGGCAAGGACAGACTGCCCTGCTGTGTCCACAGCACCTAACACAATGGGGCCCTGTTCTTGGCTGGGCTTTAGGCACTAATGTAATTAATATGATTTAATAATAAACAGTGGGCAAAGGGTGCACCCAAGAACAGTGTATTTACTGCCAGCTCCTTCAACTCCTAAATGAAAAGTTCCTTCCTCCAGGACCAAACGCCTAGGAAGTTTGCATCTTGTCAAAGGGAAAATATTCCTTGGCACCATCTCTAACCTACTTACAAGGTGAAAGTGAGAACTCTGACCAACTGGGACTTTTTAAAACTGAAAAACAGTGCACAGAAAGCATATTTCCTTATATAAGGAGGCCTGAAAGTCCCTCGCTTACCGTAGTTAATATTTTAATCAGCCTTTTCTTTGTTGCTTTCTGTTTTACCAACACTAACAATGTAGCTTGACTCATGTGATTGCACAGAAATACTGCACTCCCTGAAGAGGAGTTAATTATTCACACAGTCATTTCCACTTCTCCAAGCCCTAGGAACATGTGCTGACTCTTCTTTGGGGCAGCTTCTCAAACATCCCAGCTTCAAAGGATATTAAAGAACCACCACCAAGAATCACAACTTGTCCAGCAAGGAGGCTGGTGAAGATATTGGCACATTTGTTGTATGTTGTATGTGCAGATCTTAATAATAAAGACATACGTACGATCAGCCTTCGTGTCCATGTATAGACAGTGCTTAGCAAATTGCGGTCACTGTCAGAATACAGATAACAGTAGTTCTCATCATAAACCAGAGACCAGGAGTTCACCTGACTTAAGAGAGAAGGTGCTAGTGCAATGCGAGACTGGGACAGGCAACCCCAAAAGGTGAGAAATGTCTTTTCCTTGATCCTTTCTCATGCAGCTCAGGCATTCTCCCTCCCTGTCTCCCAGCAGTTGCTGTTATCGCAGTCCAAGGGCATCCATTTCAGGAAAAGAACTGGAAGCGTACAGGAAAACACCTCAGGTGGGGATGGAAGACATTCTGCCTGTTTGCCAGTTGAGAAGTCTGCTTCAGATTCAGCGACACCCCCACCCCAATCTACCAGAGACAGACTCCAGTCAGGATAACACAGATTCTTTAGGTCTCTCTGGGATGTCCTGGCCTCCTACAGGGAAGGCATAACGCAATGTACTGCAACTGTCAGTGTCTTTCTCTATCCGGGTTCTTATTGAACAAAATAGGGGCCTTGCTTCCTACAACAACAGGGGCAGTGTATGGACCTGACAAAATGGCCTCCTTGAGCTCACCCCCGTACAGGCTCTAGAGAGAGCTACACCCAGCCCTCCTGTGCCAGACAGACGTGCTGACTCCTTGCAGGGATCGCAGAAGACCTTACACCCAGAACAGGTAGGTTTAAATGAAATAATCACCAGTGACTAAGGCCAGAGCTAAGAACTGTGTGTGTCACTCAATGCGAGAGGCAGCTTGCTCCCCATGAAATGTGATTGCTGTTGCAAGTACCAGGCACCTTGTGGCAAATGGAGACTATAGCAGTGTCCCCCAACTGGGACTGGGACTAAAGCCATCATGCTTGTGCTGTTTGAATCCTAACACGATTAGTGGCTTTTCATATTGTTGCATTTGTAACAGGATTATGCATCTGTAGCATTTCTGAAATTCCCTGCCCATTTGTCACACAGTTTGTTCTTCTGGGCATGCTGCCATGCAGTGAGATCAGGCAACGATTACCAGGGCACTGCAAAGGCACCCAAAGAGCACAGGACTCGTTCCACAACCGCTTGGTAAAACTGCTCTTTGTACAAAGATGAATAATATTTGCAAAGGACTGGGAAAGTCCTTCTCTGAGCTGATTCCAGGCTGCAGTAAGCACCTTGGGAAGCAAACATAACAGTTTCATTAGTGAATCTTACCCTGTTTCACCTCGTTTTCACTCCAGAGCTTCATAAATTCCTTGTGAACCCATCAGAATAAAATCAGAATTTTGTGAAAGACTTGGCCTCTAACTACCGGTCACTTGTCCAGATCTGGCCAGGATGTAGTAACTCAAAGCTGCTCCCATTGGACGGGTGCTCAATAGCCTATGTTAAATGTGCTGTTGGCCCCAGACCAGTTCTTCGAGCACAGGCAGCCACAGCACAAAAAGACCAACCTGTCACTAACGTCCCCCTCCCCTGCCCCAGTCTCAGCACAGACTCCAAGGACTACATGAGTGATGAATGGGTGATGAAGTCTAAATTCCTCTTTACCTCATCCATGCTGGGTCCTACCAGTCAGGGTTGAGGCTTGTTGTTAGAGCCAGAAAGCAATTGGAGGAGGACAGATCATACACATGAATGACAGAGAGATTTAATTATGATCTTTGACAGTCTTCCTTAAGGGCAACAATGAACCCAACCCAATTCTTACTTAAAACAATGGGTCATAGCAACAGAACTGCAAACTCCAGCCTTTCCTGGTGCTGTCACTGTTCCAGAGGCCAATCAGACAGCAAAGGACACTTTCGCAGACTGTGTGCTCTGTGTTCCACTTACTGCAACTTTATGGAAGAGTTTTGCTAACAGGGGTTTTTGGGAGTGGAGCATTTTGCTAAAACCAGAGTGCAATGGGGTTTCTATGCCAAGGAAAGGGTGAAGCGCCACGGTTGCCTGCCCTCTCTATAGGGGTATGCAGGGTAGAAGGGCAGGCCCAGAAGAGGGGAATTTATGCCACAGAGCACTGGAAAGCAGTGACTGGATAGAATTCCAGGGAAAGCAGTGGAGCTGGGAGGAGATCAGAACCCTTGGCTCCTTGCTGCTTTTGCACATGGCGGCATTGTAGCCCTACGGCTAAAGGAATCCCAGTGATATTTGTGCTGGGCTCCTAAGGGGCAGGCTGTTCTTTCATAGCGCACATACCTCCCCCGCGTTCAGACGCTATCCAGGCGGGAGAATCCTGGATTCCCAGACTCAGTCTGGCTCACTGCACAGAATATGTCAAAGCTTTTTTGATGATCTGGTGCCCATAAAGTTAAGCCAGCTACACTCAGTTTCCATTCCAGCCAGCAAGCAAAGTGAGAGATCAGTACTGGACCCAGCCTAAGAACCTATGAATGCTCGTCTCTCCAGCATTTACATTGAAAATCAATGTGGTTAAACACAGGTGCCTAGGTGTGGCAAGTGCCCTTGGGAACAAGGGCAGGAAGAAGGTTTACTTAATGTTTGTCCCTTGTTTCTATCTAAAAGAGTGAGAGTGTGTGTGGTGTATGTGTGATGTGTGTATGGGGGGAGGTTTCACACCCTTCTTTTGCTGCGTGGAATCCTCCTTGGACGCGTTGTGGCCCGTCTCTGAGTGCTGTGCAGCCAAGGCTCTAACTGCGTTCCAGATGAATGTCAGACTGTAGATGCTGGAACACGAACACTGAGCGTGGGACATGAGCCAGGGAAGAATGGGCAGCACAGACAACTCGGCTAGGATTGGATGAGCTGCAGTGGGCTATGAGAGGGATGCAGGGAATACCTATTTTCAAAATTATTTTCTTGAACGGCTCCTCTTCTGGGAGGCCTGTGCTTATTTACCTATAAAAACCAATCTGCTGAACTGAGGAACCCAAGCTAATTAACCACAAGGCCCATACAGCAGCCAGTGCATCTCTTCACACTAACCAGCTATGCAACAGCAGCCATACCATCGCACCTGTGCAAACTCACCTTTTCTGGCCTCTCTCGATTCCCTCATAGGGAATCTGATGCTTTCTCTTTGCCAAGCTCTCACAATCTCCTATTCCCCAAACCTGCTTGCCATGTGTCTGACTAGAATGAGATCAGTGGCGTAAATTTACCACCATTTCTATATATAATTAGCTGTGTGGAGGCCAGAATTACATCCCCTGCTGTCCTTAGGAGCTAGGTAACCATGACATACTCAATCCACTTAGTTAAAGGAGTCCTTAAAATGAATTCTTGCTTAAAACATGCAAAAGGGGTTTCATTGGCTTTTTTTTATTGGAGAGGTAAAAAACGCCAAAGCCTGTGTGTCTGTGGCTATGTTAATGCTGGGCTGGGCTCTCAGCCAAGGCATTAAGTGAAATCGAATTCCTGAAACCAGCTTTAATCAGCAGATTTTTAAGGTTAGAATTACTCTCTCCTCTAGAAGGCTTGCCAAGGTTAATTCTGTCCTGAGCATGCAGAATTAATGGGCTGGACAGAGAGGAACATTTTTTTCATTATTTTCTTTTAAGTTTACAAAATCTTTAGAAGGAAAGGAGCCACATTTCTGAACCACCTGAAGGGAAAAGCCACTTCAACAGCTTATTGATTTCTGTTCTGAAAACAGATACAAATATGAAAATGTGAAGTTTGTCGCCTTCCGGATGAGAATTCAACGCAAGAACAGGCAGCAATTTGTCTTTAAAGGGAAATGCTAAATGGAATCCTCTCAGTTGCCTCTTTCTGTGTTCAGAGTTGGAAAAATGCTTCTTTGACTCCAGTAAAGACAAGGAAAGCATTCTTCTCCCCCTTGCAGCCTGATGCATCAAGGGAAAAGGGGACTGATTCCTGCTTCCAGAGAGCTACACCAGCTCAGCAGGGACACCTCCTGTCCTGCCCAGAATGGTCTATAGTCACCACTCAGCATGCACGTCTCACCTCGGCACAAGTTACATCACAGACAAAAATTCATTCTCCCAAGGAACTGGCAAAAAGTCGGCACAATAGGATGTGTGTATGTGAGAGGCAAGAACATCACACAAACCACAAAAGCATTTTGGGCAACAGACCATGCACCACACTGGGTGAGCAATTCAGCAGACTACCTCCTCCAGGTCTGAAAAGATCAGTGTTTCTATGACTGAGGAAAGTCCAGGGTCTCTGTGTAGCCCTCGCTCAGCCACCATCCTTGTCCTCTCCCCTCACAGTGCGGAAGCTGATCCCATCTCATCCCAAAGGGTGTGAAAGCAGAGGAAGGCATCCCCCCCCCCCCCCGGGTCCCCATACAAACAGGGAGGGAGAAAGGGAAAAAGCTTGTCACAAACAGGGAACAGTTTGGTCTAGTGGACTAAGTGTGACCCTGTGCTAATCCCTGCCTCACCCATATGTCCCTCCTCCCCTCTGGAAAACAGATAATTGTGACAGAGGGTCTGTATTTGTCAATGAGTTAAAATCCCTGCTGCCTTGTGGGTTAAGCCTTCAGCTAAAAGTTAGGGTTCCAGTCTGTAAAAACTGGCTCCATTTGATTCCTGGGGCCCTTGTGCCGTATTAGCCCCCAAATTATTCCACGATTACCTGACATAGTATTCCTCAACTGCTATGACACCTGACTGGCCCTCAGTACCAACTGGTGCCCTGCATGGCTTGATGTGCTCAGTGGGTGATGCGAGTTTGTGGGCGCTGGAAGGGAAAGATAACGGCAGAAGAACAGAAGGTAGAAAAAGAAGATCTTGGATGGAGGCTGCGGTATTTTGGGTGGATCAAAAGGGACTATACAGCCACAAAGAGATTAATAGAGCATAGTACAGAATGGGCTCCTTTGGCTGCAAACCTCCAGTAATGGAGATGACACACAAGAGGAAGATAATGAATATGGAATAGAACGATGTTAAGAATGAGTTATGAAAGTCCATAAGCTGCATTTCTAAATGCAGACAGATCTGCTCAATGGACCTCTGGCAGGCCAGAAACTGTCCGCTTGGCGAGGAAATTAAGGAAGTTAATTAGCATTTCTAAAGACCTTCCTCCAGATGACAATCATCCTGAGGATCCAAAATGTTTACAAACACCCATTGTGGATCTATCTACAAAGAACTATGGTGAAAGGGGCTATCTAGCATGATGATATACCAGAATGAGTGAGTAAACACTCGGGTACAGGAATGGGCGACAGGGGATGGATCACTTGATGATTCCCTGTTCTGTTCATTCCCTCTGAAACATCAGGCATTGGCCACTGTTGGAAGTCAGGACACTGGGTTAGATGGACCGTTGTTCTGACCCAATATGGCCATTCTTATATGCCAGGCATATGGAAGCACTGGATCTGGACCTGGGACTTGAGAACCAGGTTCTCAGAGTGTGTGTTCTGGGAAAGCAGAGGAGGGAGATGGGTTACTGACAACAGATCTTTGACAAAAGTGAGTCAAATGTAACATTTCCTTTTATTATCCTGTAAATAAGCTGAGGGGGCTTTCTCTAGCTTATGAGAAGTTTACATTTAGATGTGTTACCCAAATTGCTTCTTTTATTTTACAACCACTTTCTCTCTATTTTCAATAAATCTTGTTTTTAATGCAAGTCTTAGGCTGCTGCTTGGGGAATTGCTCACGGAGTCCCCCAAAGAGAACAGCCTCTGTAAGGAGAAGTGGTGACGACTGTCTGGAGCCCTAGCCCCACTCAGAGACCCCAGGCTACACCTGCACATTGAGCGGGAGGTGTAATTTCCACCTCAGGTAGATGCACACGTGCTAGCTTTGATTGAGCTAGTGCATTAAAAAGAGAAGTGTAGCCACCCTGGCACCAGTAGTAGGCACCTGAGTAAGTACCCAGGGTCCCAGGTGGGATTGTACTCAGGATGGCCATCCCATCTCTCTACTTTGTAACGCTACACTATCACAGTTAGCCCAAAGTGTGCATGAACGCTTTGAGAAAAGCCCCCAGCGGGGGGTCCTCTCTCAGAAGCGGTTGTGTTAAGGGTGGAGGTCAGGCAAACAAGCCAGAAGAGTGCAGAGCAGTGATGAGACACAAAGGATGTAATTAGAATAAACTAATGAATGTTTCAAAGGTGCTGAGAAGTTAATCCCGTAACCATCAGCTACCTGAGCCTAAGGAACCTATCCATTACCCTACAGAGGCACCATTATAACTATAAATAAAAGGGACTGATATTATTTCTCTTGCCATTATTTCTCATGGACTTAGCTGGGAATTTTGGGTGTGCAAGAAATGTAGGATTTTGTCCTGAAACTTCTGTCAACTCAGGAGACTCCTCTCTGTGCTAATGACCCAGCTAGCTAAGACACTGCCTCCTTGTGACTGTTACACTTTGCTGGCCAAAGGGTTGTCAGTACAGACTAGTTTTCTGCAGCTCTCCCCATCTGAAGGGTGGTGAAAGGACTTGGGGTTTATGCTCCTAATAGCTGCTGAGGAAGAGAAACCAAAGAAGAAGATTCAATGAATTTGTGTGCTAACAGCTGGGAAGTGTTTGGGGTTAAAGCTGGCACGTCTCCATTCTCTGAACAAGCCAGCAGTCTCCATATCATGCCAGAAACAGAGATTGCTGGTGGAGCAGAAATTCAGGAGTCTGAATATGCAAAAATCAAGGTCTCACCCTTCCTCTCCTATACTAAACTCTTTGCCATAACACAGGGGTGTGCGGAGCTATCATTTTGTCAATGCCTTCTGTGCAAGCAACTTAATCTAGCTCAAAGATTGGTTAAACTCCTGACAATTTGCAGAAACGATGCCATTGTCTTCGCACTCAGAATCCCCTGTCCACAGTTAGAGGAAGAACACTGTAGAGTCCCTGTTGGATGTGAAACTTGTATATGTCTTTAGAGAGGCTCAGTTACAGCTAGCTTCTGTCTATGCCGGCGGTATGCTGTTCCCTACGAGTCAGACACTTGTAGAGCCCACGACACCTTACTAATGAATGTTCAATGGACTTAAAAGGCCCTCTTCCAAGAGACACAGCTATTTCTGCACATAGACTTGCCCGTTTTAAATGCATTTCACAGATTATGTTACCAACGTGCTGAAAACTGGAAAAATATCAAAGTGTCTGTGGATTTTTTTTATGCTGAGCTACTTAATGTTATTGTGTCTTATTAAAAGATATATATGTTAGTGCTGAGGTGCTCTTCTTTAACAAGAACACCTTGAGGATGAAAATGGAAAAGCAAGAGAACCAGAAATTCAAGATAGGGCTGGACAAGCTTTGAAATCCTTCTCCCCACTGAATTACATTTGTGGATATTTTAAAAACTAAAATCCTTATGGATTTTGTTCAGATTTTCACACAATTCTCAATTCCCCTAATAAAAAGTTACAGCGAATCATATAAAACCTGCACCTCTAAAATGTTAGAAATACATCTGGGTAATTATTTTGGAATGAGTCCTCAACTTTCAAATATCCCTGCTATTTGCAGACATCATGGACAAATTTAGTGCAGAATAATGGGGAAATGGGGGGTTTCCTGCCTCCTATCCAGAGCTGAGACAGGAGACAGCTCCAGCTTCTCACTCACAGCCTGGCATGAATTCTTCTGCCATGGCTCCTTTCCCAGGCAGCGAGCTTTCAGCAAATGTAAATCAGAAGATCGCCTTCCTTCCCCATTCAACAAGCAATTTCTTCGGCGCTCCCTCTCTCCCCTCTGCCTGACAGCCAATTTCTCAGGGCTTTCTTGCTTCTCCCAGAAAGAAGAAGAGAGACAGAAGAATTAACCTGTTAGCAAAAGGGCACGCTTCCCATACCAAACCCCTAACAATATGGGATTTACACTGAAATCCCTAAACAAATGGTCTTTTCAAAGAAACATACTCATGGCACAACTAAAGTGCCCCAAATAAAGGAATCTGATTAGCAAGCAAGTTAAATCCATAAAACCGTTAAATGAGAAAATCTACTTTGCACAAACCTGTCCACACAGGATGAGAAATTCCCTCTGAAAGGACTCCTGAAGTCAATGAATGAACGTGTAAAAGAAAGAGATCCCTTCCCTGGCCAGGTTGTGCATAGGGTGGCCCCACGTTATCCCGCACTCTTACAGAACCCTGCCTGCCCCTGAAACAAGATGGGCCAGATAACAGAATTCAAGCCACACATCCCAGGAGGTAATTCACCACAGTCTATTCACCTAGGAGTCCAGGTCTACAGGTCCCCCACTAGGAGAATAAATTATACTGAGGTGTCAGCTTCTGCCAGGGGGACTGACCGGTACTGGAACAATAAAACATAAAGAGACACTAAGTACAGTGAGACGGATCAGAGGGGGACATTCTGGTCTTTTATTCCATTAGAATCTCAGAATTAAAAATGCCTTTGTTAAGTTTCTTTGCAATACTGGCATTTAACACCTAGGGCTCATACCCTGCTATTCCTAGGTACTTGCACTTCTTAGTCTCCAGTTTCTACAAGCAAAATGCCTCTGCCCTGTGCCAAGCGGTTCTTGCTGCAAACTGAGAGCTCATTCCCCACCTTGAAGAGAATGAAACGACAACCTTGGGCCCCAACGACTACCTAGATCTGCAGAGACACACTAGGCTCCATTTTGTACTGGCCCTTTTGATAGGTAGAGCAAATACTTCTGTATTTCTTTGGACACTGTAGTTGATGCTAATTGTTCTAAGATTAGCTTTTAAAAGTAACATTTTTGTGGCCCACAGTGGAAAGTTAAAATTGCAGGTAAGAACAAAAGGCAAACGGTTAAGAAATAAGGGACAGGGAATAGAGACACAACAGGGTAACAATTGTTTTAATGGCTTGTGATACTGACAGGCATGCTGGATGAAAAGCCATCATTGCTGTTGTTAGGCCTCATGTTGTTAAGCAGTGTGTACTTAGGCCTAGCAACTAATCATACATCCATTAAACAACTCTACTGCACTGTATATCCGTCTGTAATTACACCTACATTTTCAGAGCTCCTCCACAGATTTTCATCAGGGATAATGTATTGCCTCGCAGAAGCAGCAACCGCAGCCATGATCAAACCTCCCAGGAAGCAAGTGAGGATTTAACTTTATTCTTAATGAAAAGATATGGGTCTCTTAAATTAACTACAGTCTCCGAGCCCAATCAAGTTCTGCTCTTAACCTCAGCCCTGCAAATTATCTACTCTGCTATATAAGAGGCTTGGGAAAGAGGGAATGCTGTATTTTGAACCGTGTAATGACATGCACGCTGCATGTGGTACAAATTTCCTTGGATGTATAAATGGGAAAGAAACAGGTTTTATGTCGTTATTCTGCTCATTTAAAATATGAGCCGTCAGATTCCAACACAGCCCTAACCAGCACCGCTCTGTAAGGAATCTGGCAGGTACAACGTAAAAGTTGTGTGCCATGGAGCGCTTAGGAACCTGTCGATCATTTAATCCCACCTGCCTGTGTGGGCTTGCAAGGACACCTCAGCGCTTCTTCTTGGGGAGGAGGATGAAAAAGAAACACCTAATTTTTCACACAATAACCCGAGTTCCAGAGGAATAAATCAAAAAGTACAAATCTGTTCTCTTGCATTTATCTTGAACGTTCCCTTTATTTATTTATTTAAATATGCACATGTAGCAATTATTCCAGTTTTTTCCCTGACATTTTATGGTATTTTACTATTTTAAAAGCCCCAGCAGTTTTAAAGAACTTATTTCCCAGCAGATGCACTCTCTATCCAGTCTTCCTGAAACTGATTTACCCAGACTGCGTGCAAGTAGTTATCAATATTCACCACAGGTCGCTGGTTGTTTGCAGTAAAATTTTTGTTTTGTACCTCCGAGCAATTTTCCATGTGTGTTTGTAAAGAGAACCCAGGAAATTCTCTCTTAGTGAAACTGAAAGGCCAGAGCAGGGTTAAGAGAGTCAGGACATCAAAAAAACATGTGGGTATTTAGGATCAGGTGCTTATTTCCCCCAAAATTAGCAGGCATTGAAAAATCTCAAAACTTTATATAAAGTGTCATCTGCCTTTTCAAACAGACGTGAAATAAGTGCCCTCTGAGATGAGGTTATCTCGTAGCAGATGGTCTTTCCTTCAGGACACAGAGGCTAAAACCACAGACACGTTCCAAATCCATTTAAACATCAGATTACGTTCATTCCTGTCAGCTAAAGAGCTGGGAGACTTCACCAGTTCTAGCCTGCTCCATTAATCAAAATTCAGTAAGAAAAGCCAAGGTACTGCTATAAAATCCCCTGACTTGATGCCAGTACCATGCACAGGGATTCCAATGCCATCAATCTTACTTTCTCCCCCTTAACGCTAGGTTGTGGCTGGGGAAGCAGAAGGGGTGATGGAGGCTTAGTCAAGTGAGCAACACCAGGAGAGGCAATTTTCTGACATGTATCGTAGGGCAGAATGACATGATGTTGATGGGGACATGTTAGGAAACCAGCCTAAACACTCCTTTAAAAAAATCAGTCCCAATTTGCCTGCCTAGGAGATTGTGGGGTAACAACAGCTGAACTTTGCAGCAGCAAGGAACCCAACAGAAGGGAAGCCAGTCTGCACTTGAGATTTTTATTTTGTTCTAATAAGCAAAATACTGTCATAACACAGAGAGGCATTCATAATTTCCCCAACATAGCACATCCTCCAACAAAACCATTGCTAACCATGCCCCATCCCTGTCCTCAAAACTACTGGTCTTAGCAAAACACAGACATTAAATGTGTTTACATTTGTTTTTCAAGATTATTCAGAGGAGGTCTTGATTCAGCAAAATATTAGTGCACATGCGTATCTTTCAGCACGAGTGATCCCATCCCTAGTCAGCAAAACGTTTGAGCAGGGTTTTAAATCTCATGGAAGTCAATGGGATTCAAGCACATGCTTTAGTGCTTTGCCGAGTAGGAATGAGATCACTCAAATGCTTAAGCGCTTTGCTGAATGTGGCCCACAGTGCTCACTTTACTCAGGTGAAAATACTGGCATGAGATTCAAGGCAGTGGTAAATCAGGCCCTTAGTCCACAAGATACAGGATGACAGACCAAAGTACAATCCCATGTGGGAAGAAAGCTTTATTTTCCTGGAGAATACAGAGCAGTCATGACTTCCATGTGCTGGGGGTGGGAATGGGGGCAAGTCCAGACCCATGGTACGTGTATTGGTTTGGCTTTACTAGTGAGTTTTGGTACCCAACTTGAGACACCTTAAAGGAGCCTGATTTTCAGAAAGCACCGAGCACCAGCTCTCTAAAAATCAGACCCCTAAAAATGTCTCAAAATCTTGGGCTTTATTTAGTCAGCACTAGCAGCCCTGTAACAAAACACAGACCTAGATGTAGCCCTTCCCCAAGGACCTTACAGCTTAGAAGAGGCCCAAAGTAAAACTTTCGGAACTAGGTAAGTGGCTTGGGAGCCTAGAGCCCACTGATTTTCAATAAGATTTTGGCTCCTAAGTGCCTATATCACTTTTGAAAACAGGACTTAGTTGCTTCAAAAACTTTGACCCACAGACTAAGCATTCAGACCCAGGCAAAGACATCATGCTGAAGCTGGACACAGAGGAGGAATCTTGCACACAAGTTATCACTGGAGAGGTTTGGGGAAAAGGCTTCATTATACTCTAACAACATGCTATTTTTAACAACCATGCTACACAGGGCCAGATCCTGCTTTCATTTAGATTACAATGGAGTAGCACAGGCATAACTGAGAGCAGAATCCAGCCTATTCAGTCCTTTGAATCTTAAATAACTGTAAAAGGGTTGAACAGACTGTTCTACAAATTAAAAACTGAAGATAACATAGTGCTCATTTTGTAATGCAAAAAAATGCAACCAACTAAATTATATCATTTCCCTGCTTTGAATCCCCCTAAAAACACCTCCCTGCTTTGCTTACTACATCATGTTCCAATTTCTGATCTGTGGCATTCAAAGCCATGCACAACTCTCAGGTTTCAGAGTGGTGGCCGCGTTAGTCTGTATCAGCAAAAACAAGAGGAGTCCTTGTGGCACTTTAGAGACTAAAATTTATTTGGGCATAAGCTTTCGTGGGCTAAAACCCACTTCATCAGATGCATGGAGTGGAACATATAGTAGGGAGGTATAAATATACAACAGTTCCACTCCATGCATCTGATGAAGAGGGTTTTAGCCCACGAAAGCTTTTGCCCAAATAAATTTGTTAGTCTCTAAAGTGCCACAAGGACTCCTTGTTGTTTCTGCACAACTCTATATCTCAGACCTTGTCTTTTATTGTGTCTGCACTCACACACTGTGTTACTGAGACAAGTCTTTCCACCTCTCCATTTCCCCACTTTCATCTTCACACCAACTATGTAGGAATATGAGCTCCTAGTCCCTGTGCACCAGTTCCCAACCACTCCCCACCCTCAAATCCCTCCTAAAGACTCATTTTCTCTATGAACATTGTCCTGTGTCTTTCAGATGCTTCACTAAGCTAATGGACTGAAGGGAGGGTGAGAGATGGAAGCTATCTAAATTAGGTGTCTCCCAGAGAAACCAGGTCTGGCTTTTATATTGAGAGTTTTCCATGTGGTAGCTATCTTCATTTGTGTCTTGTACAGGGCCAAATACATAGCTGGGCCATAAAACTAATGTTAAGTTTATCTAATAATGTTTTAATCTAATACTTAGCTGATAGATATTTGCATTTTCTTTTTTGTAGCACATACAAAAAGTTCTCTACTAGACCATAAAAATTCTGTATCTATTTCTTATCCCTAGCTCCATTACAATTCAAAACAAACTATTCAATCCCAGAAGCTTCCCAAAGTGAGTGCCAAGGGTATAATATGTCCTCAGTCTCATTCTTTTCTGTAAGCAAAGAACACTCGGAGGAGACTCTCTCTGGTGCTCTCTATTCAGTAAAGAAAGCAGCATGTGATAAAGGGGAGAAGGAGTCTGAATGTATCATTACCTGCAATGGTTTCCATGGCAAGGTCTCAGAAGATTCAAACTTCTAATGTTTGTGTCTTACTGGAAAGCCAGCGTCACATCTGACTGATCACTTCTCCCATTATAGGGGCAGAAGCCTTCCTAACAGGCTCCAAAAGGGGCTCTCAAACTCAGAGCCCGCAACATAGTTCAAATGAATGAGTGGCTAGTTTGGTGCATCAGCGGTCACTTGAAAGTCACTTCAGACATGAAAAGCTGCATTGTAACTAGCGTGACCAGATGTCCCAATTTTATAGGGTCAGTCCCGATATTCAGGGCTTTGTCTTATGTAGGTGCCTATTAGCCCCCAAGCACTGTCACGATTTTTAACACTTGCTATCTGGTCACCCTAATTGTAGCAGGCTTTAGAAATTCAAATTCTGCCTCTGGTTAGCCAGATTGCTGAGACCATTTACACCAGCATATACAGAACACCGCTTTTGGTTTAGTTTTTAATGGCAATACATTTACACAACTGATCCATGTCACCATCCAACTTTTTTCACCCTGCTTCTAAACATTGCAGTCCATTTCTTCATTCATTTCTCTCACAGTGGGACAGAAATGCTCCTCCCCTCAGCATCTTCCACAAATAATTCTGGCACGTATTACAAAAATAATCACATTGTCACATTAAAAGTGACATATGACCTACCCATGACCTATGCAGTGATCTAACACTCCAAGGCAATATGATGGTTGGTTTCTCTGTGTACCAATCCCCTCTATGGGGCAGGATAAATGTCAAATCTCCTCACATGGGTAACTGTTTCCTGTACTGGCTTAGCTAATGAGGCAGCTCCATTAGCTGAAGCACAGGCCTGAGATCTTGGGACTGAAGGCTGAGAATGTTATTTCCAGTGTGTCATTTACATAAGAATACAGTGGTAAGTGTTAGCTCTCGGACAAGAAAGAGTTCCCGTGAACACTACAGCCCATCACAAACTAGAGCCACTTTAGCTTCACTTGTGTAACCTTAAAAGCAGTCACAATGTTTGGTGTAAATTCTTAGGACTGCAGTTAACACCTCATGAGTAGGATGGATGGATGGGCACCTAACTGGGCACTTTGGTCAGTAATTACACAGAGAAGATGGCAGGAATTGTGGCAGGAAGCATGGAGAAGAGATTTCAGTGGAAGAGACGTTGTAACATATCAGTGGCAGAGAATGGCGCCCTCAGGGAGTGTGTAAAAGGTACACAAGGGCCAGAACTTTCAGTCCCCAAAACACAGGCCCGTGTCACTTGAACAACACATCTCAGATGGGGATAAGCAAGTCAGGCTGGATAACCACTAAGTGCTTTGAATAGACTTGGAAAATCCGTTTAAAATTGCAGTTAGTTTTTGGGCCCAGATGCTTGAGGGTGAGAAAGACAGTTCTGGTGTGATACCCTGCCTAATACAAAAAACAAGGGAACACACACACACTTGGGTTTACATTGGAAAATTAAGCAGATCCCTCAAGTTTCGGGAAGACCAGAGTGCCTACTGGTGAGTGTTTGTGGGTGCTGGAGAGGAAGCAGATCTGTTGTGTTGAGTTAGTGCAGCTATGGAAGCAATTACAATAGAAGAAACTGAGGGATCCCACTGTGCAATATATACAGCAGACTATTACACAGTAAAGGCTGCACATCTAATTCAACCAGATCCCTATCAACAGAGAACAGTCTCAGATCCCTCTATGTAGAGGAATGTCAGGTAGGACAAGCTTGCCTGGAAGGCTCTAGGAGTCAGTACACAGCAAAGGATCCGGTCTCAGTGACTCATCCTGCTCCAAAACTGTGGGGCCGTCTGCTTTTGCTTCATCCTGTGCTGAATCTCTTTTCAGACCCGTTAATTTTCCTTATTGAAACAGGCTCAATAGTTAAACCTTGTTAATAATTTAATTGCCTACACAGCAGAGCCCAAACTCAAAAATGTTACTGCACATTAGACAGAATAAGACGTTGGTTCCAGGGATGTCCGAGTAATAGTGAAAGCAGCACTAGTTCTAGGCAGCAGCACCTGGATGCTGAGGGCCGATAGAGAATGAAGTGGTTTTTATGGCAGCAATGTAGAAAACTACAGGGGAAAAGGTGAATGCAGCAATGGTTCTGGACAGTAACATCATGGACTTGAGCTTTCAGAGGATAGCAACATCTTTGGGGACATCAGTGCTATAGTATTTAGTGGACATATTCCTGAAAAGTCAGTGCAGGTTTCCAAAATTCACTCCACAGCTGAGCACCACTACATGCTTCTTTCAGATCCTGCTACAAACCAAATGCTACAAACATCTATTATTGAAAAATAATATTAGTGTCATGAAATGGTTTAAATCTACACATCTAAACACTTGCCCAGTTCATGTCATAGAATCATAGAAATGTAGGACTAGAAAGGGCCTCAATAGGTCATCTAGCCCAGTCCCCTGCACCAAGACAGGTCTAAGATTTATCTAAACCGGGGGTGGCTGAGCCGCAGGTGGCTCTTTTACAGTTAAAGTGCGGTTTGCCGAGCCCCCATGTTCTCCCCTCCATTCTACACCGACCAGACTGGGGTGAGGGGAGCTTGGGGCTTCTGCCCTGCGGCGGGGTGGCGGGTTAGGGACAGGGGTGAAAGTAATATTAAATTCTTACCGGTAGGGGGGCTGGCTCCTGGGCCCCAGAAGGGGTGGGGCCTTGGGCGGAAGAGGCAGGACTGGGAGGTCAGCCTCTCCCAGACAGCCCATCCGCGCTGCCCAGCCTGTGCTGCCCGGGGCTCTGGCTGCTGCTGCGGTAGCAACAGCGGCGGCCAGGAGCCCCAGGCCCTTTTAAATTGCCAGCCCGGGGCAGCTGCCACTTTTGCTCCCCCCACTGGCAGCTGTGGGGGGGTGCAAGGGAAAGGGGCAGCACTTTTAACATCGGCTGCATACAGGCCGGTACCAGCTTCTTACCGGTACGCCATACCACTTTCACCCCTGGTTAGGGGCTTCTGCAGACGCCCCTAGCCCCAGCAGATGCCTCGGCTCTCAAAATTCTGAAGATTGTCGTATGCCACTAGGAGGGTCAGTAAGTTTGTCTAACCTGTACTTAAAAACCACAACCTCCCTAGGTAATTTGTTCCAGTGCTTAACTACCCTGACAGTTAAGGAAGATTTTCCTAATGTCTAACTTAAATTGCCCTTGCTGCAATTTAAGCACATTACTACTTGTCCTGTCCTCAGTGGTTAAGGAGAACAATTCATCACCCTCCTTTTTATAACAACCTTTTAATATACTTGAATACTTATTATGCACCACCCTCCCAGTCTTCTTTTTTCCAGACTGAACAAAGCCAATGTTTTCAATCTTTCTTTGTAAGTCATGTTTTCTAGACCTTTAATCATTTTTGTTGCTCTCCTCTGGACTTTCCTCTAATTTGTCCACATCTTTCCTGAAGTGTGGTGCCCAGAATTGGACACAATACTATAGTTGAAGCCTTATCAGCGCAGAGTAGAGTGGAAGAATTACTTCTCGTGTCTTGCTTACAACCTTCCTGCTGATACATCTCAGAATGATGCTCACTTGGTTTGTAACAGCATTACACTGTTGACTAATATTTACTTTGTGATCTACTATAACCCCCCGGTCCTTTTCTGCAGTATCCGTGCTAGGCAGTTATTGGACCTCATTAAACAACTATTCCCATTTTTTTGGTAAGAGCTGCTAGCAGTCCACCTAGCAAAACTGCCAGTTCTACACCTGCACCAGAGAAGTGCACATGCCTCTCGGTATTGTGGTGAGGGTTAAAAAAATTCAGCAACCAGGTTTTCTAGTATTTCCCAGCCCCTTTTAAAGAGACCCCTCTCTTCTCTAGCCTTTTCCTTTACATTGGCCTCCACTATAAGAATACTAATAGCATTCAGTGACAGTATTCGCTTACCCACTATTGAATCCTGCTGAGGCTACCCATTGACCCCTTATCTGCAGCTCAATACTAAATTAAAGTCCAAGGTCAGCTCCTTTTTAGTGGGCTGTTTATATTCTATAGTAGCCACATCCTTTCTTCTTCTGAGGTGTCCAGGTATGGGCATTAGCTGATGCCCCATTCACCACAACTGGCTCGGATTAAATCAGCCAAGGAGAAAGGCTTTTGATCCTTAGAAACAGACAGACAAAGAAATGAGTCTCCTTCTGCAGCTAACAGAATGGCAAGCAGTGGGGTGCCCCCCGGATTTCTCCAAATATAGGCAAAGTAGCTTTCACACACTTATCTATAATCTGAATATGACGTAGGAAAGAGCAATCACTGTGGGTGGAGCACACCATCACCGAACAGTAAGAGGTGCTCAGAGGCAATGAAGAGACAGAGTCCCAGGATGCAGCGTGATGAAAGCGTGGAAGCTATCAGATATATGTCTGTTAACGTGGAGGAAGTACATCAGGCATGCAGCACAAAAGTGAAGGAAGGACAGGTGTTACCATTGCCAGCAGTAGACAAGAGCCCTGTATTCTGCTGGCAGAAGTAAAGGCAATCTTGCTACACAACAGCACACCAGAGAAGAAAGGAAGGCTGGGAGAGCAAGAATGCAGAAAACAAACATTTTAAAAACCATGCACAATTACTAACACCTTTTTGTGACTACGAGCAGTGTATTCGTTTTTAATCTCCCTCTCAAAAACTGAAATAAAATACTAGCATTCTGGATGTCACTTATCAAACTCTTAAATTTTTATGATGGTAATTCTTTTAATAAGGGTTCTTTAAATATTTATAAAAACAATGTATGAGACCAGTTCAACGAGAAATGATAGCTTTAATCTCAGCATGCTCTGCAGCATTCCTCACTTCCCAGCATTCACTCATTCAGGAAAGAAATGGTTTGCAAAATCACTAAACATACTATGGGTGAAGGCTCAGATTTAGGTACCTAAATCCTACTGAAATCAATGGAAGTTAAATGTCTGGAGGATAGATAATTTAATGGCTATTTTTAAAAAAGGCACCAGAGGTGACCCTAGCAATTACAGGCCAGGAAGCCTAACTTCAGTACCAGACAAATTGGTTAAAACTATAGTAAAGAATAGAATGACCAGACATATAGATGAACACTATATGCTGGGGAAGAGTCAACATGGCTTTTGTAAAGAGAAATCATGCCTCACCAATCAATTATAATTCATTTAGGCTTTAAACAAGCATGTGGACAATGATGATCCAGTGGATACAGTGTACTTAGACTTCCAGAAAGGCTCTTAAGCAAAGCAGGCAGTCATGGGATAAGAGGGAAGGTCCTCTCATGGCTCAGTAACTGGTTAAAAGATAGGAGACAAAGGGTAGGAATAAATGGTCAGTTTATACAGTGGAAAGAAGTAAACAGTGGAGTCCATGAAGGATCTGTACTGGGACCTGTGCAGTTCAACATATTCATAAATGATCTGGAAAACCCAGTAAGCAGGGTGGTGGCAAAGTCTGCAGATGATACTATGTTACTCAAGATGGTTTTAAGTCCAAAGATGAATGTGAAGAGTTACAAAGAGATCTCACTGAATTGGATGACTTGGCAACAAAATGATAGATGAAATTTAGCGTTGGTAAGGGCAAAATAATTGCATTGGACAACATCAACCCAACTATACATACAAAACAATGGAGTTTAAATTAGCTGTTACCATTCAAGAAAGAGATCATGGAGTCGTTGTGGATAGTTCTCTGAAAATATCTGCTCAATGCGCAGTGGCCATCAAAAAAGCTAACCATATTAGGAACCATTAGGAAAGAAATAGATAAGATAGAAAATATCACAATGCCACTATGTAAACCCGTGGTCCCCCCACGTCTTGAATACTGAATGCAGTTCCAATCGCCCACCTCAAAAAAGATACAATAGAATTGAAAAAAGTACATTAAAAGGTAACAAAAAACTTAGGGGTATGGAACAAGATGACTGAGGGGGTTATGATAGAGGTCTATAAAATCATGGCTGGTGTTGAGAAACTGAATAGGGAAGTGTTAGTTACCCCTTCGCATAACACAGGAAACAGGAGTCACCCAATGAAATTAATAGGTAACATGATTAAAATAAACATAAGTAAGTACTTCTTCATACAACACACCGTCAACTTGTTTGGAACTTGTGGCCAGCAAATGGTTGTGAAGGCCAAAAGTATAACTGTTAAAAAAAACAACTGATGAGTTCTTGGAGAATAGGTCCATCAATGGCTATTCGCCATGATGGTCAAGGGCATAATGCCATGCTCTGTGTGTTCCTAAGCCTCTGCCTGCCAGAAGCTGGGACTGTATGATGGGATGGGTCACTTGATAATCAACCCTGCTCTGTTCATTCCCTCTGAAGCATCTGGCATCAACCACTAAAGGAAGACAGGATACTGGGCTAGATGGACCCTTGGTCTGACCCAGTCTGACTTTGGCAGACCGGGTGCCAGCTCGTGCCTAGGCCCCTCGGTCTCAAACAAACACTGACAAATACATTGCTGGAACCAGTCTGGCTGATGTGTGTGTGTGGATTGTTAAAACAGGTATTCGAATAATAGGAATGTGTTTAGACTTTATGAAATGCTCGTAAATTGCTGCATGCATTAATACAGGTTGGACAAACACCTGTCAGAATTCTATTCTGACTGACATGAGTAAAATTAGCCACATAAAAATCTTCAATGAACTATAAGTAAAACAAATTCCATAGCTTCATGCTGTTGTAGAACTAGCAGATATTTTCTTGTATCAATGAAAGACAATAATTGGTATGCAAACCTGCATGCTCACCTACAGTAGCTGCCTGCTCAAAAATGCATATTTTTTTTATTAAAATGGGGATACTTTAATCTCAGTCTAATTTTATCTTTAGGGAAGTGATATCCCTAGACAGCCTACAGCTAAAACCCTCTAGATGTAATAGTGCAATTTATATTCAAACCAGCATGTGTATCTGTCAACATGTTGGTCTCCTGTATCTGCCATCTCTTATTTATAATCCTGCTCAGATTAATGAATGACAGTCGTTCTCATCACAGGAAATTTGATTAATCAATTTAAGTGCTTAATCACCAGAGCCTGGGTGAGAACCCTACAAAAGGAATCTCACTCCGATGCAGATGCATTTAAAAAGGAGAAAAAAATGTCAAATCTTTCCCACTCAAACAGTACAAGATGTAGAGATTGTACTTGGGATTCTTGACAGGTTTACAGAATTCCCACGAAGTTAAAAAGGAAAAGAGGGTACTCTTTCCTCAGGGCTAATAGTCACCGTCAATTATTCAACTGCAAAATATCTTTTAAACTATGCCATAATCTGTCAAAAATGGCCTAGATATTTTTCCCTTTTTAAAAAAAATACTATACTTCCTCTAATTACTGAATCATAGATTATAAGGCCAGAGGGGACCGCTGATGATCTAGTCTGACCTCTTGCATAGCACTGGCTAGCAGACTTTCCTGAATTAATTTATCTTGGAACTAGAACATATTTTTTAGAAAAATGTTCAATGTTGATTTAAAGGTTTCTAGTGATTGAGAATCCACCATAACCTTTGGTAAATTGTTCCAATGGTTCATTATCTTTACTGGGTACTTTTTGCACCTTATTTCTAGTCTAAACCTTCCATGTTCTTGTTATATCTTTCTCTGCTAGATTTAAGAGTCTTCTAGTATCAAATTTCTGTTCCCCGTGAACATACTTACAAACTATAATCAAGTCACCCCTTAACCTCTTCTTTGAGAAGCTGAACAGATCAAGCTCCTTGAGTTTTTAAGGTATGTTTCCAATCCCTTAATCATTCTCCTGGCTCTTCTCTGAATCCTCTCCAATTTTTTGACATCCTTCTTCAATGTGGACACCAGAACTGGACATGCTATTTCAGAAGCAGTTGCACCAGTGCCAAATTGAGAGTTAATATAACCTCTCTACTCTTATTCAATATTTATACTTCAAATGATCACATTAGCCCTTTTGATAACAGCATCAAACTGGGCGCTCAGTTCAGCTGATTATCTACAATGACCCCAAGTCCTTTTCAGAGTCATTTCTTCTCAGGTTAGAGTCCCCCATCCTGTAAATATGACCTGCACTGTTTGTTCCTAAATGTGAGACTTTATACTTGGCCATACTGAAATGCATATTGTTTGCTTTCACACAGCTTACGAAGTGATCCTGATTGATTGCTCTCTGACAATGTCAAGAACCAATCCCTGAAGGACCCCACTAGAACACACATGCTCAATGATGATTCTCTGTTTACAATTACATTTTGAGATCTATCAGCTAGCCAGTTTTTAATTGATTTAATGTGTGTCATGTTGAATTTGTATTGTTCTAGTGTCTTAATTAAAATGTCAGAGAAGGCCGGTCTAATGTCTATGTTAGACCTAAACTCATTCTCTGTATTTTAGGTTGCAAAGAACTCATTAATTGGACTTCAGTCAGCTTGGGATATCATAAAGCTTGTTTGTGAATAAAAAAATGAAGTGATGCATTATTATCTAATTTGGTAGTCAAAGACTGCATATGTCACCCTGAAGCCCTCCTAATCCTATCTGAGAACAATAGGAAAAGGAACACTATTTCCAGACCTCCTCACCCATCAATAAAATGTAGCTGTGCTTCAGAAGAGCCCTGGATACATACTAAAGCTAACTGTATATTCTGTCCTTCCGGTATGTTTTAAAAAAAAACAACAAGACAGATAAAAGAGACTCTTATAATCCAGTTGTCTGTGGCTGGCGTACAGATAAATTCTAATTAAAAAGGAAATAATCATTAAAAGAGGTATCCACTCTGAATAGTGTAATTAATCAAGCACTTCATAATACATATTCATACTCTACTTTCCAGTCAGAAAATTGAAGGCAGTGAATATAATATAAGGACTTGTTCCTAGGCCAGATAAGGCAGTGCTATTGTGACCAGCCACTTTTGGCTGTCTAGTATCCTGCTGCTCAGTACTGTTTGCAATGGTACAGAGACCTCGTCTAATTCTTTGGTAGCTATCTTTCTCTTCCTTGAGACCTAGGACACTGATGTGTGTGGACCCTCACAACCTTCCCAGGAAAGATTTGTGGGAGCTGAAGGCCATATCTCTGCACTTTAAGATCACACTTTGATCCTAAACATCTTACCAAGATTCTCCAACATAAAATCTGAAAGCTATTTTTTCCGAATAATGATGAATGTTAACATACTGAAATAGTTACATGATTCTGAAGTAAAATATAACACAGATAAATGCAAAACCAATGGTTATAAATATGTCTCAGAGTAAATATAAAATGACATACAATTTTCAAGAACCATGGAATAGCGATGAATAACTACATGAAATGTTAGACAATGTTAAGAATCAATTAAGAAAGCAAACAATTAGGCTATACAGTTATAGTTAACATACTAGGATGCATCACTGACAGTTGAGAAGGTAGAGGATGGAAAAACAAAATTAATCCCTATGTTAGAGTAAGTAAACTATGAAAATGGGATCCTAGAAAAAGGACTTTATACAGTATAAAGGGTGAACTGTATAAACCTTAGTCATGCTGCAGTCGGCATAATCACACAACACAGCAGCCTCAATACGCTCTTGCACTTCAACAAACATTCACATAAATTACATGCAAACAGCATGTTCAAAATGTGTTTAATTGTTGACCAAATGTGCATACAATAACCAGAGCTACTTCTAATCAGCAGCTTCCTCTGGAATTAGAATACAGAGATGTGCTGGATACAGTTTGCCCCACAGAGGCTTCTAATAACCCTGATTTGATGTATAACACAAATGGCAGCACAAGGTGATCGTGCACTACTGTGAGGTTTCAGAGAGATTGAACTGCAGCCCCTTGTTGGTTAGAGTAAGGAACCACTGGTTTTTCTCCATATATACATAGAGTGTGCAGGAACCAGAGCAGCCTACGATTTTACCCTAATTGTGCATTCAACTGTGAAAAGTGAGTTAAAGTTCATAAAATGTCAAAATAACTTACAAGAATAGATGTTGATGGGAAAAGGTGCAGAAGGAAGACAGAGACTGAATTAGTCCAAACAAAAAGGCCAACTAATGTAATTCAAGGACTATGTTAGAATCATGCCTGGTAAACAAGAAAAGAGGGGACCAAAAATTAATGGACCAAAATTGGTGTGTCACAATTTAGACCTGATTCGTAAACAAAATAATGGAGGAATGTGATATTCCATCACTCTCTTTTAGAGTTCTCAGATAAAGACTAAGAGGAAAAGCTGGCTACTGTGGTTCTGGCTGAGTTTCACCAGGACTGAGTTTCATTGCCACAATCTAGTGTGACACAATCGTGCCTTCTTCACCCACATCCTGAGAGATGTCCAACCAGACCAAGCCAGAGAGAGCGACTCAGATGACACCACCACTTCCACTGGCTCTGGCTAAATCTCAAATGCCAGCTGGGATATGAGACTTTGTCTGAAACACACAACACCCTTTTCTTTCCATATCTTATGCCTTCTCTTCTCTCTCTCTCCTTTTCCATTCTGTCTAGTAAGAGTCTGGCTTAGCTAGCCAAGACTGCATGTGAGTCTCTGACTAGAAAGAGGCAGCTAAATGCAATGCCCTGAACTGCCCAATGCTAGTATAAGTTTGCCAGATCTTGGAGTGGCTAGTAGATTCATAGATTCAAGGACTGGAAGGGACCTCGAGAGGTCATCGAGTCCAGTCCCCTGCCCTTATGGCAGGACCAAATACTGTCTAGACCATCCTTGATAGATATTTATCTAACCCACTAGTAAGGCTGTGTGCTATTCCTATGTTTCTCTAGTAGCGAGGTTGCAAGTGAAAGTCAACATCAGAGACAGAATCTGCATTTTCTATCTTTGAAGTTCTTTTTTTCTTCCCTCTTGTGTGTGTTTTGTCATTTAGAAAACAAGACTGGACTTTAACAACAACAGTACCAGCCCATCTCAAATTACTATTTCTCTTTTCCCCAAAATGGACACTTATTACCATCTATGACTGTCAAGTAGCAGGGTTTTCCTTATTAAAACCTCTCTCCAGCTAAAGAGAAAGAGAACAAGACATGTTTTTAAAATAAAAGCCTTACTTAATACTTTACATTTCAAATGCTTTAACTTTTCCCCCTCTTTTTTTGTATCTTTCATAAAAGGTAATGGTGTGTTTACCACGGTACTAAGCAGGCTGAGGTTTCTGTATATCAAACCCCAAACCTCATTTAAAACCGCTTAATGTTGGACAATTTCAGGGTCATGTTAACATCTTTAACTCTTTGGGCCCTTTATTCCATCTAAATTAATACAACAGCCCATGCAGCTGGACAGAAAGTTTGTCCCATAAAATGCTGAATTGTGAAAAAAGATTTTTCTTGTATCCTCCTTTTAACCATTACTTGTGACTGGACTGTGCCTGTGTCTGGGCAGCAGTGAGCAACTCAAAGGATGGCCCATGTGTGCTGTGGTCATGGGGCTGCCCAGCAGAGACATGTTACCTAGTTAGTCCTGGTGAGTCTGGCTATTGGGCATCTTGAGGCCTTTTCACCCTCGGGCTGCTGTGGTGAGGACAGTTTACCTTCTCCATACTCCTCCTGATGATATGCATGAGGGACGGAAGGTGTTTAATATTGTGCCTTTCTCCCCTAAGACACACTTGAGAAAAAGGCTATACAAATCTCCAGGGTTTATTTGGTGTGCAAAAAAATGGCCAAACAAAGAAGGTAAAGCAAAGTCTTCTCTTAATCTGCCTGCCAGGCATCAGCCTCTCTCCCTAATGCATTTGCTTAGGCATTTTCTGCACAGAAGGTAATAAAGACTGTAATAAATAATTCTCCTCTGGTCTGCTGGAAAGATGAAGGGCCCTCGATAGAGATAACAAGAGATACTGGGCTCTGTGGGAGACAGCAAATGTTTGTTACATTTGAGTGAAACCTAGCAAATGACAAGTTCTCTATCTTACAGAAGGTTTGCAGCTACTTGAAACCAAGGACCCAAATCATAATGTTTCTTTCCATTACACATCTGTGTTTGTTATTGCGAAAGAAAAAGAAAATTAAAGGCTGTAAATTCCATAAACATGATTTCTGCATGAGCACAGGAGTAGGGAAGCACAGTGACAGCACTTAGAAACTTACGCACTTATTTCAAACAGGACCAAATGTATAATCTTCAACAAAAGCAAAGGGACAATCATTCAGCACCAGGTTTAAAAACACTGGGAGGACAAATTGTACCAGCTTGTTACAGATCTTTTTTCTCTCTGACCTATGTCTTTAAATCCATTCATTTGATGGATACTTTGAAAACAAGGGTCGTTTCAGTGGTATAGCGATTAACTCAGATGATAGTAGTCAAGCTGATAAAGAGATGGCATGCAAAACTCTGCATGAATTAAGCAGCACACAGATTCAGAAACTCCAAAGATAAAGGCTTGAATCTCTAAGTGGGAATAACTGATCTGGTACAGAAGCTTCTAGAAAGGAAAGATAAAAGCTGTAGTGAATGCATGGAAACCAATGTCCATGCCCACAGACTCCAGTGCCCATGTGATCAGCTGATTAGAGCAATCACATACAAGCAGAAGCAGAAAGTGGAGTCAGCTGGAGAGGTGAAACACAGAAGCATGTTCCAGATACTATGCAGGAGCTGGGGTGAATAAGGACTATAAGATCCCTGAGGGTATGTCTACACAGCAATGTGAGCCTAGGGTGAGTGGGACCTGAGTCAGCTGACCCATGTCAGGGGACCCTGGGTTTGAGTGTCTCCACTAAATTTTAACCCTAAGTTAAGGATTTTCTGACCCCTGCTTGAACCGAAGGCTCTGGCATCCACACCGCAGTGCACAAAGTAACCCTATCCCAAATGCCTAGCACCCACAGCGTGCACACACAGACAGACAGAGAGACACATGCTCTAGCAATGTGGTGCACTGAAGGAAAACTCCACTGCCCACCCGGCACATTACACATTTTCCTCCTCCCAATATATGGCTTTTTCCTGAAAAGAAGCCCTGGAGACTAAATATGGTTTTAAAATATCTATGACAGTTTGCCAAATCTGGCTAACTCACAGCTCTGCAAAAGTAATCGTCATGGGAAAATCATCATTTAACAGGGTGTTTCTAGTGGATTTCTGCAGATATCAGTACTAGGCCCAATGCATTCAACATTTTCATCAATAATCTGTGAGTAAATAAAAAATCACTGCTGATAAAATGTCCAGATGACAGACTGGTGGGATGGTAAACAACGAGGACGACAAGGCAGTCATATAGGCCAATCTGGATCACTTGGTAAACTGGGCCAATTAAAATCAAATGCATTTTAATACAGCCAAATGCAAAGTTACACATCTAGGAATTAGGAATGCCAGCCATATCTAGAGAACGGGGGACTGTATCATGGAAAGCAGTGACTCTAAAAAGGATTTAGGGGTCATAGTGCACAAGCAATTGAACATGCATTCCCAGTGCAATGCCGTTTAGTTTATCAAAAAGAAGACTGAGAGAAGACTTGATGACAGTGTATAAGTACCTTCATGGGAAGAAATACTGGATATTAAGGGGCTCTCTCGTGTAGCAGAGAAAGGCATAACAAGAACCAATGCAGGGAAGCTGAAGCCAGACAAATTCAAACTGAAAATAAGTCATACTTTAACAGTGGGGATCATTAGCCATGGTGGATTATACTGGATAGCCTCTCTGGAAGATATGCTTTAGCCAAAACACAAGTTATTGAGCTCAGTAATGGAGTAACTGGATGAATACAGGAGGCAGACTAGTAGGGTGACCAGATGTCCCAATTTTATAGGGACAGTGCTGATTTTTGGGTCTTTTTCTTATATAGGGTCCTATTACCGCCCAGCCCCTGTCCCGATTTTTCACACTTACTGTCTGGTCACCCTAGAGACTAGATGATCTAATGGTCCTTCTGGCCTTAAGATCTATGCATTATCCATCTCACTGAAGCATTAAAAATGAACATGTAGGGTCTCCTGGGACACCTACAGAATAGGGCACAATTAGAGCTGCAACATCATCAGGCCTGACTGCTTCAGAACAGCTCAGCTTGAGAAGAATTGGCTGCACTGACAACTAATATCAATCATTCTGAGGTTATTATAGTCCAAAAGAATATTCAAGACTAAGAGGAGGAAGATAATTAGTAAGTGACAAGAAAATTCACCGATGGCTCAAAATATATGTGAATCACAGCCCAAATAGCACATATATCCAGTCAGATGCAGAAAGCATCAGGATTGTTACTTCACTAGCTTTTCAACATCTTACATTTGTATATGATAAGTGATTAGAGAACAGACTACCTATTCTGCCTTATGCATAAGCAGTCTGGGATGAAACTTTATACAACACCTCATGCAAGGTAAAGTTATTAGCGATTGCAAGCAATTAGCATATCTCAGGATCATGCCCAGAGGAAAGAATGTATAAGCCAAATGACAGACTCAGAGTTTGCAGTTTAATTTGGAAATCTAGGGTCATCTATCCTTAGACTGGAGAAAACCAGCTCACTGAGTGAGTGAATTACATGAAAGCCATATGAAAGGCTACTTTTTTTCCATGAGAAAATATGCCAAACCCAAATCCTCCCTCGCAGTTACTTAAGCAAGAAATGTAAAACATCCAGGCCAGAGCATCCCAGTGCAGGCAAATAATTAGGCTTCCCACACAATATATTGCATCTACAGTAACTTGTGCAGCTGCACCTTTTTTCAGGTATAAAGATTTCTTGACTGTCACCACAAGGTTAGAAGAACTATGAGCTGGAAAATCATGCAGCATATTAAAGTCAAACTGAAATATGGCCACAATACAGAAAACATTTTATTCTCTTTTAGAAATTGTTATAAAGAGAATATAATAAAAATGTTGCAAATGAGTCAAGTGTTTTCTTCCTAACTCAACAATAAAAAGTATGTCAAAGAAATGCCTGAAATCCTAATAGAAGAAAAAATAACGGACCTGAGGTATGACAGGATTTAACTGAGGTTTTACTTGAAGCCTTTAATCATGTCAGCAGCATAAATGGAAAATCAGATACAAATCTGTACTAACTACTAACGTATACCTTGGTTGCTTCAGCTATAAGAGAGATAGCTGAGACTGAAAAAATTCAGAGGAGATTAATGAAGATGGTTTGATGTCTACATAGATTTATATATGTACAAAATAGGATTATTTAGTTTAGAGGAGCAGAGCTGTGATTGAAGTATAGCATACAAAAATATGAAGGGTTTAGTTACTCGATTTTAACATATGGTATAATGAAACAACAGAGGGTCTCTTGACTAAATCAATGGCTGACCAATGGTCCTTTTAGCTGAGTATCCTGTCTTTTGACAGTGGACAGTGCCAGATGCTTCAGAGGGAATGAACAGAACAGGACAATTTATAGAGTGATCCACCCCCCCAGTCCCAGATTCTGGCAGTCAAAGGTTTAGGGACACTCAGAGTATGGGGTTGTGTCCTTGACCAATTTAGCTAATCCTCCATGAATGTATCTAAAACCCAGCCATACTTTTGGCCTTCACAACATCTGCTGGCAACAAGTTCCATAGATTGACTGCGCGCTGTGTGAAGAGGTACTTCCTTATGTTTGTTTAAAACCTGCTGTCTGTTAATTTGACTGGGTGACCCCCTAGTTCTTGTGTTCTGTGAAAGGGTAAATAACACTTCCCTATTCACTTTCTGTGCAACATTCATGATTTTATAGACCTCAATCATATCCCCTGTAGTCATCTCTTTCCAAGCCAACTAGTCCCAGTCTTTTTAATCTCTCCTCGTATGGAAGCTGTGCCAGATCCCTAATCATTTTTGTTGCCTCTCTCTATACTTTTTCCGATTCTAACATATTTTTTAGATGGGTGATCAGAACTTCAGGCAGCATTCAAGGTGTGGGCATACCATGGATTTATAGGGTGGCATTATGATATGTTCTGTTTTATTATCTATTCCTTTCCTAATGCTTCCTAACATATTGAGCAGATGTTTTCAGAGAACTATTCAGAATAACTCCAGAGTTTCTTTCTTGAGTGGTAACAGCTAAGTTAGACACCATTATTTTGTATAGTTGAGATTATGTTTTCCAATGTGCGTTACTTTGAACTCATCAACATTCAAGTTCCATCTGCCATTTTCTTGCCCTGTCACCCAGTTTTGAGAGATCCGTTTGTAACTCTTCACATTCATCTTTGGCTTAACAATTTTAAGTAATTTTATATCATCTGCAAACTTTGGCACCTCACTGTTTACCCCCTTTTCCAGATAATTATTGAATATGCTGAATAGCACTCGTTGCAGTATAGATCCTTGGGGGGTGCTGCAATTTGACTTTTTCCATTGTGAAAACTGACCAGTTATTCCTACCCTTTGTTTCCTATTTTTTAATCAGTTACTGATCCATGAGAGGACCTTCCCTCTTATCTCATGACCTCATATCTTGCTTAAGAGCCTTTGGTGAGGGACTTTATGAAAGTCCAAGTACACTGTGCCGGCTGCATCACTCTTGTTCACATGCATGTTTAAACTCTAAAGAATTCTAATAGATTAGTAGGGCACGATTTCCCTTTACATAAGGCATGTTGGCTCTTCCCCAACATATTGTGTTCATCTATGTGCCTGACAATTCTGTTCTTTACTATCATTTCAACCAATTTGCCTGGTACTGAAGTTAGGCTCACTGGCCTGTAATAGCTACGATCACCTCTGTGGGCTTTTAAAAAAATAGGCATCACATTAGCCATCCTCCAGACATCTGGTACAGAGGCTGATTTAAGTGATAGGTTACATACCACAGTCAGTAGTTCTGCCATTTCAGAACCCTTGGGTGATACTATCTGGTCCTGGTGACTTAACTGTTTAATTTCTCAATTTATCCCAAAACGTCCTCAATTGACACCTCAGTCTGGGACAGGTGTTCAGATCTGTCACTGAAAAAGAAAAGCCTCAGGTGTGGGACTTTCCCTCACAGGGTCCATTTAGCCCAAGTCAGAGCCCCACTGCCCAGAGCCAAAGCCCTGAGGCTTCCACAGGCGCCCCGCTGGGCAGTGGGGCTCTGACTTTGGGTCTGGCCCCTCTGCCCAGCGCAGCAAAGCTCAGGCTTCAGTCCCCCTGCCCAGGGTCCTTCAGTAATTTTCGTTGTCAGAAGGGGGTCACGGTACAATGAAGTTTGTGAAACCCTGCCATAGACGTGAATGAAACTATTTCAGATTCACAGAAGCGTAACAGAGACCAGAATGGCTTCAATGGAATCCTCATGAGCACAAAGGGTTTACAAGACCTGGCCCTAGTTTTGCAGCAAATACATTAAAAAAGCAGTTTGCAAAGATCTCGGAACCTTCAAACTACCGGAGTTTGTCCATTACCAATAATACGATCTCATGCTTCAAAGCATGAATTCATTGTCACAGGGATCAGGAAGGAATTCCTCCACTATTTACATAGCATTGTACAATCTGATAGGTATCTTAAAAAAAATACGCTCGCCTGTGAAACATCACGTATTGATATCAGGGAGAGCAGGATCCTGGATCTGATGGCCTAGTTCTATGGCATGGGAACTTCAAAGCTCCTACATATGAAGAAGTGTGTGTAAATGTATCAATTTATCCTCTATTTATATACCCTGATTTGCTATTTTTTTTTTTTTTTATTTTTTTTTTTTTCTATTATTTTTTTTGATATATATTATTATATATTATTTTTTTTTTTTTATATTTGCACACTGAAAAAAAAAATCAGCTGGGTGTGATGAGAATCTATAGTGCAAATACAGTGCATGGAGCTTTATTCCAAGAAGTTCCCAAAATCCCAACTCCACCGATTACACAAGGTGATGATGCATCTCTCAGAATCAGGCAAGTAAAGCAGTATTTTACAAATTTAACCCCCCCCAAAAAATCAACCCACATGCTAGTAAAAGCGTTAACCCACAAGAATAGAAATTTACGTAAGAATACATCAGACTCAGTCTAAAAATGACTGCATTCAATGTAGATGTCTGCCACTTAAAATGTGTTGGTCCAGGCTTCTTTCTATTTCTTGATTACTTTAGAACAAGAAACAATTAAAAGTTCTGGAATTTAATAATCAATACCCAAAGTCTTCCCTGTATGGTCAATTTAAATTCTTTGCAAGGAAGTCATATTTTACCTGTTAATCCCACAAAAATATTTGGGTAAAAAACATGATGAAATGAGGGGAAAGCCTGAGTGGATTCCAAGCAGGGGACTTCAGAAATTAATATTCAGTTCATCACTAAAAATATTTCTCATGCCAAGCCACTTAGGGTTATGAAATAGCCTTGCAATTCTGAAAATATACCAAATGTGCTCAAAACTTGGAAGGATCTGACCTTCAAACCTCCTTTCAATGGATCCCTGAATAAAATACTTTTTCTACATCTTAAAGCAAATTATTCTGTATGCCAATAACACAATCTTACCATTCCAATTTAAAATCCTTAAGCCCTCACTATAGTTCACAAGCTATGGCAGGAACTACAACAAGTATGCATTGAAGAATGTCTTTCTGGACAAGCTGTTGTAGAAATGCCAAGTTTACATTGCTCACAATCAAATTTTAAATATTTCATTCATGTTCCAAAAATCCAAACATCAAAGCATTAATCTCAAGATTAGCGTGGCTAAATTTATTCAAGTTCACAATGAGCAAACAGAACTGAGCTTTTTTGACATTCAATAAGCAGCAAAAAGGTCGATATTTTACTTGTATTAATTTTTCATCAAAGACTAGAAAGCTCATTTTCATGGTAGCTAATAAATGCTGGAACAGATCTGCTACTGCAAGATATACAGTAGTGGTATATCCTGGCAAATGAATAACAGCAGAATTTCAGAAAACATTCTCTTGTCTTCCTGGGATGACTTTATGTCTAAGATACTGTAAGTTGTTGCTCTGTTTCTTGAAGGGTTGTTCAAGACAATTTCATAATTATGACACTTATAATGTTGAGTAAGGAAAATACAACACAACCTCAGGGAGGAGCAAAAATCTGGCACATGCCCTGATAAAATGGGGCGGGGGGGAGGGAAGGCAAAGATCAAGGACCAAGAACTAGTTCATTCCTTATTTGTAAAAAAAAAATTTAGGAAAGACTTAACTGTGAGCTTGCCTTTATGTACGTGTTTAAGTCCTATTGGCTTCAGTAGGACCAAAGTACACAGTCAAGTGCTTTCCTGTGTCAGAGCCTTAAACTGCATCTTGCTTAAAGGTAGATTGTTCCTTTACCCCAGCCTTGTGTAAGAGTCGATATGTAGTCATAGTGCCAGCCACAGCCCAGGGAAGGAATTGTACCTCAAAGAAAGGAACTGTCCTTCCTTCCCCCTGTGACAGGGCAGATTGCGACGTCCATCTCATGCTGACTGAACTGTGCTGGCCAGGGCAATGGGAGGGGGAGCCATGGCTCTGCCCTGCCCCTGTCCCTCTCTACTTCACCCACCTGCACGTGAGGCAGAGAGTACCGCGCACAGCCCCTGCTCTTTTCTTCATGTCTGCAGTAACGATGAGGGGAGGGTATAACTCTCCCTTATATGCCAGATGGCCACATCAAGCCAGGCCACAATCTGACCCTTGGATTGTAAACTAGTCTGGGCTAGAACTCAGTCTGCCTCTGCAGAGTACGTGGGACAATGGGATCCTGATCCTAATTGGGCCTTTGGCTGCTACTGTCATATAAACAATAAAACTATCCAAACCAAACACACATGATTAACTGCAGAATACTGCTGCATTCAAATCTGAAATCTCCCCCATAACAAAGAGTATCAATTGAATCAATACAGGTATGGAGCAGATAACAGGCTAGGAGTCAAAATGCCTCATGTCTGCACTTTCTACATAAAACTGTAGTTATCCTAGACCTCACTGTTTAGATGATAATTGATACTCCATGAAACTACATGGCTCAAACTGAAATGAACCTGCCTCTTTCTGTTTCTCTGGGCTTCAAGTTCTTGCCATGGCCACAGATAAGCACTAGCTATTATACATCTGGAATAAGGTTCCACAAAGCACTGATGAAAGTCAAATATGATTGGCTGGGGGGTTAAGACAAACTGCCTTTTTCCTAGACACTTCTTTTAAAAACCCAGCAGTTCAGAGACGTTTGGCCAAACAGAATGCTGGTATCACAGTTAGCGAAATGCCTCCTCCCAGCTGGCAGGACATTGGCCGCTATGGAATTTGCCTTACCTCATCCCAACCTAGCTTTCAGGCTTCCAATTTCAACTGGGAGGGAGCAATCATAATTTATAAAACAAACTTTTAAATTTTAATGTCATTTATTCTGCTCTTTCTAGTCCAAAAGGCTCCGTTCACTGGGACCGCTCCGCTACGTTTCTCAATCCTGAAGCCCAAACCAAACTACTTTTTCAGAACCCTGAAGGCTGTCATAAAGTCCAGCCTTGCTATCCCTTTACTTAAGCCAGGGGCAAGACTGACATGCTAGGCTGCTCTTATCAGTCCTTGCACTCTGCCCTGTCTCCAGAAGCAGCTGCTTTGAGAAGCACTTTTATTTGCTTTGCATCTATGGGCACATCTGCTGGGTTCTGCTGTGGCTGGTATTCCTGATGGGTGGCCCAACAGTTTTGCAAGAAGTAGAGATTCTACACTAATCCTACTCTTTCCAGGAGCGTGACAAATAGAATGGCTCCTGTAACCATGAGTAGAAGGACCTCATCCACCCTCTCCTATAGATGCTGAGTATCCTGCACGCAAAGGCTCTCTGTGCTCAGCTCCGAAAGGGGTGAAACAAACCCCATACTGCAGTACTGCACAAGAAGTAAGTGCTACTTAAATCCAATTTAAGCTCCGTTTTCAAGGTTTAAGTGGGACTTAAATGATGACATTTCATTCTCTAGGAGCAGTATCCACTTACAAGGCCAGCATTAAATCCTCCTGTGCATACACACTTGAAGTCCTTTCTAAATTTTACCTGTTTCCATTATAAAAATGTAACTTCAAAAACTGATTAGTGCTTTTGCATGTAATTTGTATAATTCAAACCTTAACAACCATCTGATAGCTCAGAGGAAGATTGATTGTGGCATTTGTAAACTTAAGTATTGTTTATTTTCATTTTTGTAAAGAGCAGTTTATCAGCATCCCGGGGAAGAGGCAGGAATATATACGCAAATACTTCTTTACTGTCAAGTGAAAATACTTCATTGAGATTGACCATGTACTGAGTCTTACTTAAGCTGGCTACATCAGTAAATCAAAAAGCAATATTTTCTCAGTCACTGAAACCAACTCACGTTTGTTTGGGATTTCAAGAAGAAAAAGAAAATCCTGTGTTGCTAGCTTCCCCAAATTGGAGAATTCGAAGATAAACAGCATGTTAATACAACAAAAAGTACCATTAAAAATGAGTCCTTCGGGAGTGCACAAACCGGTTCCCTCAACCCTTCAATTCATCAGTTTTATCCAATACATTGGCTGCAGATTTTCAAATCGACAAGAATTTACCAACTGCACTTTCATAAGTAACAGTGGACGTAAATCATCATCTCAGGCTGGTCACATGACATGCACAGTGTCACTTCCACGTCAGATTTCATTATCAGTAACTGTAAACAAATAATCCTTCTCAAAGAACCCTGTTCAGTGTACAGACTTCCAGAGCGCACTGGTTTCATGTATCCTAGGAAGAGCTTAGAACCAGGCTTACTTGTGAGGAGGAAGCAGAGAAGAGTTGGAAGGGAAAAGCGAGTCCCCGTCCCAGAAACAATCTCAAGAATAAGGGCCACCAAAGGACTTTAAAGCACATTTAGAATTGATGCTGAATATTCACCATCTACACTCACTTCCAGCATGAGACTCACTGTCCTTTCCTGCAATACCATACAAGCCCCTCCTGGGAAGCTCCAACACCCATTCTGATGTGGTCTCAGCAGAAGGTGCATAGAGTTCGGTTACTTGGAACTCCATGTTTAATTCATATGAGAAGAATAAAGGACACATGATGCAATATGTGAAATGTGTGTGGGTCTGATTCGGTTCTCACAACCATGTAAACCTAGAACCCATGGAGTTGCACTGGCGACAAGTAGGTACATATCAGGCCCACTCTCTGGAACTGCTTATTTGTATCGCGAGAGATAAGGTGGGTGAGGTAACAAGCTTTTGTTGGTGAGAGAGACAAGCTTTCGAGCCAAACAGAGCTCTTCTTCAGGTCTCAGAACCTCACCCACCTTGTCTCGCTAATAGCCTGGGACCAACACAGCAACGACTATACAGCATATTAGTACTATGTTAATGCAGCCTAGACATGTTTAACAATCCACCTTGCCAAGGAGAACAGAGTGCAGGATTCACAGGACAGATACTGTAGGCATATTGTTCAATATACTAAGTCATACAAATGTACCCCAAGTGTTATATTTACCCCATCCTTTCTTGAGTAGTGCCTCACAACACACACACACACACACACACACACACACTCCGCATGATCTGCCATCTGAACATTAAAGTAAAAGAAACAATGCTCCTCTTAACTAACAAGTAACAAACTCCTTTTGGAGTGGAATGGACTTTAAGTGTGAACTCATAGCAGCTGGGGGAGGGACAGCTCAGTGGTTTGAGCACTGGCCTGCTAAACCCATGGTTGAGAGTTCAATCCTTGAGGGGGCCATTTAGGGATGGGGGGGCACTGTGATGGACAGTACTTGGTCCTGCTAGTGAAGACAGGGTACTGGACTCAATGACCTTTCAACATCCCTTCCAGTTCTATCAGATAGGTATATCTCCATATATTATATTATTATAAAAAGGATAAATCTATTTCTAAGAATTATTCTCACCAGGGTGGAGCATGAGTAATGGGCCCTTATGTTTTGTTTGTTTAAAATCCATCAACTCATACAGTAGAATAAAGCAAATAATTTGGTGACTGAAAGTTCCTACGCTGCTATGGGCAGGAATATAAAACATCTCTGTGGCCCATAAAAAGCCAGGCTTGCACCTTGTTTAGAGGAGATTTTTTTTAAATTGGCATAAAGCAGAAGGACTATGACATGGAGGTTCCCTTCTGAAAATCTGGCTGTTGTTTTGCAGTTGTTAGTGCATCTCTTCAAACTTTTGATAGATTTATATCTGAAACTGCAATTAACACCTTTTGCAGGTCACCCCACAAGATTAATTTTCTGAACATAGATTAATGAAAATGCGTACTAAAGTGTTCAGAAAATATTTTCTCTATTAATCTCAATCAGTAGCAGATTATTGCTAGGGTGGCTAATGAAGATGTTGTATTATTCAGGTGAAAACATGGAGTGAAAGAACCACAGTTAAGCTTTCCCAGGCCCCCATGAGAGGATGGCTCTGACAGGAAGAACTTTGTTAATGTCATTTATAGGGAAATGCATAATGGGGCTTAGATAGCCAATCAATTATTATGTAGTTTGGAAATAAGTCACAGATCTCTCACACTGCCTCCTTTCTCTGCCTTAAGAAAACCAGTTTTTTACCTTTGTTTGGTGTAAATCAGGAGCAGGGTAAAATTTCCCATGTGCGCATATTGTAGCTCTGAAATCCTCATGTACCAACTATTTGTACTTACCCTACATACTCCTGAAATGCAGCAAGAATGTCCTGGAGCCTCCTATTCACAGCATCCTAGTCTATTACTGTACCATGAATAAAGTCACTCAAGGCAGCAAACTGCATCTGAAACATTCCAGACAATGTATTTACAAGCGTAAGACAACTTTGTTTCAAATATACAGACACTGGTCCGTGGGCATATTCCTGTAGCCCTTGCTGGAGAATATAGTCACTCAGTGCCAGAGCTCCTTGATACAAAGGAATGGGATTCCCTGATGCAATCTGCTGAAGGGGAGCTCCCAAGCTGCCTAGGGCCAGGACACCATATGTTAGAATGACTTCTCAATGCTTCCTCCACTTCCAAATCGCTCCTCAAGACTCAAGCTTATCAACTGCTCAGCCTCCACCATTGATCTTCGTCTTCGTTCAGGACCTGGCCAAACACTCAGCTAATCTTTTGTACGTATTCCTTTAAAAATCCAAAGCGGCCCTTAAACCCATCTCATGCTCTCACTTGTGACATGGTTCCCAAAAGTTTGCTTCCTGCCATTCTTCACTACCTAAAGTCTAATTAAGGCTAAAGATTCCGAGGGCACAGATCTGTCATTTTATTTTTATGCAAACCTGTATTGATAAGTAATAAACAGTAACATTAAGGCTTTAAAAAGTTACTATCACTATATGAGTTAGTTTAAAAGGATGTATTAACCAGTAACATAATTTTGCACCATAAACACTCAGAGTGATTCAGTGAGTTTATTTCTGAGTGGTTGCAAATGAGAAGCCACTTGCTACTTCTAATGCGCCCTCTGAATGGATGGCACATTATATACAAATCAAAAGGCAAATCGTTGCTCAGAGGAACTTGCAGTCTAAGGACTTGAACTTGTAAGGTGCTGGGCATCATAAACTCCTCGCATGTCAATCACTGCAGAGTTTCATAGAATCATAGAAGATGAGGGTTTGACGAGACCTCAGGAGGTCATCTAGTCCAACCCCCTTCTCAAAGCAGGACCAATCTCAATTAACCCAGTCACAGGGAGGCAAATCCCAACTGAGATGGGCTCTGTACAGGCCACAGCTCCAACTAGCCTGGCCTGACAGTGTTGGTTCCTTGCTGAGACAGACTCAGCACTGCTAGGGTCTCATCTGGAAGAACGGCAAACTATGGGCATTCAGGTCTTAGTTGCAGTAACATAGAAGACACACATACGTGAGTTCAGACGTTGATTGGGGCAGGAGGTCCTGTTTGTTCTATAGTGGTGAGGAGAATCTGAACTGACAAGTTAAGTGTTCATTCCAGCCCTCTGATGCTGAAGTACACAGTTCTGGCTACCTGGCGATCCTACACAGTAAAATTTACTCCTGATCACAGGTCCTGCACAAAGCCTGTGTGCCTCTCAAATTATACTTAATTCTCAAAATATGACTAAGATACAGAGCAATATTCAGTAGATGTACATATAGAATAAATATGTAGCACAGAGTAATAAAAGCATATAATCAGAAAATGCCTGTCTACAGCACACATTCATAGCTATGTGAAGTCTTGTAATTTCTCACTCATATACCTTGCCCTTGGAATCTCTTTTTATATTGTGATACTGAGAGATGTGGGTTAGAATTCCTGCTCAGTGAAATCAGATACTTGAGTTTAAGGCTGATGTTTTCTTCTGTTCTCCTGACAATTCAGAAAGTCTTCATCAGGAGCAATGCAATGATTAACTCAGACCTCAGGATGTGGATAAATAACTCATTCTTGTGGACAAGATTTTTTAAGGGCAAGGAACCCTAAAAGCTGAGTGGTTGCATAAAAGAGATTCAGCTGGTATTGCCTGTGCACCAGTCCTAACCCGGTGCCACTCCACCTAGCCCTCAGCATTTGTTGTGAAGGGATAGAAACTGAGACCTCGTCTGCCAGAGTAAAATATGGAGTGCGTTCTTTAAAATGACTGAAATTATTGTCATTGGGTCACAGACTCTGCCCCTTATGAATGCTTATTGATTGCTTAGACAGCAAAGAATTTGAAAGATCTGGTTTTAACCAGGGCTGTCCCTTTCTCCTGACAAATGGAACAAGATAAACTTCTTGGAAAACCAATTTTACAGTGAGTATGTGTCACTGATTCTCAATAAAACAAAGTTTGAAAAAAATACACTGAATTAAAAATCAAAGTATTTCAAGACACAAAATAAATTTCCTTCTGAAAACAGAGCACAACAAACTAAAAAATGTCTCTCTGCAAAGCATTTTGTTATATTTCTGACATTTCCACATATTTTACACAGAGTCTGTGTTTCAGTGACATTAAAGAGTATGAAACCTTCAGGGTGCCCTTATTTATGGCATCACAATTCTGTCCATGGAAACATACCAGAATGTCACAAATACTGGGACTAACAGGTTATAAGTTCTCCAACTTGAGCTGATACAAATCTATTTAAAAATCTTCAATCCCAAGGCATAAATATTGTCAGCTGATACAATTTCTCTTTGTTTTAAATACGACCTGAAAGGATTTTTAAGCCTTTTTCTTGGAAACACTTTAAAAATATACACAAATCACAAGTGATGTTTAACATCACTAAATAAAGCATTTAACACAAACAAAAAAATGAATATAGACATGAAGATTCTGCCATATGGATTTTACAGCACAAATGAAATCCTAAATCCAGTGATCTTTACAGATTTTAAGGCCCAGGGGTCAATAAAACTGGGGATGATATGCACCAGCACAGACAGACAAGGTCCTTTGCCCCCAAATACTCCTTTTTCCTGATTAGCCTATCTTGCATGTCCCTTTCTCTGATAATCATGCCTAGCTGCCTCTGTCTGCTGGGGTTGAAATGAATGGTGCATTCTACCTTTTTCTTCATATAGTTAAGGTAAACTTTTTGTTTACTAAATTTTGTCATCCCCAAGTTTATTTTCTTTCTGCAAATTCACCAGGCTGCTGTACTGCACTTTGGAATGGTTAAATGTAAATCCTGCTTCAGTTTTGTTTTAAAATAGCAAATCTGTTTCCATTTACCTATATTGCCTTAAGGAAGGAAGTTCCCTCTCACCAGGCTCAGTGTAAAATCAATTGTAATACAGACTTCATACTTTTCATAAAGGAAAGGCAAGAAGCAAGATAAAAAGCTAAACCCACATCCTCTGTCCTTTGTAAGATACACAAAGCCTCACAGTTACTGCCCCCTTCAAAGCTCCTTGTCCTTTCCAGGCAGATAGCAAACAATTACAGAGAAGCTGAGCTTCCTCCTCAGTAATTTACCTGTCCTGTTACAGTAACCGGAGCCAACACAGCTTTCGGATCAGCAGTGAAGGCTTCTTTGAGTTCAATACCAATTGTATTGATTTGATTCGATACTGAAACAACATCCAGATTGACTCACCTAAACTCTGCTGGGAGAAACACGTCTTTTTCACTTTTAAGAGAGACTTTTTATTATGAAAGCTGCTCTGTGCGTATAACTGGCACCTCTTTGCAGCTCAAGTCTGGTCTCAAAGTCCATTTGCAGAAGAAGAGCTCTGTGTATCTAGTAGCTCTCCCCCGTCTCCCGCTCTAGCCCTATGCAGACTCAGAACTGCATTTTGGGTCTCCTATTCTGAAAAGTGTTGAAACAGGGCAGAATTAGTCAGAAAATACGAGAAGGCACAGATTAGTTCATACGCCAAGCCATGCTGGAAACAACTAGCCATTACTTATTAGCATTGGGCCGCATTATACTAGGCACTGCACGTACACTGTAAGAGACGGTCGCTGTCCTGAAGTGCCTCCCGGAGAAGGGCAGCCAAGCAGAGCTTCTCCACAGGCTGCAATCTCTCTGATTGGCTGCCTTTCTACAGGAGGTAGAGGAAAAGCAGCCAATCAGATGGAGATTTCCCTATACATTACTCCCCCACAGAAGTGTCTGACAACCTGTAGTCTAAGGGGAAGACCCATGGAGTTGAAGGTTTGCTTACAATCTCAACAGCCCAAATGAAATAGACGAAGGATGGGAGAAAGGAATTTTCATCCTCATTTTACAAGTGAGTAGATGAGACTCAAAAGATGTATTCTGTGAAATGCTTAACTTTTAGCACGTGCTCACATCCCACTGATTTAAACAAAGGTGCTTTCCTGTACCCAGGAAAATATCAAGTGATTTACCCATGGTCACACAAGAAGTCAGTGGCAAAACAAGGTATCTCCTGATCCTCAGCCCAATGCCTTAACCACAAGATCATCCATCCTCTCAAACCATCACCTGGAACCTTATCTACAGTTGATAAGAGTTTCTTAAGATTCTCAAATAAATAAATAAAGCAAATCTGTAGTAAAGAATGCACTCGTCTGTTGGAATGGTACAGAGATCCTGATGTGTCATTTACATAAAGCATGTTCCAGCCAATAATCCCAAAATGCTCAAATACTCTACCAATAAATAGCATTGCATTGCAGGCTCTAGCTTTTATATAGGGATCACTTCGCCCACCAATGAAATGCAATCATATCTGGGATGAATTAGGGCATCCATTTAATAGTGTGCAGCACCATTATACAACGATACAAGGAAATGAAGAATACAAAACCAAAGTAGTGTTTAGGTAGACAGAATGACCAAACTGGTTAAGGGTTGTGTTTTTTTAAAAACATTAATGACCACAAATGGTCAGGACTTCAGTTTCATACTTTTTCTGAATTACAGAAAACCAGCAATACAGCCATCAAATACTTGATGTAGTGGCATAAAGGGGCTATAAAGCTTTAGCATTTCATCATGTTTTATCCACTTTAATGAGTATAGCATGTGGGCAGAAGCTGCATGTAAGAAAGTGATTCTCAGTCAGAGAAACATGCTTTCTCAATGATATGCTCCATTTCCAAAAAGAAATGCATCACAGCTAACTATGCATTTCTCCAAGATCTAATCGCTTATACATTATATACACTGAATTAGCAACTAGCATCATTGCAGGGCTCCCAACAACATTACATCCAACTTATTATAGAAGAAAATATTAAATTTACTATTAATATAAGCTACCAAATACTTAAGAAAATTACTATTTAACTTCAAACTGCATTATTCAAATATTAACTATTATTTTCATTGTTGTAGCACCTAGCGGCCTCAACCAAGTCAGGCTCCGTCGTACTAGGCATTCTACAAACACACAGTGAATGACAGTCACTGCTCCAAATAGCTTACATCGTAAAACGCTACATACTAAGTGCGTGAAGCCAATTAACAGCAAGAGGGGAGGGGAGAAGTAGCAAAAATAAGATAAAACAATAATAAATAATAACAATAAATTATGACACTAAGAACAAATGTTTGGGAATTCAGCCTCTCAAGTGGATTTAATTTAGCCGCATGGTAACATAATAGCTTTCATGGGTAACATTTTTTAAAGTGCCAAAGTAGCTCAGGAGTGTAAATTTACTCAGGCCTTTTCGATAGTTTGCCCCATGTCTGTTGGCTTATCTCTGGACTCCGGCAACAAAACTGCGACTTGGGCAGCAAAAAAATATCCTAAATCATAATCTGAACCACGTTAATCAAAATGAACTTTGTCGCATTTGGTCAAATGTCCTCAATTGTATCTAAACATTATTCCACCATCTGTCTCTATAGGTTAAGTTCTGTGTCCTTGGCTTTGACAGTGCCAAGGTACATTCACAGATTCCACTGATTCATAGATTTCAAGGGCACTGTGATCATCTAATCTGATCTCCTGTAGAAAGCAGGCCAAAGAACATCCCTCAAATAATTCTTTTAGAAAAACATCCAATCCTGAATGAAAAATTGTTAGTGATGGAGAATCTCCCGTGGCCCTTGGTAAATTGTTCCAATGGTTAATTACTCTCCTCATTAAAAATGTATGCTTTATTTCCAGTCTACATTTGTCTAGCTTCAACTTCCTGCCATTGGATCATGTTATACTTTTCTGCTAGACTGAAGAGCCCATGATGAAATATTTGTTCTCCATATAGATACTGATATGCTTGCACAGTCTCTCTCCTTGCTGGAGAAGAGGTAAGGGCATTAGTGTTCCTCTCGTAGTATTTGGACTGGCAGATCCATTTGTCAAAGTGCACATTTTTGCATAATGATTTCAAAACAATACACAGTCAGCCATTTACTGAGTCCCCAATACTGCTTCCTACCTAGAGACACACAGCCATCCTTAAAATACTCCCCACATTTTAAGTCTTCCCATAAGTCAAAATTTCCTTTTAAAATGTATTGATAAGAACTAATATGTCAGAACAGACCAATGATCTATCTACTCTGTTATTCTGTCTACCTGAGGGAACCAATGCCAAATGTGCTGAAATCAATGAGAAGAGCTTCTTACTGGGTCCAAAGATCAGAGCTACAGAGATACAGCAACAATAAAATAAAAGTTGTCTATCGGAAACCTTTATTTATTTTGTACTATTCACTTTTAACTAAGTAGGCGTTCCATTTTTATGTCTTGCAATTGAGTATGTTTCCTCACAAACAATAGTATCTTCTTTTAAACTCACATCCAAATATAACATTGCCATAAGTGGGTGTAACTACTGAAGTCAATGAATGCAGAGGGACTGATTTATGCCTTACTGGTCTGTTCCTACACCAATTTGTGAGTCAGTTTCCTGTGCTCTGCCAAACAACCTGGTACAACTGCAGTCCAAGTGCATCTTCTTGGGGAGAAGTAGGCAAGAGAGAGACACCCTCCACACATTAAACTTCCAGATATGGCAAAGGTTTCTCCCTCTCTTTTTTTCTGGTGGAGATCGCTTAGTTCCTATGGAGTTAGAGAAAATTAATGCAGAAACCTGGATGCATTAAAATAAAATGACATGCGCCAGGTTTTATCATCACCACCACTCACTTTTAGATCTTTGGAGGATTTTGATGGATCCTTAAAAGGTAAATAATGTAGGTGGAATATTGCTTAGACTAGAGGAACAACACTGCTGCTCTCCACCTAAAGAGAAAAACAATTCCAGCCGTAATGACTGACAAACAGTTATTTATTTTGTGTCTTGCTGCAGCATGGAGCACTGTGGGGCTCTCTCTGACTAGTAGCATTAATAGTTTCTTGCTGCAGGCATTTGCTGCTATGCGTCACCTTGGGTCTGAACATCTGTCTCTCTCTGCAGCTGATAGCAAACTCATGGAATTCCCTCCAGCCTGTCAGGTAGCTAATATAACACAGACAGAAGGAGAACAAGGCCTGCATTGCAGCAGGAACTGGTTAGGCCAATAAGTTTAGTAACCCTGCACACCCCCAAGATTTTCAACTGCTCTGGAGCTGAGGTTACAGTAAAATCTCTCAGGGCACTATCTGAGCTGACCTCTTCTCCAATCCCACATCTCAACCATTTAACAGCAGAGAAGCTAAAGGTCTCTTCCTTCCTGAAAATGCAGTGCTCATCTAGTGCCCCAGAGAGGATCTTACAATGCATTTGCAGCACAATTTCATTAACTTGTGGCATCATATTGGATGTGAAATTGTTTAGTTTTCTAATCTCATTCAAGAGCTGATAGGGACTCAAGAACCCCCTGGTCCTGTGTTGTGTTTATTTGGTAACATTTTGCTCTGCACTTAAGCATATGAAATAAAACTTTCAATTAAGACTTCCGGCAAGTCTTAATATTTATTCACCTCTGGAAGGTTTGGTTATCTACCAAAATAATTGGTTTTTGACAAATCTCTCTTGCAATTGTGATACCTCAGTCTAGTTCAGTGGCTCTGATTTCACTCCATGAAAGCAGCCATTTTTGCAGAAAATGGGATGGGGAATGGCTAAACAACATTGAGTTTTGGCTGCAGTGAATGGCAAAAGTAGGCAACCCGAGAGAACTTCCAGGCATGTTCCAGCATGTACTGAACATTGGAAGTGCAACATGTTTTAATATTAATTGTCTTTGCTATGTCTGCAGATATTATTTGCAATTTTTAATTTTGCAAAAATTGGAGCCTTCTCTGAGAATCTGTGCTGAAAACATTTACACTGCTCTAACCTCATTTGTACAGCAGAAACCCAAAGACATTGCATGCTCCCCATTTGTGAGCATCAGCAGTTCAATTAATACTTCATTTAGCTACATGTCTGTAAGTGGTTTCAGTCTCAGACCAATGCACTGATACCATTACAGTTAACTGGATAATAAACTGACAAGAGAAACACATAGATGGGTAGTTATCCTGTGTGTAATTCTTCTCTAAACTTTTAGTAAAACCAGTCAGAAAATGTAGCTCTTTAAACTAAATGCATTGCTTGTAATTCAATATTTTTAAGCAAAATGTGCATTTTTAAGATGAAGTTCGAAGCCTGTCCTGTTACCACCTTTCCAGTGCAGGCAAACATGGCAAGATTTAGCAGCACAGGTATTTCCTGCAGGATGTATTTTCTCTCCCACATATGTTCTCTGTAGTATTAAGTACCTATAACTTTTAAGTCCTGCCCTGTATGATAAATGTAGCAGGTGAGACCAGTGATTTAGTACAGAGAAATAGTTACTTTGTCATGACATTTCTTATGAACTATTGCTGGCCCCACAGGCACAGGCAGCTCTCTCTTGCCTGCCCATTCCTCATGGTTTACAGGTTCCCTGACTCCAAGCTGATGCAATCCCCATGGCTGCTGCTAGTCCCCACAGCACTAGCGCTCCCACTTATCCCATCCTCTCAGCATTGCAGTGAGGAGAGAGGCAGGATTCCAGGAGAAACAGAGATCCCAGAATGAATTGTTTGCAGCAGCAACTGCTGGGAAACCTGCTTCTCTCTCTCACAAAATCGGGCAGGTTCAATAGGTATAAAGTTTAATGCTCTCCCCAATGTAATGATATTTTCACTCGACTCAACTGTAAAATGAACTGAGAACTTAGTTATACTAAAAAGACCTTTATTTTATGCAGATAATCAACCAAGGAGGTTTCACACTTGAGATTTGTTATATTAAAGGGAACTGAAATTGCTTATATCAATTACTCTATTCTGTGTGGACTGACTCCTTATAAAATATTGAAACTGTTTTGGAACTATGGGAAAATAAAAAGGGAAATCCTAATGCACCACCCCCGCTTGAAGCAAGCAGAAGCAGCTGTATTATTTAAATCCCTAGAACATTTGGGTCCTGCTCCAAATGAATTCCATTCATTCTGTTGTCTGGCTATCTGTTTGGATCATTGTGAGCTAAAACAAAAGCTCCAGACAGACTTGGCCATAGGAGAGAAAAGGGGGGACCTGGGAGACTCAGCCATGAAATCATCACTCTGCTTGTATGTTCTATCCCTTTCCCCCGCCCTTTGTCTTACCCGCGTAGACAGTAAGATCTCCAGGGCAGGGACTGTCTATTACTCTGCATTTGCAAAGTGCCCTAGCACAAGGAGACCCTGGTCTTGGTTAGCTGCTAGGCACTCATGTACTTAAATAAATACTTATACTGGGAGGCTGAAGGGGGGCTCTGTGAGAGAGCGCCATGCAGGTCCAAGAAGGGCAGCAAAGGGACGGAGACAAAGTCATGCCGCACAGGAGGTTACTCTGAGATACCGTGACAGAGACTCGCTGACTAGCCATGGGCCTTGGTGCAGGCAAGGGAGAAGAATTCATGGACGTTATGGTCAGAAGGAAACATTATGGTCATCAAGTCTGGCCTCTTGCGTAACACAGGCTACAGACCCTCGCCCAGCTCCTGCAGCCAGCCCACAACTTCCCGTTGAACTAATGTATAGCAACATGTCCAGTGTGGATTTAAAGACGGCAAGTGACAGAGAATCCAAGGTAATTTGTTTCAATGATTAATAACCAGCACTGTTAAAAAACTTGCACCTTATTTCTCATCAGAATTTGTCTACATGAATTTTTCTGAAAAAGGTCAGATCCAGTAGCCATCGTTACAAGTGCTGTTAGGAAAGAGACATTTAATCCTTCATGCTAGTGGACTTGGACTGGCTAAGCATAAGAGGTTTGCTTGTTGCCCATATAAATTATCTTGTATTAAACCATGACCCATACAAGGCTGTCTGGCAACCAGGATTGTGTGTTAATAAAGAACATGGTTCACAGAATGAGGAATTATAAGTGGTGTTTTATTGAGCCAAAATGTGTTTGAAAAGTTGCCTGGAGAATCCCATAGACTGGACAGGGACAATATTGAATCAAATGACACACAGCTTTCGCCATGCAGTGGGTATCGCTCACACGCTTGCTTATGCCAACTCTTCATATAAATTGTTCTCAGCAGCCTAGCTGGGCTGATCAGATGATACCAAGCAAAGTGTGATGTTGGGGGGCATCACTGATCTGAATGATAGATTTATTTTTATATTTATACTGCCAATATCTGTATCACCAAATATCTGAAACTTCAGTTCAAGCAGGATTTAAAATGACAATATTGGCACCATACCAGCTGATTGCATTGACCACCAGACTAGCAGCATCTATCAACATATGTAAGCAACAGCTTCACAGTCTTATTAATCTGCCCTTGTATTCTGCTAACTCAAGTAATGTATTGTGACATAACACGCTGTCCAGAAAGGAACACACAGGAAGGCTGACTTGATGGGGAAGCCCTGAATCTGCCCTTCTCTCTTTCCCCTGACAGCTTAAGAGAACTTACCTAAAGCATTCGGCACTAAAATATTAACTTACTGACTCGAGGGTTCTCTCCATCTGATTGTCCCCAGTGATCAAAGAGTTCATAGAGAATTAGCAGATACCCCACTATTCTTCTCTGTTACAAACATTCCAGCAGGACACCTCTCTGCATGAAACATACAGTCCTGATGCAGAATTTGAATTGCACACTCAGTTGTGATCAAAGACTTTTATTGAGCAGCCAGGGCTTATTTGTACTAATATAATTAGTCTATGAATGATGTAAGCACCATTACCCAGCCCCTGATATGAAGAGATTGGTGGGACTTGGCCGTTTGAAAACAAACAAAACAAAATAGGAATGATTGAAAAATTGCTAAACCTGCTCATCCTGATACTGTCATTTTGGAAGAGGATGGTTCAATGCATGGTTCAGATATCCTACACGATCTACCCAAGCCTAAAGATTATAATGAGCACATTTGCTAGTTAACAAATAAATCTCATCTATTTCAAGCATTCAAGCAGGAAGTGCTTCCTTTTCAATTAATTCTGCTACTCTTCTGGATGACGGTTTATGACAGCTTAAAAATATAATGCTGAATACATTTTGAAGACACATGTTTCTGCCTCATTTTGAAGGTGCCATGGCTCAGATCCATCCGTGACAGGGATGCTGTGGACCAGGGCCGGCTCTAGCTTTTTTCCGCCCCAAGCTGGGCTGGGACTGGCGGAGCGCGGGGACCCGGCCGGGGGCTCTGGAGCTGCGGACCAGGCTGCCAAAGCAAAAAAAAAAGAAAAAAAGAAAAAAGAACCACGGCAGGGCGGCCGGAATGTGCTGCCCCAAGATTGGCCGGAATGCCGCCCCTTACAATGTGCCGCCCCAGGCACATGCTTTCTCGTCTGGTGCATGCAGCCGGCCCTGCTGTGGACTGTAGTAACCATGTAACCCTCTCCCCGCCCCCCTTATTTTCTAGCATTCAGTCAAAAACCTTATTGTTGTTTCTACTTGCTCTTAGTTGCTATGGAACTCTCTCAGGCAAGGTGGCAGCAGAGAGACTTGAGTAACTACAAAAAAGCAGTTGCTATTTCAGCACATTTGAGGGAGAGCAGGAAGGTGTTAACCATGCTCAGTAGCTGTCTTGAAGCGGCTGGGAGTGTTTTCATTAAGGGCACATTTCTGCATGTCTGTCACACACACACACACACACACACACCCACCCACACCCACTTAGGTAAAAGTTAGACGTGCCTGACCAAGCAGTAGCAAGTTCTATCAGGGGTACAAAGCTGGCAGCTATTTTTTGAGCACCAGTCAGATCTAGTCCAGCTCTGCAGGGAGAAGATAGAGCTGCCAGGCGTAACCCAGACTGAATCTTGGGGGTGGCTCTCAATACAGTTTTCTGTAATTGTAAAAGTTAGTTGGACCTGATTGGTCTGCAGGATTTGTATGTTAAGGTACCTGTAAAGTCCTTAGCCCCAAAAAGGAAAATATTATTTCTAAAATATAGCAATGGATTATAGTTAAAATGATAGGGAAGTCTGCTACTTGCTTAAAAGGATGCTGCCTTGGTCATCTAATTATAAGAAGCAAGCTTACAAGTAAGTAAGTAGGGCAGAGGTATGTGCGTGACTGTATCTATTGTTGAGACACAAGGCCCTGTGCTCTGACTGATAGAACACCAGTCGGATTCAGCACAACTCAGCAGGGAGAAGATAGAGCTGCCGGGGTAACTGGGGCTGAATCTGTGGGTTGGATTGCAAAACAATTTTGTATAATTTTACTGAAGTCAGTGGGATTGAGACTGGGAAAACATCGTAAATAGTTTACTGGAAGCCAAATGTCTTCATGAGTCATATTACATCATTGAACCACAGACAGCATGCAAGTCTAACAGCCATAGTAATTGTTAGCTTTTCTTATTTTAAGTTGTGTGCACTCAATATTGTGGATGCTGAAAAATTGGTTACGTGGGACAACTAAATGTTTTATCTAATTGCCAATATAATCCCCAGGGTGAGCCTCTGTGAGAGAAGAAGATCTCCGATTGTCAGAAGTCCTAATTCCTGTACTTATTTTGTAAGGTTTAAAATAATATATAATATATTTGGGTTTAGGCCCTGTGTTATATTTTTCATTGGAAAGGAAAATAACAAATCTCTAGTTAGTGATGTTAGTCTATCTAGGGCGCGTTGTAATGGCTGTGCTATAACGATTTGTCTTTGGAGTGTTATTCAGTAAAAAGAAATTTTAAACTGCTGGGTGTGTAAAACTGTCCTATGGTAAAGACTGGAACTGAGTTCCTAGAAGAAGAAAAAAAAAAAGAAAGTGAATCTTATTATAATTTCCACTTTTAGTATTTAGAGGGTTCCTATAGAAAATCCAGCTGCAGTCTCTTGCAAGCAGATGAATTCATGGTCTGTTTAAATACTTTAAGTCAGACAGAGGAATTCTGTAGCACAGAATTGGTAAATAAATCGACTTACCCCCCTCTACATAGGTTAGAACATCATGCACCAGAATGCTGCAACTGAACATGTGCACAGTAACAGACAGGGCATGAGCCGCCTACAGTGGAATTTGAATCCTAAACTGCCTTTAGCATCGCATCAGTCTTTAAAACGTGGGATAAGACAACAGAGCTATGCAAGTGCCCTGTTAACAGTTATTAAATCTCAGGGCTGGAGGCAAGGCAACAGATACATCTATAAAAGTTATTATACAGATAATAAAATAGTAGATGGTAATAAATACTGCATAAAATATTATGTTAATTCACTTCACTTTAAAAAGAAATCTTGCAGTTGCTCTTTTAAATCTCTATTTTAATTTTAATTGTTGGTCTCATCTAGCCAGGTCTCTGCCCTGATGTCTCAGGCCAAGCCTGGGGCTCTGGGGACACCTGGGGCTTCTGGGCTATGGAAGGAAATTAGAGATCTTCATTCTGAAGAGCACGCTGTTTTCCTCTAAAAGCATTTTCTACTTAAGGTAGACGCCCCCATTTGTCTCATGTACGTTTCCTTTCAATTAAGATACATATTGGGACACCAGTTCCTGTATCACAATCTGTAACAAAAGGGAGCGGAAGACACTCTTGCCTTAAAAAGATAGATTCCCCCCCAATTCTAGAAAATCTTCCCAAATGAGTAACAAACTCAAAACCCAGCCACCTTCAGACAAATTGGCAGACCCTTCGGAACCTCTGGTGTGACAGAGACTGCTGCTGCACATTTTTCCACACTCATTCTCTCTCTTCACACAGCATAGCAAGTAAGATAAATTGCCTTGCAAGCTATGTGCCCATGCAGATCTATCCTTAATCTACAGCCTGTTTCGTAGCTGCAGGTATGTTTAAGGGACCAGTCAAGGTAAATCACTGCAGCAAGGTATGCCCATTGTTTATTAATTATATTATATATAATGATAATGCTAACTCCTAATAGCATAGTATTAGGCAAATTTGAGGAAGTATTTTAGTCTATCCCTTAGTCTCACTCTCTCTTTCTCTGCACGGGAGCAATGCATTGACCTGACCAGATGGCATGCTGTGGAAGATAATATTTCAGAATCATTTCTAGGACAATCACTCCTCTCAAGCACAGGTAGACCACAAGCCAGAGGCAGCAGGCTATTGGCCCCCCATGGTGCTGTCAGCCTCGATCTGTTGAACTAGAAGGCACCAGCCAAAACTGGTTTGTGAGCCACGGATAACCCAAGGGTTTCTCAGGCAAGAGCTCACCAAAGCAATTATAGTTCAGAATGTCCCATGCTGCTGTTATTAAAATGCCAGACTTAGTAGATGCAGATAAATTTGGGATTTCTAAATGAAGGAAGACAGGAAGGATGGGTCCTTCCATATAATGTAATACAAGTACATTCAGCACAAGGTTTTTCTCACAAACTTTGTGTATCCGAAATTGGTTTACAGAATTCAATAATATAGTTGTAGAGAAAAATAATAGAATGAGCGTGAAATTATTTATTACTTATAGAGAGCTGTATACACAAGGGAGAACAATTTTTTCAGCTAAGATCTGAAATAAGATGGAGAGTTGATGATACAGCAGGGCAAGAGAGATAGAAGTTGCTGTCAAGCTGAAGGAAAAATATGAAATGAAATTAATTTGAATACACTTATTAATAAGAATCAAATGGATTTCCAAAGTTAGAAAGAAAAAAAAAGGAAAGGAAGAAATTACACCTAACTCCTTAACCTAGTAATTTGTTTGTTTCTATATAAGACCACAGAACCAATTAATGAGCAACACTCATAATTAATAGTTATTTTACTCTAGGCTGGAATGAAACTAGATTCCCAGAGTTATATTCCCCCCAAGCTTTTTCTGTTGCCCCATCATTAGAAGTCATTATTATTATTAGTCCTGGCAATGTTCCAAGTCAAAACAAATGTATCAGTATTAAAAAGGTTAAAAAATCTTCATGTTGAGTTAAATACCCTACTTTCCAGATGACCTGTAAGAACAGTTGAGATTAGCAAGGAGTGAAAGATGGATATATATTTTTATCCTGCCCGGCTTGTATGCATCCGTTAATTGTCAAATGATTACTCAGGCATATTTAATGAGACAGCTTTTACCAAGGACAGAGCCACCCTCTGCATCCTCCCCTCATAGTAACAGATGAGGCAGCTGTGCCACCACAGCAGCTGTACTAATGGGAAAGCCACAAGGAAAGGGGGCATTTTCAGCTATATGACCTCATTCATAGGCATGCCAAGACCAAGAAATCATGCAGAAATCTTTTACCCTCCTGAAAAGGGAACCTGTACGGATTTACAGTACAATCCCAGGTAAATATGACTGCAAAATGGTTACAATAAAATAGTACTCTCTATATATTAATTTCAAATTTTAAAAAATATAGCAAAAAATAAAGCCTGAGTGTGTTGGAAATAACATTCCAGAAAGGCAGATAAACCTAGGAACTTCATCAAACTAGATTCCAACTTGATAAGCATATTTTTGACCTTAAGACACTGCAGAATTCTTCTCTATCATAGCCTCCTGCACATCAGTATATAGGCTCCATTTTAATACTATCAACATTTGCAAATCCATTTTTCAAGTTCCTTCATCCATGTCCATTGGGCAGATTATGTTGGTTCAACTTTTTGAGTAAATATATATAGGTGCATGAATATATGAATGAAGTGACAGCAAGTATTTTGTTTTGAAGCTGAGATCCAAACTAACACAACGAATGAAGATCCTAAATGAAGCCTGCTGTGAGATTGAACTGCTGAGCCAAGGGTCTGCAGAGGTACAGTTGACCAGGCATATAAAAATCTTAATTGTTTGATAATTCCATGACAGGGGAGAACATTGAGCAAAGTCCCTCAGTAAGCAGAATGGGCTTGAGTTAAGTAATGATTTAATGGCTTTTAATGGTTTGTCTTGAACCTTCATGTTACGTTAGCTCAGAATCAATTTCTTTTACCTTGGATCATAACCCTAATAAAAAAATATTCCTGTAAGGGCCTGTTTCTCATGTCAAAAAGAACAGGAGTACTTGTGGCACCTTAGAGACTAACAAATTTATTTGAACATGTCAGTTATACCAGTGTAAATTAGGAGTAGCTCAGTTGAAGTCAATTAAGTTGCATGGATGAAGTACAATCAAAACTTGTCCCTCAGTCTTTAAAGCAGTGAAATCACACTATTCCAAGATGGTGCACAATCTTTGTTGAATACTTTAGCATTTTTCAGAAAGGGATACTGATTACAGACTACTCAACATTTCTTCTCTTACTATGACACCATTCCTAGAGATTTGCACTGTAGAGTTCTGACACTGAAGCGCATGGAAAAAAAAGCTATTGAAAGAAATGGGAGCTGTGTGCACGCAAGGACTGCAGGATTGGGCCCACTTTTTAACATTATTGTTGCACTGACATCCTAACTTGGCTTCTGATCCTGCGCTCATTGAAGTCAACAAAACTCCTAGTGACTATGACAGCAGGATCAGGTTCTTGATCTCTTTGTACTCTTACTCAGCTAAATCTTCTGGGCCTTGCTCAGGCAAAACTCACAAGTGAGTGTTTATTCCCAAATGGGGTTTTGGCTGAAGAAGCAATATAAGATTTGGCATACTAACATTCAAGTCTGCAAGGAATTGGAGAGCTCAAAGTAGCAGCCTATGTCACTGTTTTCATACTTATATTTGTCTGTCATTTCAACAGAGTTTTGTTCCAGTCCCCCATGTGCTGAGTTCATGTTGAGAAATATCTTCTTGCAGAGTTTCCTACTCCCTCCCTACACACAGGGTGTAATTTTTTTAATTAATGGTTTCCTAGAGCCTTGAACAATAACTGGGTAGTTCACAGGGGCTTATCCAGTTAATTATATACAGCAAGAGCTTCCTTTTAGTGAGTCCCTGCGATCAAACCTTCTACACGCCAAGTTTCATGTTTTACCATTCCTTTCTACAGCCCATAGACTGCCCTTTTAATTCTGTAACACTCACTTTCATTCTCTTCCATTTCTAACGCTCCTTTTTTTTGTGACCCAAAGGAGTTCTTGTCTAGAACTTAGTAAAATAAAAACATCTAGGTGATGCACCCTAACTAATAAACTTCCCAAACTCACTAGAATAATCTTTAGTATGAAATAAACATCACATCTAGGCTGAAAACAATAACGAATGGGCTAATGGAATAATTAGCTATGGGACTAACCACAGGGGGGGGGGGAGCGAAGAGAACCATTTAAAATGGCCCAAAGTGCAATAAATGGGAGTAATGGACTGAACATGAGGAAAGGAAAATCTAGCCTGAATATCAGGACAAATGTCCCGACAGCGAGATCTATTAGACTGTGGAATTGGGAGCCCCATCACTTAGGCCATTAAGACAAATGGATAAAGCATTGGAGAATGTATGTAGAGAACAATCCTATACAGCTCTACCTCGATATAACTGCGTTATAGGTAAAACCGCATTATATTGAACTTGCTTTGATCTGCCAGAGTGCGCAGTCCCGCCTCCTCAGAGCGCTGCTTTACCGCATTATATCCGAATTCGCGTTATATCGGGGTAGAGGTGTACTGCCTGGGGCTGGACTAGACAGGCTAATGGGCGGTCTTTTCCACATCTAATTTCTGAGAGTGCGTGTCAGACCTGAGTACAATTTCATTGTATAGAGGCTAAGATGTGATCCCTGTGCCCCAGCATCAGGGTTTTGATTGTAAATGCCAACTCAGCTTTAAATACAGTGATGTTGCCAGTGTCATAATGATGCTATAAATAGAGCAGAAAAAATCCAATATTTCTATACAATTTAACAAGTTGTGTACCCTTTTGCATGCAAAGGGGAGTTGATCTTATGAGCTATTACTCAAGATGTCTATTTTACTTCACTCAACAGTTCACTTGTGATGAGGAAATTTAAACATTCAGAATATCCCTATAGAGAAGCTATTCAAACAAAAAAGTTGAAATATATTCAAACAAAGTTAAAAGCCTAAAGCAAATATCTATGCCGACTTATTTGTTCAAGTAATATTGGTTGATGTTGCCCAACTAAGATTAAACATTCTGTTAATAGCAAACAAACAAAAGGAAAGAAGCACCAATCTGCACAGTGAAAAAGGCAAACAGGGGCCTTGGGGCATTCTTCTCCATTCCAGAGCCATATTTATCTTGATTTCCTAACTATGATGCTGTATCCTTTATCATCATCAACTAAGACAGGAAAGCTGAACATATATAAAAACATAATGCTAAGATGCAGCCTGCCAATACTATTAAAACAATAGCTCTTCTCCAGCAGGTGAGCTTTCTTAGGACTCTTAGGTGCACAGGAAATATACACAAGCACAAGTGGCAGTGGAATCTAGATGTCAAGCGCAGCTGCATCCAATGAGGAAACCAGAATCGGTCCCTCAGAGACCTAGTACAAAACATCAGCTGGCAGTGACCGTCAGTTCTCCAAAACCTGCCGAGTCCAAGTTGGGTTTTAATTCCAATTCTCCTCATTAACTGGGCATGGAAAGAGAAGTTCTAGTTTTTGGCTCACAAACATTTTGTGTGTCATATAGTGCTAACTGTGGTTCACTGAGCTTTGTGAAGTATGATTTAAACATTTAAAATTTACTGTAAAATTAATTTAAATTAAAATTAACAAAATGATTACAAAAAATATTGTTTAACTGACTCAGAAGCATGAGACTTTGTACATTGCTGTGAACTCAGCATCTGTACAGATTGCTCTACTTATTTTAGAAGGAATAAAGAAAAAGATCAAGTATATAATTCAATTATTTACCAAAGAAAACAATAACTAATGAGGAAGACCTATCAAATACATATTTTTATAAATCATGTCACATGTGCAGTTAGATTGTTAGGTTTTTTAACTTTACTAATAATTGATAAATATAACTAAATACGTAAAATTTGAAGAGCCTCTGTAATTATCTTGTTTCAGAGGTAGAACACCAATACAAGTCTGCCCTTTTACAGGTATCCAAATAATTACTTAATATTGGTAATGGGTTTTGCAAAGGAAATACTATAGAAGTATTATTATTATTATTATTATTGGATGCATGAACCCTGATTGAGGTTTGAAGCTCAATCACAGTAATTTAGAGACATACAAAGACGTAATGTAAGGAAACAAAGTGTTCTTCAGGTAATTGTTAAGATGTCACAATTTTACAAACACAACACAATTAGAAAAAGTCGGAGGGTGTCACAAACAGAAGGCCTGATACCCTGACAGACTAGACTCCTCCCACTGATCTCTTCCCATACCTCTCTTCAAATTAATTTCCAACACTATCTACAGCTTCCTTCAAGAAACTACCAATTTTTGCACAACCTTGCAAAGCCAACTGGAACTATCCATGTGAGGAAGTGGTACTCAACACAAGTCAGGGTTTTGACTGTGGTTTAATTGATTACCACTCTTAAAACGCTGATGATTGCATTGCTATTTCTAGCAGAAGACTGAATTTCTTTTGCAACTATTATGCATATCTGTTTTATTGTAATCCACCTGCTCATCTGATTTCCTTTCCCCACAATAAATGTTTAGCCCCACAAAATGGGGCTTCTTTTCTGTCTGCAACAAAAAGATGCTAATTCAGCAGGGCTTGACCTTGCCACCAGTGAGCATAACATGCTCTCATTCCACAAGCACCAATAAAATATTGACTGAAATCCAGCAGGGGGAAGTAGGGGGGTCCAATCTCATCGTTTATCATTTTGCAGTCACTGAGAGTATTACTCTTAAAGATATATACTTCTGTGACATTTACTTAACGTGCTATAAACATTCAACTTGTAAATCAACATGCCAGAGAAATAATCCATCGAAAGACCATGTCTATACATGTAACTCTGTCCTTGGGGGAGGCTAATTTAGAGAGGTATTGTAAAGTACAGGGCCAGAAGTAACCTTTGAAGCCTGCTCCTAAAGTGGATCATATTGTCCTAAATGACATGTGCAGAGATCTATTTTTGCAATCTATATATATATATTAAAAATGAATCCATCACTATAAAGCCTGAACAACTAACTAGGAACTAATATTTCAGTGTGTCCTAAAACACACCGTATTCACCTGTTCTATGGTGAAACAAAGCACATCATTCTCCAGAGCAGTCTGCCAAGTACCATTCACCAGCACTGCAAATTTACAAATACGCACAAAGTTCTAACTAGATTTGTCCATTTTTATATAAAGAATGTTTCCTCTCCTCTCTATTTACATGTAGACAATATTGCAACAAACAATGGTTTGTTTTTATCACTGAAATGTTCCTTTGTTGTGATCCATAGAAAACAAGGATGCTGCTGAACTGCTACAGATTTCATGATTGGTAAAAAATTGCCTTTTGCCCTTTCCATTTTCACAACCCATCTCAGTTACTAATCAAACTCTAGATTGGACTCTGCAGTTTGGTTTGGTTTGGAAATGCAGTAGTTGCATTAAAAAGTCAATGTACTAACAACTACCACAGAGTGTCTGAGGCTAATACAGGTTCCTTTCTACCCAGAATTGCAAACAATTGTATCCCCAGTACTCTGGTACAATAAATGTTGACTTTTTACTGGTGACCAATGTATATAACCTCTGAAATGGATTCATTATACTAAAATCACTGTTAATCACCATTACCATGAGTGTGCAGCGAACAAAGGCAGTTTTGTGTGGCCATTGAATAAAAATTTAGGTTTATAATTCTAAAAAAAATCCTGTGCATAATTTCTTATTAAATAGGCATAATTCAGCTTACACTCAAACACACAATGTGTGTGCATATTATGCAGATTTTATAGAGAGTGCATACAATATTTCTAAGTAACATCTCATTCTGAATGCATCTCAAATAAAGAGCAATAATGATATAAAAGCTAGTCTGCACACTTCTTACAATTATATTCCCAAAGTCACAAGCTACATGTTGATTATCTTCTATTAATACATTGTGAAATCTTCCTTAACTTTCTAATAAAATGTTTATCTCCAAGGAAATTCTGTAGAAAAGACTATATTTGCATATAAATAATAGACATGTCAAAACATAATATGTTAGGATTTGGTATTCTTAATAAGAGTGTAATACACAATTTATATTAATTTCCTTAAACTCCACAAATTCAATCACTAGCAGTGGCATTGTACGATTAATTAAATTACCATTATTTTTACTGAAGTTATGGCAGCTGATTAAGAATTGCTCTTTTCAGCTATGCATATTTTGTGCTTACCATTTTATAATCTAACCATACCTAGTTAATTCTGTGCTTCATAAGGGGAAAAGGGAATACAGTAAGGCTTTTAGTGTAGAATTGGAAAAATTAATATAAAGGAAAGTAATTGTTTCAGAGAAGGAGGAGGAGGAGGGAAGCTTTCATGGGCCTTTTCAGGAGTACCAGATATAATGACGCAGCAGAACATACTAAAGTAGGTGGTGTCTAACAAAGCTGCATCATCTGACCAACTCTACCTCTGCCCCCCTAATATTAGCCAAGGTGCCATTGAAATTACATCACCAGAAAAGTAAAGTCCCAAAGGAAAGCTAATCTCTGAAGATAATCATCTACCACAATGGATTTCAAATTGTAATAAAAATACCTTGAATGTTAAAAGTGAACTTCAATTAAGGATCCATTGCATTTTTTGCTCCAGACCACAATAAACATTTATTTCACTGCCAACAGCAAAATTGCCTGTGAGCTCCTCTTTGAAACCTGGCTATTTTTGGAACATCCTCTAGTATATAAAGAAAGCAGCATTGTGTGTAAAATGCAATACTGAAAGGTAGATCTTAGTATACTGACATTACAAAAACTGGGCAGCAATGGGAACTAATATTTTTACATAGGCTGCAAACATAAATGTAAGACTGAAGGGAAATGTTATGGATGCCGTTGAATAATATGGCATTATGTCTTCGCTCTCCTATTGGTGAGCTAAAAGATTCAAGCAATGATGGTAGAACTACAGCAATTGCTATACTGAACCAGACTAGTGTGGTCCATCTAGTCCAGTATCCTGTCACCATGAGTGGCCATTGCCAGGTGCTTAAGAGTGAAGTACAAGAAACCTTGAGGTAGGCAGTTCCCCTAGCAGAAGGCTCCTCTGAACCCCCAATAGTGAGGTTCATCCCAAGTCCACCCTCAGGTGTAACTGGCAAACTCTTAGACCCTCTGAGCATTTCTGCAGGGTTGTTTTTTTGTTTTTTGGGGGGTTTGGGGGAGGGGGAGGACCGGGCGGGGGGAGTTGGTGGTTGCAGCAATGAAGCAACCTATATAAAGTAAAATGCCAGTGTGAGATGAAAGCATGGTGTTTACTGAGTAAAATGTAAAGAAAAAATGAGCATCTTCTCTTGCAAAGACACTTGACAATTCTATTAACTGCAGTACTAGCCTCTCCATCTTTTGGGCATCTTTGCACGATGATAATACAGAGGAGTCCCTTTTGCTCCAACGGCAGAGATTCTGAAGTAGTATCACAAGCACACATTGTGCAGATAGTGATGGCTATTAGACACCTGAAGTGTCAGTAAAGGAAGCATCAGTTACATAAACAACCTGTGTCCACAGACCGCCTCACCCTGAGCAGTGATGCCCCCTGGTACCTGTCCACTACAGAAGAGAGGCTATTGCTTAGCTGTTGAAGGAGGTATAAAGTGCCCCCTCCATGTCAACATGTGGGATAAATGGGGGCTCCCTAGGCCCATATTTTTAAAACTATTTCAAGTAGCTGGATGACCACCACCCAGATGGCAAGTTTGCTGCTTCCTTGCTGATAAATACTATGCAGCCAACAAACCCATATGGCCAAACAGAGAAATCAAAGATAACAATATGCCTGCACAAGCAAAAGGTTAATGAATCAGGACCCGAGCAGATAAAATCTGATACCTGGTACATTAACCCTGTTTATATATTTTTGTTTACATTTATTTTCACATTTTGTGATTCATAAATAAATTGACTAAAAATTGTAAAATGCAGAGCAACTGCCATACAGTGATATGGACTAGCCTGCTTCCTCTACTCCCAATATCTGCCCCTCATTCTTCTGGAAACTGGGTCTGCAAATATTTAAATTTCACTGACCGGGCGGAGGATGAGAAACATCAGCAGATGACTCCAAGCAGACTCATGTGTGGGAAATTTCTCCTTGGCCACTAATTTATCTTCTCTGAGAAAGCCTAGCCAGCAACCCTCACTGGAAGGTGTTTGTGTCCACTTCCAGGTCCCAGAGGCAGTAGACAAAATGTCAAACGGGGTCATGAGAAAGACAAGGTAAGAGAGGTGGACCAACTTCTGTTGGTGAAAGGTACACACTTTTGAGCTACATGGAGCTTTCTTTCAAGTCTGTGAAGCTCAAAAGCTTGAACGTTCCACCCAATAGAAGTTAGTCCAATAAGATATTGCCTCATCCACCTGTCTTGCTCACACCCTGGGACCAATACAGCTAAAACAACACAGCAAACCATTACGGGCCATGTCACTTTTTGACCACTGCCTAAAAACAAATCCCACACAGAGGGGCCTTCCAAACTTGTAAACGACTTTATTAGAATATTTAGCACCAGATTACAAAGAGAGAGAGACTTCATATTAAAGAAAAAACTACAAGTGAGAGGGATACTAATTTTTATTAGTACTTCCATCTTCTTTTAAACCAACTGGGAGAGTTTGGTCACCAAAGCAGGTTTTCTATAAGAGAAATTAGCAGCTAAGGAGAAATAGCCTTTTCTCAAGTGAGAAGTGTGCAGCAGTCCTCATTAGATAGAAAATAGCCAAGACCGAGCAGCAGTGAGAATGCTGGGGAACAAGCCAAGCTCCATAGAAGCCACAGCACTCATGCAACATTTTTGTTTTGAAAGGCCCTGGGCCTGAGAAAGGCTGATTCAAAGGGGGATGTAACTTTCTCTGAGGTGTGGGTGGGAAACCACCCTGCAGTTAAGCATCTCTCTTCTTGTGTGTATTTCTGACAGGCTTTTCACCTGAGTGTGTGCTAATACATGAACACTTGGTACCCCACACCAGTTTGCTGATTATTTATTCCAAGATTAATCCTGTTGGAGGCTACAGCAAATTTTATGAATGCTCAAGTTTCACAAATGGGAAGTGTTCTGCATGGAAGAGCACAGGAATCATATTACACAAGCCTGAAAATAAACAACCCTCCTATGAGCACTTACATGACCTTAAAATATTTATTCAGCTCCCCTATTAACTTTCTTAAACGCCGAGGAAACGTTGACTCAGCTGCTTAAACAACAAGAGGAACAATTAGAATAATAAAAAGCCAAGAGACCGTCTCACCCACAGGACTTCTAGCTCCAGCACTGTATTGCAGCCCTTCTAGGGCTGGGCCAGAGCATCAGTGAATTCTGGGGAAGTTTGGAACCACACCTTGTGGATTGGGACCATTTTTCATCAATGAACAAATAATTAGTCTCCCTGGTGTGAGCAACCTAGGGTCTTCTTGATTGGTAAACCCCAACTGGCAAAATAGATACAGTGAAGGCTTTGTACTTGCACAATTCCAGTGCGTAAAAAGGTCCAACACTTTGACTTCCATTGACATTACAGCGCTTCCTGAATTGGCATTTGAGAAGAAGTGCTCTTCTGATGGAAGATGCTTAATTTCTACATAATGAAGAGTGAGAGATGCAGGGCTGGAAAGCCATGTGACAGATCTTCAAGTTCCATCTGAGTAACATCTATAGACTAAACGGGAGCATGTGGATGGGTGTGCTATGGGAATGGTCGATGCAAAGAGTGAGGGTGACAGCATGGAGCACAGACCTTGATGGAAAAATGCACATGTAAGATTATTTGTTTTTGGAAAATTACTATAATTCCTCTCTGTTAAATCTTTTGTTAGTTTCCAAAAATGGTGGGAGAATGACTGTATAAAGGAGAAGGGGTTGGAATTTTGACTCCAGAGTTCACTGGTTTGGATGGGGCATGGCTAGGTTACCTGAGATGAGGAAAAAATAGTATTACCTGTATTTCAGAAAAAGATTCTTCCAGACTGAGGACTTCTACCCTGTTTGAATCTGAAGGAACAGGCTGAGTTTGCAGCCTACTAAAGGAGGCGCAGCCAATGGCACCTTTACGTGACTGGGACTGGAACAGAAGAATATTTCAGTAAAGGTCTCAGAGGAAAATGAACTCTGAATTGTGCCCAGTGTGTTTACTTGACTGGTCTCTGGAAATACCTCCTGCTACTCAGTAAAAATCTCGCTGACTCTGCTATCAGGAGATCCATCACATTTCTATGGACAGTGAGACCTGGCCTCAGAAGGCCCCCTCTTGTTATAGAAATGAGAGCACTGCTAGATACGGACTGAACCCTACATCCTAACTGCAGGACTCTCTCACAGAACAGTGCCATCGGCAAAACTGGTGGGGAGATTAAGATTTTCAACTATCCCAACCTTCCTCCCAGATAAACTGAAGACAGAGAGCCCCCAACACGCTGTGTGGTGGGTGGGTAGAGAGCCCCCACCACTCCCAAGTCATCTGTCCCCATCTCCCCACATAATCCGTACACAATCTTCGCCTCCTTCCCCCAGGTAATCTGTTCATACAGAGGCTCCACCTGCAGGCTCACACATGATGAAGTTATCTCTCTCTACCAAAGGGTTTAGATCAGTATTTGCAGGGAAACAAGCATTTCCTTATCCTCTCCTTTCTGCTTCCAGCTGATAAATTCTGGCAGAAGCTGCATTGTGCATTGAGATGAAGGGGCCAGACTCCTGCAAGGCTCCCAAGCATCATCTGCCAATGACATATTTACTTGGAACATTTTTATAGCCTTTGTAGGCACAGAAAACCAGCCAACTATCTATTGTGACAACCCAAGAGAAAAATCAGTCAGGAGGTCAGTAGGCACTGTGGGATTTATAACGTGGGACTCATAGCTATGAAAGTATCAGGATGGGGCCTGCAGCCATGAAAATCTTCATATATCAGCAACCTCAGGCAACAAACGCCACCTGTGCTGGGGAAGGAGCAACAGGAAGGAAAACGCTTTAACAACTGGAACTTTTGGTTTTTTTCTGGTTTGATCACGTGGTGAGTCTCTTGCGCAGGCAACTGGCTAAATAACTAAGTGCCAAGTTTAAGAGACAGTTGACTCTGTTACCAACAGATGAAAAGCTTTTCACACTCAGGTGAACCAGCTCACATAAAGGTGCTGCAGAAACAAGGGCACCAGTGCTGCATCAATTAGCTCTGAATATTGTGCATATCCAAGCTCAGCCAGATTCCTGGTCACATAAAAGAGGGTTTCCCTGCATGGAAATAATGTCTCAGACATTAAACATACTGAAATTGCTCACTAGTTTGAGGATCCTGTAGCCCAGTGTTAACATTATTTGCTATGGTAAAGGACAGTACACAAATATTTCAGTGAGCCAGACCAGCTGCCCACGTACCATATTTTGCACAACGCACCTTCAATTCATTGATTTGTACAGTTGGAGATTTCAACTGCTGGATGTTTACTCTGCATTTTAGATCAGTTGTTCTGAAATTCAGCCCTTCCTCCAGAACCCGCTGTGCCCAGCTCTGCCGTCCCCTGTATGCTCTGTGACTGTAAACCCATTGACAGCCATTTTTGTTTGCTTCTGAGCTGACACGGAACTGAAGAGCTTTGGAGGGAGCAGACAACATGAATCTTTTATATTTGGACTAATCAATTAAAAGGCCATTATAGCAGGATATGCCAGGATGTTAGATGGCCGAGCAAATCTGTATTTATGTCTTTCTGCCTGGAATTCCTCACTTACTATTTACCATCACACTCTGAGTAATCTTTCATTTAACCCACACTCAAAAGAAAGGTTTTGCTGTGTGTAAAACACAAGGCATTTTGGAAGGAAGGGTATTTTTAATTCCTCTTGGTATCTAACTAGCACTTAGAGACCCTGGCCGGATGCTCAGTCCAAATCTAAAGGCCCACAGTAAACACCAGTTTTTAAACACTCTTTATAGACTTTAGAAGGCTGTGTGTGTTGTTTTCTTTTCCCTCCCGATGTTGTAACACAACCCCAACTCTCCAACTCACAGAGAGCGCCCAGCCATGAGGGTCTAACAGCAGTGGTTTCCATAGCAACAGTGACTATCTGAAGCATGATTTCTTTTTCACCAATTGAGATGGTTCAAGTATCCATTAAATGTTATTGTGGTATATAGAACAAGCAGTACAAATTCTGACAAATCAATGGGACACACAGTTTTATCCCTCACAATATGCCTCATTTCTCACTGCTAGTTTGAAACTAGCCATAGAAGTTACTGTCTACTGATTTTCACATCCAAGAGCAATCTAGGGGGCAGATCCTCAGGGAGTGTAAATTGTCATAGTTTCATTAAAGTCAATAGAGCTATGACAGTTTACACCCATCTAGGATCGGTCCCTAAATAATTAAAAGACTAAATGTCAAATCTATGCACAAACTAGAGCAACTGAGCTCAAAGAGGACCTGAAACCTGTCATTAAACTATATATTTTCCTTAACATAAGCTATCTTGCAGCTTTCCACCTATGCTTACCCTAGTCTCTTACTGGTGCTGACACGGTGCCTCATCTATTCTAGCTTATTCCCTTTATTTTATTTCTGAATGGCTGTACCTGTCACAAAAGCTAGGGAGTAACAGTGCTGGCTTTCTCTATAGCTCTGCAGATGCACCTCAATCCTCCATTCAGAACCTCTCACTAGTCCAGTCGACACACACGCCATCCCAAAATCTAATCAATGTACCTCAGTTTTGACCTGCTGGATTCCCTGCTACTGCAGTCAAGGAAAGAACACTCCTATACCCCCAACTCTATGCATGCACCCTTGTGCTGTCCTGTATTTATGCCTCAAATTTCCAGTCTTCTCTGTTACATGCATAATTGCCAATGCACCTCAATGTCAACCCATACATACCTTCATTTTACATATTAGGTAGAATTTTGCCACTTACAGGACCTTCTCTTTAATGTGTTCACCTTTTATAAAGGTTAAGTCAGACTGAATTCTGATGGTCTTTTCCTTCTTTGGAACAATAAACCCTCTGTCTCTGCCCAAGACTGTGCTGATATGTCATTAATCTTTTCTGAGGTTATGAGCAGTGGATATTCCCTCACATTTTCAAACCTCCTGTGAATCATTACTTAAGTGGCAATTATTGACCTCTTAATTTAATAGGGAGTACATTGTTATGTAATTACAGAGCAAATAAATATGTGATTATTTCTGCATTCTAAACTAAAGGGAGGTTACAACATGGTAATTACACGTAAGAGTTCCATTGTGTGCAATTACCCTGTAATCTGAACCACAACATCATTATTCAAAAAGGGCAAGCAGGATGACACGGGTAGCAATAGTCCAGTTAGCCTGACATCAATCCCAGGCAAAATAATGAAAAAGCTGATATGGGATCCAATTAATAAAGAATTAAAGGATAGGAATATAATTAATATGAGTCAGCATGGTTTTATGGAAAATAGGTCTTGGCAAACAAACCTGATTTCATTCTTTGAGGAGATTACAAGTTGGTTGATAAAGGTAATTGCAAAGCTGTAATATACTTAGACTTTTGTAAGGTGTTCGATTTAGGACTGCTTGGCATTCTGATTGAAAAACTGTAATATACAATATCAATAAAGCACACATTAAATGGACTGCGAACTGGCTGACAGATCCCAGTCAATGATGGTGAATCATCATTAAATAGGAAGAATCATCATAGAATTGGAGTGTTTCATGTGCGGTTCTGCAGCCATCAGTACTAGACCCAATGCTATTAAACATTTTCATTAATGATCTGGGAGTAGATATGAAATTACTACTGACAAAATTTGCAATGACACAAGGATTTGTGGAACTGGAAATGATGTGGACAGGGTAGTCATACAAAGTGCTCTGGATCACTTGGTAAACTGGACCGATTCAAACCAAATGTGTTTTAATAGAGCCAAATGCAAAGTCATGTCTAGGAACAAGGCGTGCAGGCCACACTTACAGGATGGGGGGCTGAGTCTTGGAAAGTAGTGACTCGGAAAAAGATTCAGGGGTTGTAGAGGACAAACAACAGAACATGAGCTCCCAGCGCAAAGCTGTGGCAAAAATGGCTTATGTGATCCTCAAATGTATAAACAGCAGAATAGCGAGTAGGGGTAAAGAGGTGATTTTACCTCTGTCTATGGCCTTGGTGAGAGCAATACTGGAAAAGTACATACCGTTCCAGTACCCACGTTTTTAAAAGGATGTTAAAAATTTGAAGAGGGTGCAGAAAACTGCCACAAAAATTATTTGAGGGCTGGAAAGTGCCTTACAGTGAGAGACTTAAAGAGCTTGATCTGTTTGTTTGATCAAAAAGATTGAGTGGTGACTTGTTTATAGTATGTAAATACCTGAATGAGGAGAAAATAGTGAGTATTAAAAGGCTCTTTAATCTAGCAAAAAAAAGCATAACAAGAACCAGTGGCTGGAATCTAGCCCCCCACGAACACTTCTAAGGAGAGCAACTCAGCTCTCTTCCCTAGCAGTTTATCCCAGCAGCCCACAGTGTTCACTCTTTTAGATCCATCATGAATTCCACCCCCATTCCTTTAAAAAAGCCATGTAATTCATTTAGCCCCCTCAGCAATATAGAAACGCATCATAGACACTACAGCACACACGCAGAGAGAAAGATGGACAGCCACAGAGAACCAGGGCAGAGTATAAAAAGACGAGTAATAATACCCAGCATTAACAGTATAATAATAATATACTACTAATATAGTACTTTTCATCAGCAAGAGATGTGCGGCATTAGCTACTTGATTCCACAACACAGTCGGTGAGGAAACTACAATAAAATGTTGTATCTGTGCAAGAACGCACAGCAGGTAGGTGGTGTTCCTGCCTAGAAGTACATTCTCTCCCCATCTCTTTTGCACACACAGACACACACACACTCTCGCACATGCACAATGTACATGCAGGCAGATGCAAACACTCTCTCTCTCTCTCTCTCCTCACACACACACACACACACACCTGCTTCCCATCACACATAGAACTGAAGCCTCTCAGAGTGAGAGAGTGCAGCTGCTTTCTAGCAGTGTTTAGACTCCATTGTTTAGCTTGGGAGCCTGTGTAGTAGGTTTTGTTTTTTAAGTCACAGAGCCTGTAGTAAAATGCTTTTTCCATAGTTTTTCCTTTAGGACTGTTCTTTTCCCACCCTTGACAGCCATTCTTTCCCATTCACCCCATCAGTGTGGGAGTTCTTTATTACCCAAGGAAACAGAGGATATCCAATAGTGAGGGGGGAATAAATCATTGTTCTCAGCTAAATGGAGTAGTGCAGATCTGCTAAAAATGCTGCCTTTTATCAACAGTGCAAATAATGAAGATTCCATGCACTGAGGACAATGCAATGAGCCGCTGCACTATTGATGGGGTATTTGTAGAACTCCATGAGTTATGTTTCAAAACTAGGCTCTGTTAAAGATGCAGGCTCCTTTTTCAGAAGCAAAAGATTAATACTGCTTTCCAAATTATTTAGAAGTTTTCCCCATTAGGGATAAAAGCAAAGAGATCTAAAAGAAGGAGCTTTTGGTTATCTTTCCTCTTTCAGATAATAACCACATTGTATTGAATCTGGATGATTATCTCTCTTGTGTATGTGTAATTGAGCATGGATTAAGAGAGAGAGTGCATGTGGGTGTGTTAAAAAGGATCAAGATAAATGTGTAAAAAACCGCACAGCAATGTGTTAGTAAATGAGTGTGGCTGTGCACATGTGGGAGTATTTTTTAATATACGTGGAAGATAATTTCTACACTGGAGCAGATCTGTGGTCGGTCCATCTAGTCTTGTATCCTGTGTCTGAAGGTAGCCAGCACCAGATGCTTTGCAGGAAGGTTCAAGAAACCTTGCAGTAGGTAGAGGCAGAATACTCTGCCCCTCATGAAGATCTCATCCCAGTCCCTAGTAGTTAAAGACTGGCTTTAAACCCTAAGGCTGGAGGGTTTGTGCCTATTCCATGGGCATTTATATGGTTTGTCTGTTGTTTGATTGTTACTTCTATTTTAAATAATAATGCTCCTGTGATTTCACTTTCAAAGTAACTCAGTTCAACAGTCTTTGGTTTTGCTGACGCCAGTCACATATTGTTGTTTATCTTTTGTACATTAAAATTCTTGCAACTAATGACTTTTGTCTGAAATTTTGTTTACAATATTCTCTAAGCAGGCCATATGGATATTTTGTAAGGGAAAAAAAGCACTCAATGCGGAATGTGTGATAGCAACTGTACATTGGAAATCAAGACATCATTCTGCTGCTGCTGATGGGCCACGGATTCCATCTGTCTGTAAGGACAGGGGTTACCAGCCCGGAACGTGCACCCTTTGGTTGTCCAATATGTCTGAGAGGAGCCTGTATATGTTTCAACAGAATATAGCGAGATCAGGCTAGTAACTGTTGTGAAGCAAGAGTTGCTTCCCCCCACTCCTATTTTTTTCCCCTCTCTCTCCGTCACCATCTATCCATCAAGTAAAACAATTGACACAGAAATAGGCCCTCTGCAGAATGCTAAAGAGATTCTTTGGAGGAAGCCTACACAAGATTAGCTTCAAAAATACATTTCATCTTTATTAAAACACCTGCATGGGAGGCCAGTCATTTTTAGTATTATATAAAAACGGGTTTTCTAATGCTTTCAGCAGCTTAATGGAGTCAAGCGCTAAGGGACAGCAGTAAGCCAGCAGAGTTTTAAATAGTCAGTTTTTTAAAATTAACTAACCGCAAACCTGTGTAGTCACTAGACATAGATGGCAGGTTGGGCTAGGGTTATGGCAGCAGGAAGCCACACTCTGCCAGCCATTCACTTGATGCATCCGTAAAAGAGGGCTAGTCAGACCTCCTTCCCCAGTGAAGGTCAGTTAATCTTTTCACCGTCTTTCAGGGTGGAAAGCCACAGGGGTATTGTTATTATTTGGTAGTAGCAGTGGCAACACTGTGCTGAGAGGCCAGTTGATACCAGCGGGGGGGTGGGGGGAGAGTATTGTGATGTGGACAGTGTCCACCACAAACTGGACAGCAGGGTAACTAATGACATAGGCTGGTTCTGAACCTAGGATCCCATTATTAAGCCATGTTCCCATGCTTCAAATAAAGCCTCTAAATGCCCAGTGGAAGCAAGATCAAAATCAGGTTCTTAATTTTGTAAGCTTTCCTTGAAGTGACATCACTGAAAAGTGAAACACTCACCAACATCAGTGATAGGGCAGAACAACTGCTGTTAATGAAAGAGTTTTACTGGCTTATTCTCTGCAACGGTTTGCGGAAAATGCATGAGAACACCTTTATTAGGGCATAAAGAGGAAAGGACTATAAACCTATACAAAAAAAAAAAGCACAGTACGTTTTAAAAAGAAATACAATGAAAATAAAACTAAGTGAAAACTAGACAGCAGCAGCTACTGTGTTTGCTCAGTTCAGAAATGTAAACTAATATTTCAAACTCATGAAATGTATCACTTTTCAAGTTCACATTTTTACACTAAAAGAAGGAGGAGATATTCCTATGGAATTTTCCACTGAAGTTAGTTAATAATGCAATTTGGTAGATTTTGTGACAATTGTATTTAGGAGTAAAAAACCAGAGTAAAACTATACAGAAATAAAACCCTCTCCATGACTGCATTTCCCCCCCTAACTTTGCAATATTTTAATCTTTGAACAATAATACATGTCAATAAATAATCATCTGTGACACATGAAATGTTAAAAGCTTTTCCGGTAATGCATCTCTTCACTTGAATTCTACTTATGCTGTAATGGATTCTTTTATTCTATTTTTTATATGCACATTTTTACATATATTTTAAAACCCGTGGGTTCAAATGTACCTTATTACATTTTAAAGCCTTTGGATTGTAGCACAAAAATGTTCTGCACTATAAAACAGAACATAGTTGAGGTTTGATAGGTTTACTTCTATTATCTACCCCACAAAACACTTTCTAAATGCCATTAAAATTTAGCATACACCATAATAACTAGGCTGCATTTGTTCCATGTTTAAGTCAATTGCCTTCCAAGTTTTATCTCTCCAAATACATTGGATCAAATAAAGTTGAGAAAAGGATTGTGGAAGACCTAATTGTGACAGCATGCAGTCTTGTAAGCAGAAGTTTATTGAGTTCAATTAGAAGAGTGTGTGCCCATCTCCGACAGAATGGGAATGTTCTAGAATCTTCACTCTATGCCATATTGACATGCACAGAAAAAGGTGCTACAGTGCAGGAGATAATCTTAGTGGCAGGTTTGGCACCTTAGGGGAAGCTCAACAACCCAGAAGAAATGCAATTAATAAAATCATATTCTTTAACAACATTAAGTGTGTCTCATCTCAGACACTGAGGCACCCGTCACTGTGTGATTTTAACAATCTGCACAGGCTATTGTGCATGATTTCTCAGGCCAAGGACCACACATAACACATCACCCCCAGAGTATACAAGTGCTTGACTCTCACATGCCAAATGCTTGGATAATTTAGGCCTCCGGCCTGTAAAATGCTTTTCATGGGTGGTCCCCTACCCCCTGTGGGTGAGAGTCTGCCTGCACAATCAGATAGGATGATCAGGGCCTTAGACCGTATGCTCTTCAGGGCAAGGACCATGTCATCATATGTATTTGAACTGACCGTAACACAATGGCACCCCAGCCCCTTGGGATCTTTCGAAACCACTGTGGAACAAACAATACTAATACGACCCCTACAGCTAACAACCTACAAAGGACCCTGTGCCAAGTGCTTGTGTATCACAGACTGAGACTCCCACACCAAGCTTCCATGTATTATGAACTGAGCAACGCACTCCAGGGGTTTAATCAAGCTGAGATTAGGAATCTACCGTTATGACAATAAACACAGAATAAGATTCTCAGGGATTTGTGGGCATCTCAGCAGAGTTCATGAACCTGTTTCCTCGGAAGGGGGTGTAGGGGGAGGATTAGAAAGTGCATTACCATAGCTCAGTCGCAGAACTGAATGTATGTAATTTAAATTAGTTTGAACAGCAGCCTTGGCTGCGTAGATTCAACTTCTTTACCTTTACCTGAATTAGATTGGAAAACTTTGTTACAGGATTCCTTTGTTCCTCCAGCACATTCATAACATTTGCATTTGTTCCCTCCCAACGGTTTTACTCTAATTCTAATACTAATGCTGAGAGAAAGTTGAAGAGTCTTTAGTGTGTTTAGTTTAGCAGGAGTTCAAAGCAATAAATCCCGCAATCTGTACCAAAAGGTGCAGATTTGGCATAAAAAGTATCCTGAGCAGAGCCAGAGGGTTAGGATCCCAGCACTGGTGTCATTTGTAATTTAGCAATCTTTGCCTACCGAACTGTGCACAGAGCAAACTGAAGTGTAAACATCCTAATACAATCTGACAGAAGGAAAGTAAAAACAAACATAATAAATCAAATTGAATGGCTATTATGATGTAAAGTTCGGGTTTGTGCCTCTTTTATGTCAAGGGAGCTTACAGCCAGGCTCTTTTCGTTTTACCTGGGGCTCTGTTCTTCACAGCAAATTGGACCTTTCGCTCTGAAAGAAATAATTACTCTCTGAGGAGCAGGGAGCTGGTCATGAATGCTGATATGACATACAATGTCACCTTGCCAGTCAAAGGAGGACTACGGTGCCTGAGTTTGGGCTCTGTCCAAATGCCGATTTCTCTCTCATAATGGAGGTCACCTCTCCATAGAATTTGTTGACTATTTCCAGAATGACAAGGAAGAAATCTCCTGTCAGCATTTTTTTTTTTTTTGGGAAGAGGAAAAGATTGCAAAGGGAGGACAGAAATGGGGGAAAATATAGACAAAGGTCACTTTTTGCATAAATTGAAGCAAAATCAACATACAGCTGGGTCCAAAATTAACTTCTGGAGACGATAATCCAGATAGATCAGTTTGCAGAAAAACAGACTCCACTTTCAATTTCAGGAGGGTAATTTGCAGATAAAGTTCAGTGATCCAACAGCTAAATTGGCTGGACATCACAGTCTAATTTCATCACTAAAAATTGCTCTTTGTGTAGTCTGTTCTTCAAGTGTCTTTATTTTTAAATCAATAAACTCTTATGCTGAATTGCCTGAGAAAACAAAAATACTTGTAGTAACACCATTTAAGAAACTTTCTTGGAAAAACTCTAGTTTTGTTTTAGAGTTGAATACTGCAATTAGCACCTGAGTGAGACATGTCAAATCTGTATCTCCTGGTAGAGTGGTACCAGGATAGGTCCTAAGCCTGCACCCATTACATCAACGGCACAACTCTCATTGACTTCACTGGTGCAAGATCAGAACCATCTTTACAAATGTCTTTAATGATACTATTGTATTTTTTATTATTATTTACAGAGCATCAAAATTGTGCTAGGCATTTAAATACCGGGGGCCTGTAGGTAATATTATAATATCTAGTTGGGGCCTATAAATAACATCGTACAAACTACCATTATAATAGCATTTAACTGGAATAGGAAATATACAAATACCCCGGTAACATTATCTACCTCCAAAGGCAAAACTGTAAAGTTTTTAATGATGATCACTGTACAGTATTTCTGTACACTAAGAAAGCAGTTAGATTGTTGTTGTGACTAATTCCATTTGCTAAAGACACAAAATTCAGATTGTGTTAGCACTGTGGGGAAGAATTCCATACTCCAGATCTGAAATGCAGCCATCTTCAAGGTGGAAAACAGAAGCTGTTAAGTAGCACACAGCAACAGAGTTTAGGACAAAAAGTGAAGAAGAGTTTGGTTTCAAACTGAAGTTACCAGAGGAATTTAAGGAGACAACATGTAATTACCCCAAGTAGAATCTTACCAGGACACTGGGATTAACACCTTTACTAACTGTGAGTGGTCAACACCTGTTTTAAATGTCATTCAAAATACAGCACCTGCACAAGCACAAAAGCCCCCCCACCATCCTTGCAGCACCAGTTCAGCACCCATCCTGAGGGAAAAGCGCCACCTACTGAAGAACCAAGACAACTTCTTTCAGTATCTAGGCTTTCCTTGGTAAATTCCTGTGTAAGTACTGACCAGGCCCAACCCTGCTTTGCTTGTGATGGGATCTTGTGAGATCCCATCTGAAAGTGGCATGGCTGCAGGAAACAAAGAAAGAAGAGGTTCAATAGCAAAATAAAATATTGGCTTACAAGCATCTTTTGAGAGAAACTTTGACCAGGATAATCTACAATTATTAAGCAGACCACATCATAATGAGTTAATACATAGAGAATAACTACTACACAAAAGATCCTCTTCTGGGTGCCAAGAGCAAATAGTACATCTTATGTCTGGGTATAGTATCATGAAGAGCTGCCATACTAAGCCATATTGACAGAGGTTTGCAGATCTTGAAACTGCCACCTTTACTTGTTTTGTATTTTCCAAGAGACTATTCTACCAGACAATGATAGCAACAAACCGAAGGAAGTATTTCTTCACAATGAACTCGTTGCCAGGGGCTGTTGTGAAGGCCAAAAGTATAACTGGGTTCTAAAGAGAATTAGATAAGTTCTTGGAGGATAGGTCCATCAATGGCTATTAGCCAAGATGGTCAGGGATGCAACCCTATGCTCTGGGTGACTCTAAACCTCCACCTGCCAGAAGCTGGCTCTGGATGATAGGTGATGGATCATTCAAAATTGCCCTGTTCTGTTAATTCCCTCTGAAGCATCTGACACCAGTCGCTGACAGAGACAGAATATTGGGTTACATGGACCATTGGTCTGACCTACTATGGCCATTTTTATGTTGGTGCTGTTAGCTCTGTTCATGGAGCAAGAAATTTACAATTGCAATTGCCACTCAAAGTCAGAGCATCCAGTGTTATGTCAGAGTATTTAAAACCCCTGGGATGCTTTCCTGGAAGGTTCCAATGCTGGAGATGCAAGGCAGTGAGGAACACTTTTGTTCGTATGTTATGGGAGGACCCCACAATACATATGCTTTAGGAACTATGAGTAAAACAAAGCTGAGATGTAACATTCCCTCGCCCCAAAGTATACATAAGTTTTGGGCACTCCTATAGCACAAGCACAAAAGTGTCTCCCACTGCCTTGCATCTCCAGCTTTTGAGCCTAGTTTGCTGAGTTGAAAAATCTCCTTCATGAGGGGTAATGATTTAAAAGGGAAAATTTCCACCTTTCATTCCCCTGGTTCCGTAAGCCATGAAGGTTGTTGTTATTATTATGGTTGAAAGTCTCTATATCATTTTACTTTATGCCTTAAAATACATAATTTCTCATCTGCTGGAGGATGACAGTTTTCAAAGGAAGTTTCTGAAGGTGTAATTTGCACTTGGAGAAAGAAACAGAGAATGTAATAGCTTGCTGCTCTTCTGACGTCCCTTTCTGTCCAAGAAAAGGGCTCTGGACTCTATACAGTACTGGGCTAAAATTTTCTATTATAGGAAAGAGAATAAGTAGTATAATGGAAATAACAGTATGTATGTGAAGATATCAAACACCTAAGGAGGCAAGGTATTATTTGGGAGAGAGCAGAAAGACTGTAGATAAGTAGAAGTAATGGGAAGAAACTGAGGAAAGGACAATTAAAGCAGAATATCAAGAAAAGCTTCCAGACAGCGAAATCTATTTGGCTATAAAATTGGCTTCTGGGCACAATCCAACCTTGGCCAAGAAAATAGTTATCCCAGATAGACAGTTACACCTAACAGGTTTTTCCCATGTCTAGTTTCTCTGGTTCAAGGAGTGCTTAGATTACAGAGAATTCACAAAGGAAATGGATCTGACTAAGAAATGTTTTCTTCAAACAGCAACAAGGCTAAGAAAGACTGAGTTTAATTCAAGAAAATGTTCAGATAGTGCTAATTAGTGATGCAATAATTCATTATAATATCATCACTGCTTCAAGATTTCTACTGAGCTAGGTCAAGTTTATAAACACATCCAACATTTGGCCACTTACTGAACTTGGTATGAAATGTGCAGAATCTCAGGAATTAGAAATGGAAAATGCCAATTAGGTTCTTTTACTCGTCCTCATCGACCCCAGTCAGTGCACAATACCTTGCTGGTGAATGCCCATAAAATTCACAAAGCAAATATGATACGGAAAGTTGGTGATACACTGGTGAAAGGCACAATACCAAACCTACCCCAAGTCCAGGAGCACTTTTCCTGGTCTCTCCCTGATTCCCTGTGCAGGGATGCCCTTTAACAGGAGCTTTTTCCCAGCCAAGCAGTTGCAGCCCTAACAAGCCATTTTGCAACTAGCAGTTGCTGACTCATCCTTCTGTATTCTAGCTGATCAGTACCTAGCACATTCTCACGAGGTCCTACTTTAACAAAGAAATAAATATACTAATAGTTATTACAGACAATCTGTTATCATGGCCAAAATCAGCTCCAGAACCAAACATAAAATCTAGTTGGTTTTCTCCATCCTAAGTGAGAGAGCTTTTAATAGTGATGACTACATGGCTGTATCTAGCGCACCAAAGAGAAAAGCTCATGGAGGAACAGGACAGATGTAGGAATGAGACAGAATAATGACCAAGATTTCCCCCTATGAAATAATTGTCTAGCAGCCATGTGAAATTGTTCCTGTTACAAAACAAATATAGCAAAAGAAAATTTTAATCTTTTCAGTGACATAGTCCTATTAACAATGGCCTGTGTTGTTCTTGTCCAAGAGCCACAGATTCATGTATCAGAAAAAAAATTACCCTGTCGCATTCTCCGTAAACTTACTTACACAAATACTCTTGTCCCAGTCTATTGAGTGGACTCAGAATAGTATACAGAAACAGAAATGCCCGACGGGACTTTGATTAATCTGTCATTTGACAAGGCATTTTTGCACTCCATGCACCTACTTGCATATTCTACCATACCACCATGTCTCCTGCCTCTTTCCTTAGAGAGGTGAAGAACCCCAGGTATGTGTAGCAGAACCAGCCTCTGCTGTATCTCTGAATGTACCTGTGATGGGAGCTAACCCCCAAGCACCTGCAAGACCAGGCCAGAAGCCCAACTGGTCACACTCCGCACCTGAAGGATGACTGACTGACTCTTGGCCAGAGGAGGCAGAGCTAGGCATTATCAATAGACTGAGGCGGCTCAGGTGGGAAGAGACTGCAGTGGGTCAGGTGTCTCTGGTGGAGAGAAGCCCTGGGATAGGGTTTAACAAACAGGAAACAACAGGGGCAAGTCAGGCTCCTACAGGGGAAGCCATGAGGTAGAGACTACAAGGGAACTATAGAGAAGCCTGAGAGAGATGGAAGGGCAATTAGTTTGGATTTGTTTGTGCTGCCGTGGAAGGGATTTAGACTTTCATGTGATGTGCTCTAACCTGCTCCCGTAGTGCTCTTCCTCCATCTTCCTTAGACGTGATACCAATACGCTAAATTAGCCAAAAAAATAAATGTGAATGAAAACTAGCGATGAGAGAAGTTAGGAGCTCAAAATGTTCAGTTCAAAGATAGAAAGGGCTACTCAGACTATGGATATATAAGATAACCCTGTACATTCTGGGGTTTGATGGCACCCACTTAACTTCTCCCCCCCAAACTGACAGTCAAACATATTTGTTTAGTATTTTAATAACTATTTCAGTAAGTTATTTAGCATGGTTGTTCAACAACAAAGCAGTGTTTTGGTGACTGTATGACATACAAGTACTGCCACTGTGTTTATTTCAAAGCCATACCATACAAACATATGGCATTAAGACACAGGGTCAAAGAGTCAAAAATGAAGTCGTCTGTTCACAGTTTATTTTATTTGGAGGACCTTTCTTTACTTGTTTGTTGTAACAAGAAATAAATACATATCAGAGCTCAAGCAGCTTGTTATAGCTGAGGTCCTGCAGATGCAATTGTGCTGTGTTTTGTCTGTTTATACTAAGGAGTCTCCCATTACCTTACTTGGAGAAAACGAATGGGTGTGATCTCTTTCACTAGCTTCAAAAATGACTAGTCTGTCTAGCGGGTGTGATTAAAGACTGCCAAACCAAAATAAAACCTGGATCATATTACTGATATATTAAGGGACATTCCTGCAACAAGTTGGAAGAACATAGACTGCATTATAAATGACCTGATCATTTCCTTTTTAGAATGATAGCTACATACGCATGAGTACATCAATAAAAAATATAAACAATGTAAAAAGTAGTCAAGCAGAAATAAGTTTATCACTAATTATGAGCAGCTTGACATGCCCCGACTCCTCATAAAATAAATGAAGTCAATTTTTAATATCTGCTAGCATGATTTCTAGATAATAGGCAAATTTACTTCAAGGTCACATCTCATTTGTCAAGTCAGGGATTTTAACTACATGTACAGAAACCAACAAAGGATTCCACTCCCCATAAAACTCTACAGTGAATACATTAGAAATTGAGTTTTCTTTACCTTATAACTTTACTAAAACATTATCAATAAACCAAAATGCATATTCATAAGACAGAATGGAGATCAACAATGCCCCTAAAATGTTTGTTGCTGAATGAGAAGCCAAGACATCCCAATTACTTTAAACTTCTAAATTAGTTAATTAATCTTTATTTTTCATAGTGCAATTCAAGAAAATGTCATTAAGACTTCCCTGCATTAATACAGAGAGAAGCAATCTAAATCCACATGAGTAACAAAACAGATTAAATCACATTCAGCAACAATTACTTTAAACTTTTAAATTAGTTAATTAATCTATTTTTCATAGCACAATTCAAGAAAATGTTGTTAAGACATGTCTGCACTAATACAGAGAGAAGAAATATAAATACACCTGTGAATAACAAAAAGAAAAACACATTAAATCATGTCACCAGCTGTGTAAAAATTTTAAGGAAACTATTTTAGGTTTGTTCCTCCTTAGCTGCAGAGTAGGTGCAGGCCTCCTGGAAATGAAGAACTCATGCTTATAGCAAAACCCATGGAGGAACATAATCTCTGACATTTGTCTGCCTACTATCCAGGAACAAGACCATAAATCCTATCGATGGATTTCAAGAGATGAGCCAGAACTTATGTCATCAAAATGTCAGGGAGATACACTACAAAGTGTTGGACTTGCAAAGCACTGACTAGTAAAACTGGGCACATTTTTTCAGATATTTCTATTTGCAAAACATGCAGTTTCTGATCAATCAAAACTATAGGTGAATTCAGGATGAATGTGGCAAACCGTCTTTTTTGCTCCAAAATGACATTTCGTTTTTAAATTTGGCTAGATTTTTTTTAAAAGGTAAAAAGCACCCAAAAATCCAATGAAACTTTTTTTTTTTTTTGCTCAGCTCTACTGACAAGTCAATAGAAGGACTTTAAACTCAATCTGCCACTTCTGGGAAGGCAACGTAGTATCTGAAGCACAGGAGAAATGTTCTTACAATGAATGGCCTGAGACAGCAGCCTAGAGGCAAATCACTCACTAGCAGAAGGTGCTGAGGATTGTTCTATACAGAAGGAGAAGTAACTAGATCTTCAATAAAAGCAAATAAGGTGTTGTCACTGAGAAGAGCACAGTCAAAAAGAGAGAGAAACTGAGAGGAGTAGCTGGGTTAGTTTTCAAGCCAGATAGATCCTACAGAACATGCTATAATACTCTAAGAACGTGTAGAGCAAACACTAACTCTAGTGTTTTCAGATTTAAAAGTGACATTTCTTATCCTGTTAGAACATGGCAGCTGATGCATGTGATTGCACAAACAACGTGTACAACATTTATGGATATTTAGATGCATCAGCCCCATTTGAACTCTTACACAAGAAGTTGAAAAAGGTAAGAAAGGTGCAAACTTGGTGCTTGAGTTGTATGGAGTCTACATTTAACTATGGGGTCAGATGACTAATAGCTTCTTGGAATCTTCAGACTCCTGTATCAAGGAGTCCAGTGATAATTGTTTTTATTTAAATCACAAAAACTACTTAAAATGATTCAATACCACACAAGTCAGTCACAATACCAACATGTGTGTTTAGTAGTACTCATCACCAGAGCATCTGAGACACTCTCAGGGTCAGTTGTGAAAGACAACATCAAATAAACATTATGTCACTATAGATTTAAAAAGAGTAAGCAATCTGACATTTGGAATCTCAGCTTCAAAAATGCCCATTTAGAGAGCTATTAGATCAATAAATTCCAAGGACTTTAACTAATAATATTGACAGAAAACAACATGCAACAATTTAGTTGCCACAAGGAAGTGGCCAGAAAAAAAGGATCTATAAAGTCAACTTTTGTAAATTTTATTGTTGAGGTACTGTACATATTCCTAAAGCACAGAGGGTCTTTTTCTGGGAAAACCATAGGAATAGGTGCAACAGACTAAGGATGCGTCTTCACTGCAGCCACAGGTGCGATTACACCTCTGATAGCCATACATGTGGTAGCTTTAATCTAGTTAGCAATGCTAAAAATAGCAGTGAAGATATGGCAGCATGGGCTTCAATGCAGGCTGTACAAGCCCACCCAGGACTCTGGGTATATACTCATGTTGCTACCCTATGCCAGGGTTCATTGTTATATTTAGTCATGCTACCTGGATTAAAGCTAGCACAGGTATGCCTACCCAGACTGCAATCACTCATCCAACTGCAGCACAGACGTCCTTTAGAAACACTGTACTTGGACCTTACTTATAAGCAAGTGAATGCTGAAGAACCCACAACCCTACATAAACTGGCAGCTCATGAATTACAGGAGTCTAACTGGGAAATAAAGACCCTCAAATCTTTCTTGTGAGGCAGAAGTCAGGTGAACTCTATTGCTGAAATGATGGAACGATGATATCCCGGATACTGAAAAAGATGACCTTTGAAAGAGAGGGGTCATCTCAACAGCATACCCAAGACCTGATATTTCAGGAGGGATCTATATCAGAATTAGCCAAAGGAGCCATCAGGAAGGACCCCTACCGCCATTTCGCAAGGGCTCAGGTCCAATGTGAACAACACTTCTTTTTTACTGTCTAATTAGACAGAGATACCGAACAGAGGATTGAAGGGTAACAGCAGAGTTCTTGATGGGTGGGAATCAATACTGAATAAGGTTACAACACTAAATGCCCTCCCCACCAAAAAATCCTGTGCTGGTCCATCGTATCCTAAGCCAGCACCACATATTTATCAGTAAAGACTTCTGTCTTGGATGCCCCTGGACGTGACACTTGCATGATGGTTTCAATTTTCTGCTCTTCGCTTTTCTAGTTTATAGCTGGTAGTATTAAAAGCTGGAGCATATCACTTTGTTCTCTTTTGTATAAAAGCTCCTCTCACTTGCGTGCTCTCTCAGCTTGCCATTTTTCCTTGATCTAAGCCTGATGATTTGGCAGTAATAACACTCTGTTTATACTTGCCATAAATGTCAAGCCCAAATAATATACTACAATCACATTTTATCCTGCAACACAAGGATTTATTCACAGCTCTAAATGTGGAGTAAAAAGGCTTCAAAAAGTGCTATAACACCCTACCTTCTTTTGAATGATTACATGCCAAACTGCAAAGTGCTCATGGAGTTGAGATCCTGTTGCTTAAACCTGGAATATATCAAATTTAAAAATCTTTATTTTCAAGTTTAGTCCATAACTAAGTGCTTGCAAGATTAAGTAAACTGCAAATCCAGGAAAGCAGACTGCCTAACCAACATGAACTGGCAACTTTAAAATGCCACCTAACTTGGGTACTGCATGGAGTCATGGTCCACCACAGACCTCCAGAAGAAGAAGAGGAGAAGCCCATGTACTCCCAATGCAGATAAAGGTAAGAAACCGTTTTCAGGCTCTCTGCACAGGTACTAAGGAGGAGAATGGCTTGGAAGAGTCATCTGAGGGAAGGGATCAGGAGGAGACCCCATCGACTGGAAGGCATGGAATGCATTGTCCTAGGGATGGGGGTTCCACAACCACTACTCTCAAGAGGAGGAGATGGGTGGTGGTGATGGGGGACTCCCTCCTAAGGGGGACAGAGTCATCCATCTGCTGTCCAGACCGGGAGACTCGAGAAGTGTGCTGCTTGCCTGGAGCTAGAATTCAGGATGTGACAGAGTGTCTGCTGAGACTGGTCAAGCCCTCAGACCGCTACTCATTCCTATTTCTCTATATGGGCACCAATGCTGCTGCCAAGAATAACCTTGAGCGGGTCACTGTAGACTATGTGGCTCTGGGAAGAAGAATGAAGGAGTTTGAGGCGCAAGTCGTGTTCTCATCCATCCTCCCTGTTGAAGGAAAGGGCCCAGGTAGGGACCATCGACTTGTGGAGGTAAATGTGTGGTTATGCAAGTGGTGTCAGAGAGAGGGCTTTGGATTCTTCGACCATGGGATGTGGTTCCAGGAAGAAGGATTGCTAGGAAGAGATGGGATCCACCTAACAAAAGAGAGGGAAGAGCATCTTCACGGGCAGGCTTGCTAACCTAGTGAGGAGAGCTTTAAACTAGGTTTGCTGGGGGATGGTGACCTAAGACCAGAGGTAGGTGGGGGAAGTGGGATACTGGGAGGAAATACAATGAGGAGGGTTCAACAGGGGAGACCTCCTGATTCATACTGAGAAAACAGGGCAATCGGCTAGTTATCTTAGGTGCCTGTATATGAACGCAAGAACCCTGGGAAACAAGCAGGAAAAATTGGAAGTGCTGATGCAGTCGAGGAACTATGATGTGAATGGAGTAACAGAGACTTGGTGGAGTAACTCAGATAACTGGAGCAATGTCACGGATGGGTATAAACTGTTCAGGAAGGACAGGCAGGGGAGAAAAGGTGAAGGAGTTTCCAGATCACAGGCCCTTGTTCTCATGGGGGACTTCAATCACCCTGACATCTGCTGGGATCCAGGATGTTTTTGGAGATTGTTGGGGACAACTTCCTGGTGTAAGTGCTGAAGGAACCAACTAGGGGCCGAGCTCCTCTTGACCTGCTGCTCACAAACAGGGAAGAATTGGTAGGGGAGGCAGAAGTGGGTGGCAACTTGGGCAGCAGTGACCATGAGATGGTCGAGTTCAGGATCCTGGCAAAAGAAAGAAAGGAGAGTAGCAGAATATGGACCCTGGACTTCAGAAAAGCAGACTTTGACTCCTTCAGGGAACAGATGGGCAGGATCCCCCAGGAGGCTAATATGGGGGGAGAAGGAGTCCAGGAGAGCTGGCTGTATTTTAAAGAAGACTTATTGAGGGCGCAGGAACCAACCATCCCGATGTGCAGAAAGAATAGCAAATATGGTAGGCGACCAGCTTGGCTTAACAGAGAAATCTTCAGTGAGCTTAAGCACAAAAAGAAGGCTTACAACAAGTGGAAACTTGGACAGATCACTAGGGAGTATAAAAATATTGCTCGAGCACACAGGGGTGTAATCAGGAAGGCCAAGGCACAATTGGAGTTGCAGCTAGCAAGGGATGTGAAGGGTAACAAAAAGGGTTTCTACAGATATGTTACAAACAAGAAGTTGGTCACAGAAAGTGTGGGACACTTACTGAATGGGGGAGGCAATCTAGTGACAAATGAGGTGGAAAAAGCTGAAGTACTCAATGCTTTTTTTGCCTCGGTCTTCACACACAAGGTCAGCTCCCAGACTGCTGCACTGGGCAACACAGTATGGGGAGGAGGTGAGCAGCCTTCAGTGGTGAAAGAACAGGTTAAGGACTATTTAGAAAAGCTGGACGAGCACAAGTCCATGGGGCCGGATGCTGCATCCGAGGATGCTAAGAGAGTTGGCTGATGTGATTGCAGAGCCAGTGGCCATTATCTATAAAACTCCTGGAGACTGGGAAGGTCTCGGATGATTGGAAAAAGGCTAATGTAGAGCCCATCTTTAAAAAAGAGAAGGAGAATCCAGGAAACTACAGACCAGTCACAGCCTCACCTCAATCCCTGGAAAAAACATGGAGCAGGTCCTCAACGAATCCATTTTGAAACACTTGGAGGAGAGGAAGGTGATCACAACAGTCAAAATTGAATCACCAAGGGCAAGTCATGCCTGACTAACCTAACTGCCTTCTATGACGAGATAACTGGCTCTATGAATGAGGGGAAAGCAGCGGACGTGTTATTCCTTGACTTTAGCAAAGATTTTGATAGGGTCTCCCACAGTATTCTTGTCAGCAAGTTAAAAAAGTATGGATTGGATGAATGGACTATAAAGTGGATAGAAAGCTGGCTAGATCATCGGGATCAACGGGTAGTTATCAACGGCTCATTGGGAGCCAGTATCAAGTGGAGTGCCCCAGGGATATGTTTTGTTCAACATCTTCATTAATGATCTGGCTACAAGTTCGCGGATGACACTAAGCTAGGGGAAGAGGTAAATACATGGGAGGATAGGGATGGAGTCCAAAGTGACCTAGGCAAATTGGAGTATTGGGCCAAAATAAATCTGATGAAGTTCAACAAGGACAAGTGCAGAGTCCTGCACTTAGGATGGAAGAATCCCATGCACTGCTACAGGCTGGGGACCGAATGGCTAGGAAGCAGTTCTGCAGAAAAGGACCTGGGGCTTACAGTGGACGAGAAGCTGGATATGAGTCAGCAGTGTGCCCTTGTTGCCAAGAAGGCTAATGGCATATTGGGCTGTATTAGTAGGGGCACTGCCAGCAGATCGAGGGAAGTGATTATTCCCCTCTATTCGGCACTGGTGAGGCCAAATCAGAGTATTGCATCCAGTTTTGGGCCCCCCACTACAGAAGGGATGTGGACAAATTGAAAAAAGAGTCCAGAGGAGGGCAACAAAAATGATGAGGGGGCTGCAGCACATGACTTAAGAGGAGAGGCTGAGGAAACTGGGGTTATTTAGTCTGCAGAAGAGAAGAATGAGGGGGGATTTGATAGCTGCTTTCAACTACCTAAAAGGGGGTTCCAGAGAGGATGGAACTTGGCTGTTCTCAGTGGTACCAGATGACAGAATGAGGAGTAATGGTCTCAAGTTGCAGTGGAGGAGGTCTAGGTTGGATATTAGGGAAAAAATGTTCACTAGGAGGGCAATGAAGCACTAGAATGGGTTACCCTAGGGAGGTGGTGGAATCTCCATCCTTAGAGGTTTTTAAGGCCTGGCTTGACAAAGCCCTGGCTGGGATGGTTTATTTGGGGTTGGTCCTACTTTGAGCAGGGGGTTGGACTAGATGACCTCCTGAGGTCTCTTCAAACCCTAATTGTCTATTATTCTATATTCTATGAACAGGAAAAAATATTGCAGGTACATTAAGTTCATACTAAGTAGTAATGTAGCAGCAGTAGGAGGTAACAGAATACAAGCATTAAAACAGTGCCCTTTTTTAAACAAGGATATTTGCGTAGGATGCCAATGTACAAGTTAAAAAATCCAAGATATTTTGTAACCCCAACTCTCTGCATGGACTGAAGCCTCTGAGCTCTTGTACAGCATTACAGGGAGGTCACAAAAGACACCTTTCATATTCTCCACGCATTTTCTAAACTACACCGATTTTTCAGCACTTAGAATTGATGCCTGTGAAAAGTTTAATGAACTTTTAATGGATCCCTGAGAAAAAGCTAATGTTGGCAGGTGTTATTTTCTTGAATTTGTATTCTTCTCTGACTTGGAGTTCGGATAGCATAGTGCGTGCTAGTCATAAGGAAACTATGAGACAAACATCCCAGCATCTGAGTACAGTGAAAATTACTAGAAGACATTCTAACCGAAGCAAAGAGCATGCTATCTTTGCATATAAAAATTCTAGGAAATCAAACACACTCCTTTCAAAGAAATGACATAGCCCCTTTGCAATAGCAATTAGCACCATGACAACACTGAGCCAAGACAAATTGATGTTTAAGATGAAGCAGTCACACACTACAGCAGTTAAAATACATATCTGTGACAAACTGGGAATGTTCTTAATGTGTTCTTTGAATGCTGAGTGGGGAGTGTTGGCCTGGGAAGGTTGCAGGGGAATTTTGCTGGGACTGTCTGCATTGGGGATGGGAGACTTTCCTTGAGGGAGGATACCTGGGCACGTAACATGAGAACCCAGGAAGGGGGTTGGAGGCCAGGTGACACCTCTGCCTGGGAAACTGGACAAAGGCTGGGGGAGGAGCTGGGGGGAGTTTCAGTTTGGAGCTGGCTGGGAGAATGGAGGGGAGCCCAGATGGGGCTCTGGTCTCCCAATGCGGCTCTGGCCTCTCTGGCCCCCCAGATGGACCTAACTGAGGGGGCCCTGTTGTCTGTACCTGCAAGGCCTGTTTTGGACTGTGTTCCTGTCATCTAAATAAACCTTCTGTTTTACTGGCTGGCTGAGAGTCACGGTGAATCGCAGGAAGCCAGGGGTGCAGGGCCTTGACTTCCCCACACTCCATGACAATATCTTTCTGAGAATGAGCTCCATCTACTTTGGCATCGAAAATACACGAAACAAAATTCAGATCCTGAACTGTGTGAAAAAGATGTGATGCCAATTCCTGCCTTTGCTCTGTCCGTGATTCCAAGCACAGTCACCTGTTTCTCCTGCAAACACCTTCCTGCTTTCTCCTATGTCACCATCACAGTATCCTCCTCCAAGTCTCTCCTGTAAGCCCACCTCTGATCAGGTGCTGCCAGACATCTGATATCTGGTAATAGCTGGACAGCTGTGCTGTTACTATGGGCTTCACGCATACAGGAATTGTACACACAGCTCATCTATACTAAACCAGCCTCTTTAATAAAGTTACCTATCCTCCCTCCCTCCCATGACTGCTACCTCCACATCCAAACCACTTTTCTCTACCCACCTTTGCACACAGAGTTTGCACTTGCTGCTCTCTCTCTACAACATTTCTGAGGATACAAAGCAGGAGCAGATTTACCATGAAATAAACCGTGTGGTGGCACGGGACTCCCACCGACAGGGGGCCCCCCCAAAATGCAGGACAAATATCTGATAACCCACTCCTGAGTCCCAGCCAGCAGCGCAGCAGGTCTCAGGCATGCAGGCTGCCTGCATGCCATGGCCGGTGGCCCCATGCCGCTCCTGGAAGCGGCCAGCTGCTGGTACGTCTCGGCGCACCCCTGGCAGCAGAGGAGGCAGCTCCGTGCGTTGCCCCCACCCCAAGCACTGACTCCACAGCTCCCATTGGTCAGGAACTGTGGCTAATGAGAGCTGCGGGGGCTGTGCCTGTGGGCAGTGGCACATGGAGACCCCTGTCCCCCCTGCCTAGGAGCCGCTGCTGGAGGGGGGTGTGCCTGTCACTTTGGGAGCTGCACCGCCAGAGGTAAGTGCCACCCTCCTACCCCCACACACACCCCAACCCTCTGCCCCAGCCCAGAGCCCGCACCCTCACACCACCTCCTGCACCCCAACCTCCTACCCCAATCAAGGTACCTCACTTTATTTTCATTTACTTCCCATTACTTATCATATAGTAAGAGGATGAAGAAAAAAAGAATGAAAATGAAGCTGCACACAGGGCCTCACTAACTCTAAATTGGCCACTGATACAAAGACCCCTGGCAATGATTAGTAACTGCCTTTCAAAGGCTTAATGGCCTAGCTTAGATATCACACCTCGCAAACCACTTTGCACATCTCTACCCCAGCTCATTTTGGTATTGACCTTTCAAATAGGCATTTTCTACAAGAACAACCCCCCAACACTTATATTCTGTGGTTATAAGTTATGAAATAGACATGGTGATCCAGAGCCTCGGTCACACCTTTTCATGGCAAAGAAGTTATGTAAGGACTAGATTCACAAAGTCCCGGAGGAAGTGGGTGAGAACAGGAAATAAAACATTCTTGATGGATTCTGGCTATGGAACAAACTTCCAGAGAACGGTAGATAAATCTGACCATCCTCTATAAGAATGATACTTAGAGCATGGTTATTTCCTTCCACCCAAAACCCCCAACCAATCAAAAACATCCCTAACATAGACAAAGAGATAAAGAACCGTAAGATCATACTAGAAAATGGTCCTTATTATTAGTGACAACTATGCCATGTTGCGGCTGGATGAGTGCAGTGGCAGAGTGCCCCTAACAGGGCGGAGGAGGGAATTGGGAACACATGGGATTTATTTCTCATGCACCTGTAAACACTTTTTTCCCCCATTTCATAGACAAATAATCCTATTAAAAAACAAAGGTCTCTCACTTGGACTCGTTGAGCTTGGGAATGTGCTGCAACTTAACTGTAGCATGCTGGGTATGTAAGTTGCTAAATTGCAACAGCGATTACAACATCCTGATGCCAAAATAAACAATGAACAAAAAGAACAAGGAAGACAGACAAGTTAATGGACACCTCCCATGGATCCCTCAGAAAACAGCCTGTGCTACAATAACAAGAATTATGATCCTCATAAACCAGTAATTAAGTAACAGCCATGGGATAGTATACTTATTGGATGCTTTAGAGAGTTTCTGTTTTGCTGACTATGGTGAAAAATGGTGAATAAATAATTGTAAAGTACATTGGTGATGATGTTAAATGATGCTTTATCTAATTATCACTATTCCATGGTGTCTTTAACATGCACAAGCACAGAATACTAATGACTAAGTTTATATCACAGCTAGGATTTGTCGTCTAAACCCCACAGCATGGTTATAACATATTCCAACCAATACAACTGGTAATGGTATAACACAGTGGTAGGCAACCCACATGCGGCCCATCATGGTAATCTGATTGCGGGCCAGAAGACATTTTGCTGATCTCGACCGTCTACAGCCTACAGGCATGGCCCCACGCAGCTCCCAGTGGCCCTGGTTCGCTATTCCTGGCCAATGGGAGCTGTGGAAAGCAGTGGCCACCACATCCCTGCGGGCCACCACTGGTGTAAGACCTACAGGCAGATGACAGGATTCGAGCTTGGCAACAGACAATAGAACAAAGCCCCATTTCGCAGTAAGATTAATCTGTAACTGTTCCAGAGAGATTGAGTATAAAGAATACTCTTGAAACTAAAGTACTAATATCAGCTAACAGTGATCCTAAAATTAAATACCCCATAGTCTGCACATCTACATGGGTTTTCCTAGAAGCCACTGAGATGTCCTAATGAGAGTGAGATAACAGAACAGCTAAAATCTAAACTATTTCTTCTAACCATTAGTAGATGTAATTCCCCAGTCATTCCCTGTGCTGAGGAATAGTATTCATAATTAAAATGAGGTAAATGGAAGTGTAACATTTCCAGCAATAAAGAACACTAAATATTTTGCCACCTCTTAATATTTGAGTCTGGAGGCTTCCAACCCCTTCAGACCATTAGCACTGAATCCTCCTATTTATTTTTGCCATTGAATCAGTTGTGTATTTTTTACTAACAAAGAAGGCTTGTTTGCACATCAGACCCCATTTCTCACCTATTCTCCTAATGGCTGTTACCTACGTTCCATTTTATTTTATTTAAAAATACAGTGGGCCAAATTTATCCTTGGCGTAATTACAATTTCAGATGAAAGTTTCAGGCAATTCCATTGACTTCAGGATAAATCTGGCCTATTGTACCAATCATTTTCCTTTAACATTTTAACTATGATGCCAATTAATTATCTTCCATCCTGTTGGATCTATAAGGGACTTACAAACTGCATACTTATATAAATGTCCATCCACAACAATTTAATACAAACCTTATTACATACTCAGTGAGCTCAACAGACTTCCCAGACACAAAAAACTTCCCACTTAACAGTAAAATGGGGAAATAACTGGGTAGGTGGTAGTACTACTGAAAAGGATCTGAGGATTATAGTGGAACACAAATTGAGTAAGAGTCAACAATGTGATGCAGTTGCAAAAAAGGCTAATATTCTGTATTAACATGAATGTTTCATGTAAGACAGGGGAGTTAATTGTCCTGCTCTTGGCACTGGTGAGGCCTCAGCTGGAGTCCTGTGTTTAATTCTGGGCATCACACTTTAGGAAAGATGTGAATAAATTGGAGAGAATCCAGGGGAGACCAACAGAAATGGTAAAAGGTTTAGAAAATTGGGTTTTAGTCTTGAGAAAAGACGACAAAGTGGAGGGGACACACCTGATAAGTGTGTTCAAATATGTAAAGGACTGTTATAAAGAGGATGGTGATCAATTGTTTTCCTTGTCCACTGAAGGTAGGACATGAAGTAATTGGAGCAGCAAAGCAGATTTAGGTTAGATATTAGGAAAACCTTTCTAACTATACAGGTCATTCGGGAACAGGCTTCCAAGGGAGGTTGTGGAATCCTCATCACTGGAGGTTTTGAAGAACAGGTTGAGCAAACACCTGCCAGGGATGGTCTAGGTTTACTTGGGGGCTGGACTTGATGACTTCTCAAGGTCCTTTCCCACCCTACATTTCTGTTATTCTATTAAAGAGATCGACTTAAATGCAATAGCTTCATGAAAGGCAGCAACTCCTCTCCACACTGATTGGGCTGAAATCAGATGGTTAGAAGAAATAGCCCCTTGCTGTAGCTGGGCCTAGATATGAAAAGCACTTTTTTATGCAACAGTTCTATATCCTCAGTACAGTACATTCACAATCAGGTGTGACACAAATGCCTTTACTATCTTCTACTCCCGTTACTGTTGCAAAACCGACACCGCTGAGAGAGAGAGTCAGATTCTACTGAGGTTCACTTGTGATCAACAGATTCATTAACTAAAAATCAGATCCAAAAGTCAATGGTGGTCCCTCTGTCAACTTCAGTGAACTTTGGATCAGGCTCTAAATTCTGAATGCAGAGCCTAATTCTTCCCTAAATTACAGCTATATACTGAAATTTACTGGGTTTCAAAGGTGTAACTAGGGAACAATTTGCCCCTGTTGAATATTTATCACTAGTTATAATGTATGAGTCAGAAAGAACCTATCTTGACTCTCAGATCCCAGGTGAATTTGTAGCACTAGCTGTTAAGAAAAACATCTTTCTTTTTCTGTCAACTCAGCAAATATGATCTGTAAACCACTGAGAGAAAATAACCATAAAATCGACAGTACCATTTTCACAGGCACACTGCTCAGGGACTAACCCTGTAATAACAGGGCAGTAAGCCCTCTCAAAAAAGCAGCAATGTATTTTTAAGGAAAAATATTTGCTTAGTGTCTTAATTTTTAGAGTTTCTATTATTTTCAATTAAATATTGGACAAGTTCTGCTGCAAAGAGAGACAAGCAAAGAACAATAAGCACAGTTTCACAAGCCTGAGGTTCTGTCTCTGCTAACACTATCTACTGAGCTTTTGTTCTTCGAGAACTCATCAGCCCTGAAGTTAGCTTAAACAGTGGCTTTATGCTTCCTCTTTACCAGTTTAGAGTACAAAGGTAATAATTGGAGATATACCAATCTCCTAGAACTGGAAGGGACCTTGAAAGGTCATCGAGTCCAGCCCCCTGCCTTCACTAGCAGGACCAATTTTTGCCCCAGATCCCTAAGTGGCCTCCTCAAGGATTGAACTCACAACCCTGGGTTTAGCAGGCCAATGCTCAAACCACTGAGCTATCCCTCCCCCAAACAGACTCCCTTCAATGTACACACAGCTCCCCGTAAAACTCCAGTAACTGTATTTTGCATCATTGGAAGAACATACCCCATAGTAGCTACAGATGGATCAGAAACCTGTAAATGCCTCATCTTCATTCACAGAAACTGGCAATTCCCTTTAGTGGCCTCATATCTTATTAATAAGCAGTTAGGATGCCATAATGGTCACTGAAGCTACTGCAGATACAATGGGGTTGGCATTTGCCTTACTGATGCCCAGCTTTCAGGGGGGATTAACACACATGTAAAAAGATTTTAGGGACAAGCCTCTTCAGAGGCAACATACCAGCTCATGAATGTTTTTTTCTTCTTCCACCAACCTCCCCTCCATCTCCTCCTCACTGGAAAACTGACTGAGATGACTCCAGAGCTTATTTATACTCTTTGATTCAATTGTTTTCCCTGGTAGCTTATTCCATGGGCTAATTTCTCCACAGGTCTGAATTGGCACAGCTTCACCGACTTTACTGTAATTTCACCCATTTACAGGAGAATTTGGCAACACCGATATCATTCTTTGCTTGAAGAACTGCTGCCTCAGTTCTCGAAAATCTTCCCTGTAGAAATGGTACTTGGCATGTCAGAGCTTAGTCTGGTATCCATTTTTCCCATGAAATCTTGAAAGAATTTCATTCGCTGTTACTTAAGTGAAATAACATTTGAATTTTTTGACACAAAAAGATATTTTGCATGTGTGTCTATCTAATTTTGTTCCCATAGAATATTCTAAGCAATATCTACTCTAACTATTCAAATATTATTTCCATCTATTTTCTGTGTGTTTTAGTAATCTGCTGGCTCTTTAAACTGCTTTTTCTTATTACCCAGCTTTTCTAAAAGACAAAATCCACCATTCACTTCGCATTCATTCCCAAAGTTGCTGTTCTGTAGTTCAATGCTATTGATCTTTGTTCTTGTGTTTATTATTTGGAGGCCAGTGAGTATTGCTTTACATTTGTCAACATTAAGAATTTTGATTAATAAATGCTTTATGCCCTGGTGAGAGTTTATTTATTTTTTAATGGAATGTGGTAGAAAAACAACTTCATTAAATGCATTTTTTCATTCATAACAGCAGTCTCCTTCTTCCACTGTCACATATCTAAGAGGTGGTTTCTCTACCTGCCAACTGATGGTCAAATTCTAAAGCAGATTTACAAAACTCTGAGCCCAGCATCTGGTTGCTGAACTCTTTGTCTTCATCCTCTGCATGACTTCAGGCAAAATCTGGCCTGGAACTCACCTGATCTACAAGCAGTAGCTCCAACAGGTGGGTTTAGCGGGAGCCTCCCTTTGTCTGAGCTGGTAGCTGCTCTGTGCTTATCTTGCAGTGGAGTTCAGCTAAGTATTTGAGTTAATGGGGGTGGGAGAAGAACAAGACTTCATTTGATAGAGGCATATTAGCCTGTATCTGACAAAGAACAAGTTGACATGGGAATTCTCTCTTTGCCCAGACTGTTGTTTTTGTCTACGTTAGGGGGGTTCTGGTTACTCTGAGTTGCAGTGATGGTGCATGTAATTCATCAGACCAGACCTTGTGCTCCACTTAGGACGAAATCATGAACTTCCTCTCTCGTTGGAGGTTCCATGAGTAGCTGCTCCAAGAAGCAGTCATTTAAGTAATCAAGAAACTTTATCTCTGCATCCTGTCCTGAGGTGACATGTACCCAGCCAATATGGGGATAGTTGAAATCCCCCATTATTATTGGGTTTTCTGTTTTTATAGCCTCTCCAATCTCCCTAAGCATTTCAGTCACTATCACCATCCTGGTCAGGTGGTCAGTAGTACATCCCTGCTACTATATTCTTATTATTTGAGCATGGAATTACTATCCATAGAGATTCTGTGGTACAGTTTGGTTCATTTGAGATTTTTAATTCATTTTATTCTATGCTTTCTTTCACATATAGTGCCACTCCCCTACCAACACATCCTATTCTGTCTTTCCAATATATTTTGTACCCTGGTATTACTGTGTGATTATTCCACCAAGTTTCTGTGATACCTATAATATCAATATCCTAATTTTATATGATGCACTCAAATTCATCCATCTTAGTATTTAAACTTCTAGCATTTCTATATAAGCACTTAAAAATTGTCACTTTTTAGCTGTCTGCCATTAATTGAATGAGACTATTTCATTTGACTTTTTTGCATCAGATCCTACCTATATTTTATCATCTTCCATCCTCTCCTCCTTACTAAGATATAGAGAATCTCCATTAATAGATCCTCCCCAAGGGATGTCTCTGTCCTAATTACATTCTCTTCCACACCTGTCGGCTTTCCGCCAGCCCTTAGTTTAAAAACTGCCAGGGCTGCCGAGAACGGGTTTGGGCCCCGGTGAAAAAAATTCAGACCCCCAGCAAGAGCGGACTGGCTAAACAGGGCTGACGAAGACGGGGAAGCCGGGCCCTGGGCCCCCTTCCACACCACTGGGCCCCGGTAATTTGTACCGGCTTCCCCGGGCTCTCGTCGGCCCTAAAAACTGCTCTATCACCTTTTTAATTTTGTGTGTCAGCAATCCAGTTCCATTTTGGTTTAGGAGGCACCTATCCTTCCTGTATAGGCTCCTACTTTTCCAAAAATTTCCCCAGTTCCTAATAAATCTAAACCCCTCCTCCTCCCTAAACCATCATCTCATCCATGCATTGATACCTTGCAGTCAGGGCTGGTGCAACCATTTAGGTGACCTAAGCAGTCGCCTAGGGCACTGGGATCTGGGGGGGGCGCCATTTTCTTTGGCAGCGACCGTGGCAGCCGGATTTTCGGCCACCCCGGTCGCCGCCGGCATTTAGGCGGAGGGACCTGGGGCAGAGGAGTGCGGGGAGGGCCGCCTGCAGGAAGTAAGGGGGGGGGCGGCATGCAGGGGAACTCCCCGCCCCAGCTCACCCCTGCCCCGCCTCCTCCCCAAGCACGCCGTGGCTGCTTCACTTCTCCCACCTCCCAGGCTTGCAGCGCCTAAGCTGACTGGTGCCGCAAGCCTGGGAGATGGGAGAAGTGAAGCAGCTCACCCCTGCCCCGCCTCCTCCCCGAGCACGCCATCGCTGCTTCACTTCAGGGGTGAGTTGGGGCAGGGGGGGTGTGCTTCAGGGTGGAGAGGGGGAGCTGCCGCGGGGGGGGGCCTCAGGGCGGGGCGCAAGATGGAAGTTTCGCCTAGGGTGCGAAACATCCTGGCACCGGCCCTGCCTGCAGTTGCCTGTCAAGCTAGCCTTGCGCATGGAACGTGTAACATTTCAGAGAATACTACTATGGAGGTCCTGGACTTCAATCTCTTATCTAGGAGCCTAAATCAGGCAGTCCATTTGTTCAGATTACCAGTTTATACTGAGGTCACGTCTGATGCAATGTATCCTATATTCCAATCAAACAAGAAGCCAGGATTTGTCTCTGAACTGCCCTAACAGATGAGACTTTACTAGAGCTCCAGTGTAATAACGAATCAAGTTATGTTCTATTTCTTAGGAGAATGGATGGAGATGAATCTTGGAAGAGTCGTCACCCTAAAGACAGGCAGCATCAAGTTGATTATTTGTCTGGGCATCTTTCAGGCACATTGTAGTGAATACTAGCATGGGCCCTTGCAGGCTCCCAGTGTGACAGGATTGGTGGCAAGATTAGACACAGTACGTTTATGTTTAAACTCTTTCTGCACAGGCAGCCTTCCATAGGCAAAGAAACCACTTTTATAACATGTAGCCCTCCTAATGAAACTGAGCAGTCACTACAACATAAAACTCTACACAGCTTCAAGGCACTGAGCCTTGATATTTTATTTCACAATTGTGTATCTACCATTTAACTCTGAAAGATATTTCTTACAAAAAGATGATTCCTAAAAGGAAAGTTTGGAATTTTATTATACCTCTGGGCTAGACTGGCTGATCTTTGAAGAAATAAAGTTGTACCCTTTTCATTTCATATCCATAGGACAATATTTTAGCAGTATGTAGAGGTCAGAAGGACAAGAACCACAGGGCTATTGTCATGTGATGCATTGCTTATAAAGCTAAAACCAAGATCACTATGCTCAAAGGGCAGTCATAACATAGGCCTTAATAACATGGCATATCAGAGTTTGACTGATTATATCTACTGAGGTGGGAAAATCCCATTTTAAGGGCTCAAAAAGGGGAAGGAGCAAGAGAAAAGCAAACAAAAAGATATGCAAGAAAAATGCAAATTATTTTCATGGGACAAATGAAATCACTCTCTTTCTGGCCTCCTTGGTTCCAAGAATTTTTGCCCCTCAGCCTCCTGTGTACAAAGACTAAACTGTTCTTATCACAATCAAATTCATAAAAGATTTTCAAAGGAATCTCTCTTTGCTTATCAGAACTGTGGACTGGAAGAGGATCACAAAGAAGCAGCACTGCCATAAACTCCTTTCCCACAAGGAAATTATTCCTTCTGTAGTTGTTGCTGCATTGTAATGGAAGAGGGGCATCAATACATGTTAATATCAGAACGGGGTCTTGTGATTTCTAATGATGCATAGTCTTTTTTTAAGAGAATGCAGCTGCAGGTTAGCACATAAGGATTTAGCAGGGCAAATCCTGTTAACATTGATGCAAGTTGTACAGCTAACCCCCTGCACTGGAAATTTATCTTCCTGTGTTTTCATATCTCCAGGCCCTGGAGAGAAAAAGATTCTTCAATAAATCCTCAAAAGTCTAAGGCAGCAAAAGTTTGAATGGAAAACAAAAATCTTAAAGGTGCAGTAAAATAATAAACAATTTAATTAAATTGAATGTCGTATTTTAAAAATTATATGCAAATAAAATATTTTACAAATATTTTAAGACTCTTTGACCCATTGTTCTGTTTCATGCAATAGGTCACATTTATAATGAACTCTAATGAAAGGCACTTCACCAGCAAATATCTTGTGCTCTATAGGATGGTGAAGTATATCATAGCAAAACACGATCAATTGTTCATCTTTTTGGGAAGAAATGAAGCTACAAAGCTATGGCTGACTACACTACTGGAAATATAAGTGATTACAACGTTAAACTCAAACTGTTAGTAACTGCTGCACCTTCTACAGTCACAGATAAAAGTTTCTACCTCCGAACCCTGCCTTTTCCAGCTTCTTGTGATATAACGTATATATTTAAAGAGAAGGCAATGTAAGATCGATCTCCCAGAGCATCATGTGATATTAGTATTTTGTCTCCTAGACTATATTATGCATCCCAGAAAACCTGCCAGGCTCTAGGCAGGATGCAAAAAATGGGGTACTCACCCAGAGAAGAAAAACAAATACATTCTCCTCTCAACATCGTTCACAAATACTGTGACCATGTGCAGGCTCCTTTGGTACAGAGGTGTATATTCATGTTAAAAGGAACTCCTCATGCATATGTGGGACTTTAAAGCAGGCCCCAAGCACCTGAAACTTGCATAATCATCACAAATCTAGGCAATAGGGAGGGATACTTCACACAGACAATTCTTCCTAAGCAAATTGAAAGATTTCCTTTCTTTTGATAGGAAATGGACCTAAATGCAACCTAGTATCATGTCCTTACACCAGAAAATCTCTCTTAGTCCAAAAGTTTGAGAATGTGAATGCAGCAGGTTTTTACTCTGCATGAGCACCTTCATTAGCCGACTATGCTGAAGTACTTCAAACATCCATCTTCCATGAATCCTGGTGGTTTTACTCACCATTACTGGGAGCTGCCTCCTTGTGGCCAAAGAAGTTAATCCCATTTCATCAGATATACGTTTTACTAAAACAAGCACAGAAAGTACTGGAAGTGCTACTTGACTGAAAAGGAGGGCACACGCTTAAAAATGCTGAAGAAGATTGAAAACAGACAGCACTGAATTTTACCCCTTTCAGGTTACCAGTAATTATTTTGGGAAACTGCAAGATACAAAAAACTTGTATCCAAAACTTTTATGTAGGGGCAAAAGATTTAATGAATGCCAGGTTAATGTATATGATCCCAAATAACTGATACGTGAAGAGGATGAGTGCAGATGAAACTGTGCAAGCAAAACTGCACTGAAGCCAGAAAAAGGATGTTTCTGTTCTGTGGGAAAATCACTCGATTCTGCCCTTAAGTCACAGGCTTCCTTCTGGTGTTTGTACCTGCATAAGTCTTCTGGCAAAGAAGACCCTGCTCTGTCTTTCCTCATGTGGGTGCCAGGGTACATCATTGCTCCCTCTAGCAGAGGATTCCACTGCTGTGGACCTGGCACCTCAAGTGCTGCCTTGGCAGTTGTAATGAAGATAAATTTATTGTGGCTTTTATCAGAGCAGTTCATAAAGAGCCTAATAGGGATGGGATTTCTCGTCAGCAGGCCTGCAGGGACCAAAAGCCAGGCAGCCAACTCTGCAGCTGGCAGGGACTTTAATTTACCATGCCACCCCCTGTAAATCACTAGTGCTGAACAGAACAGCTAAGTCTTGGCCAGGGATAGCAGCAGGACACCTAAGCAGACAAACGAGAAGGGTTAACAGAAGGGTTTGGTCCTGCTTTGAGCAGGGGGTTGGACTAGATGACCTCCTGAGGTCCCTTCCAACCCTGAGATTCTACGATTCTATGATTCTAACACCAGCACACTATGAACCTGATTCTGATCTCGGCTCTACCATGGGAAATTAGGAGAAACTTCACTGAAGTTAATGGAGTTACAGCAGCATAAGAGAGATCAGAATAAAGCCTTAAGATTCCATGTTCAGTAGCAGTTAACATACAACGGATTTCCTACCTTAGTATCCAAAAGGCCTCTCTGCTTTTATACAGTTCCCACAATTCATAACAGACATTATTGTATTTTTAACTTCATTTTGCTATATGAGACGCAGCCTTTTCCCCTTTCAGGTTCTTATTTACTCCACAGAGAGGGCACAGAGCCCAGACTGAGACAGACACGATTTAAAATTCTGCAGAGGCGGCACTGGACTCTGACCAAATTACTGAACTGAGGCTGCCTGACTATACGGCATGCAGAGGACATTGATGAGAGGAGAGAACAATCACACATTCATTATAAGCATGTCTCTTGCTGTGCTACCATTGGCAAACAAGTCTTGATGGAAACTCCTTGTCAGTACTAAACCAGTTGCGTTTCTTTCACAACCATTTACTAGAAGGCAACTCGGAATTGGGCGACGGTTCAGTTCAAATACAGCCACACCTTTTCCCAATTCGCTAGTATGGATTACTGCAGTGTTAACAATTCCCCGTTTGCGTTTGGGTGGGGCGTTGCTAGGTTCTGAAGGGTCTGCAATACTTTCAGTTTATTGTTCCCCATTTTCCAGAGTGTAAATGGCCTCCCACCTGTTGGGCTTTGCACAGTACAGTAAAGTGCTCGTGATGTGGTTAACAGAGTTACCCAGAGTATTAGGGAATGGAGCCATGCTTCGCGCCTCCAGACCTCCTCTTAGTCCGCCTCAGTTTTCTCCCCATTCAATTTTTTTGTGATGCAGCTGAATAAAGCAGCACATTCCCAGCCTGCAGACCTGTGAGCTAACCCTTTACAGTACACAGCACTGGCCCTACAGGGACGGCCTCCTATATAGCACCTTACATTGTATTCAACTTTTGCTTTCTAATGTGTCTATTGGGAGTTGGCCCAAGCATATTATAAGGCTCCCTATTACACACAAACACAAACAATGCTATTTTACTTGTCAGTTAGCAACTCACATTTTTTAATGTTAATGCAATTTAACATTTGTCATTACCTATGAAGTTCATAAGAAGATGCGCTATCAGAGTGAAATCTCCCCTGCTCACGTGATAGTATATCTAGGTGTGATCCCAGGGCTAGATTAAGATTATGTTGCCATTTTAAATAGTCCAGTATATTCTTTTCCATGTAACAGGTCACAAAGCAGGTTAGTTTCATGAAATGTGAATATAACACAATAGAAAACAGTGCTAGCCTGCTCTTCTTACTCAAGATCCTATTTGGTCTCTAGTCTGTTAAAATTCTGCAAAATAATGAGTATTTTAAAATGGTCGAATATAAATTTTACAGAAATGATAGAAAGTCAGCGTTCTCTTTCTAATTCTTCCACAATTTGGGGCACGTTTCAAGAGTGTAGCAATTATGCCAGAGGGGGCTGGGCTGAGGGTCTGACTATCCATGTCAGGGTCTAAAATGAGTGCAGCTTTGCAGCTAATCTCCAAAACCTCTCTGTTCCATACTAAAAACACAAACAAGTTCCAGAACATATTGTGAAACTGCTGCACTTCTCCCCTCCATACAAACTCATTGTGAGGGACGCACTCATCCATGTGTCATGCCAGCACATAGTGTTAAACTAACACGAATGGATAGCTGCCTGTACGACAGGTGCTGCTGTCACCTCTTCATGCCTGCCAGTAGCTGCTTTGGTATGACTTTGAAGGAGAAAGCATGAAAATTAGGAAGCCTCTGTCATCACAATGAAATAGAAAGAAAAGTTGAGGGCAACCACAGCACTTCCACAGATATTGTCATTTGTAGGCAGATGAAGCCACCCCCCTCTCCTTCCAAATGGGCCAGACGCAGGTTTACTGCACTGTTCCTGAAATTAGAGAACTAAGGAGGCAGATCTTTTGCTTCTGCCACAACGACCTGCACCTACTGGCTGTGTCCCCCGCTGCCCTGGACAGGGATAAAGGGGGTTGCAGAATTGTCAACATGCTGAGCGATAACCTATACCAATCCACATAACGAGTGGCCTAAAGTGGCCAGATAATTAGAAATCTGACCCAAGCCTTTTATTTGTTGTTCCTGCACTGGAGTCAGTAACTCATCCAAGAAAATGTCCATTTTCTTCCATTCTAGATTTAACACACGTGCGCTTTGCTTCCTTTCATTTCCTAATTCCTTCTTTCCTTGCTCCAACTCAGTCTGAGGCCTTGTCTACACTACGGGCTAAATCAGCACCACTGTGATCGATGCAGTGGCATCGATTTAGCGGGTCTAGCGAAGACATGTTAAATGAATGGGAGAGTGCTCTCCCGTTCACGTGCATAATCGTGCCCCCTTACCAAGGGGCAGAAGAAGCACATCTCTCGTCAACATAGCATAGAGTGGCCACCGCTGTAAGTCAATCTAAGGTACGTCGACTTACGTTGCATAACTTACATAATTGAAGTAGCATCACTTGGATCAACTTACAGCATTAGTGTAGCCCAGACATGATATACCTGTTCTCTAGTTAACACATTCTTTATCCTGTTGGGAAAAGCAGGAAGTATCCCTTTAGGGTTGGGGTGCTGCCCTGATTAATATGGGAGCTACACACACCAGCGGGGGTGAGCGGGGGTGCAGAGAGAAAACGTGGCCAGAGTTTTATAATGAGGTCATATCTGTGAATGATCCATCCCTTTAAGAAAAGAGTTTAGCTCCTCTTTAGTCCCTGTTGACTACTGCTCATTGTCTGGGAAGAACAGGACATCAATCTTTCCACCTCTTCTCAGCACCCAAGGCCTTCTTGTTCCACCATTTCTTATTTGTTCTTCTGGATGCAGAGGCTGCCAAGTCTCCTGTTCTACTAGAGATGTCCTAAGAATGTCCATGAAGTGAGCAGAAAGTCCTGTGGCCGTATAATCTCACCATTCCAGCAGGAAGAGAGTGGCTTTTATTTCAGGAACTAAAGATCATTCAATAGAATTCACCCTGCAGGACACAAACTCCCCACCAAGACCACCGGAATTTTAAAGCTCTTGTTACTTTAGCATGCCTTGCTCTCCTTATTTTCCTACTGACCCATAATCCTAGCAATTTCTAGCTACTATTATTTTTAACAGTAACTACTGCAATTGATGGAGTCACCCCAAGACTTTTTCAAGATCCCTCCAATCCAGTGCTCCAGATGCATGCAGGAAGCTGGTAAACCTGAAGTACGGGATATTGAAACAAACTCCCAGGAGCAATGGTAGCACATCAATTTGGATCTGCCCAGAACAACATCCAGAGAGTGATGTCATGTGATAGAGTGTTCCTGATGCCCCTTCACACCCACTCTACCTAATTCCATCTTTCCTTGCTCCAACTCAGTCTGAGGCCTTGTCTACACTACAGGCTAAATCGGCGCCACTGTGAGTACAGATGGCAGGGAATGTGAGTAAAAATTCTGACTGTGAATTTGCAGCTCTTACCTACTAAATGAAAGGTAGGCACTTTCCCATAGATGGCTGATTGAAAAAAGAGGTTGAAATGTGATGTAATTTGAGTCTTTGCTGATCAAGACCCTCATCCAGGCATGGTTACTGAATCAGAGTAAAACAAAGATACATGGACAGAAGAGGGTCCTTGGGTGATTATGAACACTTAATACTTCCAGCTGCCACACTGTTTACTGGTCTGTGTGGATAGCATTCCCCCAGATCAATTAGCCTCTATTATGTATGCTTTGTACGGTAGAGCTACTTTGGGAGGAACTGTGCAGCTAAATATAAATATGGAATAATACTGGATATTTTCAGATTTTCAAACTGGATGCCTTTATGATTCCTAATAAAAAGCATGAATACGTACACAGGCATATTAAACATTAAGCAGAGGTAGGTGTTCTGGACTATTGTTATATTTATTTTTGGGAGCACATCAACACACTTCTAATAAGGTAATAAAAGGGCAATAAAACCACATGTCTGTATATAGTTTCTTGTAAGAACAAGCTTAGGAAAGGAAATGATTGAATAGTTTGTTACATAATTTTTATAAACAACATCTCTGGGTAACAGCTTGTGACTCATTTACTAAAAATTAGGATATGAGTTTTATTTAACAAAGTTCAAGGGAAAAACATTGCAATGAGACTCAAACTACACATTGCACCTTGTCTACCTATAGTAGTACTTACAAATACGTCATCCTTTACTAATTGGCAGAATTAGATTATGATAAACTCATAATTCTTGCTATCATACACACACACACACATATTATTTGTACTCCTCCATGAGTCTAAATTGTCTTTTTCTGAGGAAAAGCTGCAATAATTTATTCCTGGTGTCCAATTTCCATGTCTCCCACGTGTGAGCAACGTATCTTAATTCAAGATACGGTACATCAATATATGTCAGCCACAGGCTTAAAAAAGGTACAAGGCAATAAAACAGGTATTTCATATGGTTGAAAGCTAAAAGCTCCCCTCACATTAGCCACAAAAACTGTTTGAAATGCTTATATATTGACAGCTAGCTACTAGTTTAACTGTAATTTAACCTGTATGTTTTCTTTACTAAGTGCACCAATAGACGTTTGCTGTCTATAAATTGTCATTGTAAGGAAGAGACAGTCAATTTCCTTTAAACAAATTGATTAAAAAGGTTCTATATTCCTAATCACTCAGCTTTTCCAGAGGAAAATTAAAGTTTCAATAACAATTTTATATCCTACTCAAAACTTTAGTTTCATTTTTTAAAACATATCTGATTAACTAAATAGCCTGTGCAACTTTGTTTGGCATCTAGATATCTATCAACATTGCATTTCAACATAATATATGATACTAGTAAAATCAATGCTGAAATGTTTCAAAGCGAGATTTTGCAGACAAAATTGTTTGTCTTAACAGATCTGTATTAGCTTCAGCAAGCAGATCCATCAGCCTAAATTGCTTGCAAATTGCAAAATCAGAGCTTCCTCCTAAGCCATGATATGCTATGTTCTAGTTAGAAAGTCAGCTTTCACAGGAGCTCCAGATGCCAGGTGATAAGAATTACTGATGCATTGCTTTCAAAGCAGTTTGTTTTATGGCTTGGCAGGTCTGGCTTTTAAATTCAGCTGTGCTTCATTAACATACAGAATGACAGTCTACAAAAAGGTTACATTATGGCATCAAACATGTTCGGCCTTTTCTATTTCTGCTGCCAGTTATAGGTCATTTTAAACAAACATCTGGCAAGTGTATTTTTAAACTGCATCTGTAGTTTTTAATTAGGTATCTCCTGGGAATGCTAGGAGAGGAAAGAGAAAGACTTCCCTAGGGAAAGAGCTGGCAATTTGGTCTGTGCAATGCTACAGTAGCTGACTTGGCTCATTTTATTGTATTATACAAATCAACAGTGATGCGAAGAACCTTTTGCACAAGAGAAAGTTAATATTAACTACATGCAAGGATGAGCAGATCCTTCGTGCCTTTAACAGCAACACGGAGCTACTACGTAGGGACTAACTACCAAACAGAAAGTTGTTTATTACACACAGAGCAGGCAGGATTTTTCCTTCATGCAGAAAAGGAAACAATAAAAAGAGTGCTACCACACAGCTCCAAAGAGCTCGGCTACAATTCCGTTTGTTTCTAGAGTTTTCTGACTGTCAGTCAATTTTACCAAAGCTCCTTTGTGGAGTAGAACCATTCCTATATTCCAACAAATTCTGGACAAATATTTTGAGATGGTTATGTGTTTTGTTTAAATTTCCTAACAATCACACAACAAACACAGCAGAGATTTATCTTCTGGCACGGAGCAATGAGATGTAGCCTCTCTCTGTTTGCTACTCATTTTTTTCCAGCTGACTCCTTTGGAAATGTTTAGCTCTAATGTCGATTTTTTCCTGGTATGATATATTAATCATCCAATTGCACATATTTTTGCTTTGGCTATCAGACAGGTTAAAATTTACATGCTATTTTGCCCATAAAAGTTGTGTTTGCTGATTAGTTGGAGGAGAGGGCTTTCTATAGAAACATGTCAAGTATCAGAGGGGTAGCCATGTTAGTCTGGATCTGTAAAAGCAGCAAAGAGTCCTGTGGCACTTTATAGACTAACAGAAGTTTTGGAGCATGAGCTTTCGTGGGTGAATACCCACTTCGTCGGATGCATGTAGTGGAAATTTCCAGGGGCAGGTATATATATATGCAAGCAAGAAGCAGGCGAGAGATAACGAGGTTAGTTCAATCAGGGAGGATGAGGCCCTCTTCTAGCAGCTGAGGTGTGAAAACCAAGGGAGGAGAAACTGGTTTTGTAGTTGGCAAGCCATTCACAGTCTTTGTTTAATCCTGAGCTGAGACACCTCAGCTGCTAGAACAGGGCCTCATCCTCCCTGATTGAACTAACCTCGTTATCTCTCGCCTGCTTCTTGCTTTCATATATATACCTGCCCCTGGAAATTTCCACTACATGCATCCGACGAAGTGGGTATTCACCCACGAAAGCTCATGCTCCAAAATGTCTGTTAGTCTATAAGGTGCCACAGGACTCTTTGCTGCTTCTATAGAAACATGCAACTGGGCCGCTTTGCTTTTTTCCTTACTGGTATATACAAGCAATAAAAAAAAATCTATTCTACAGCAATGCCTATTAAAATGTAAACACGGCTAGAGAATTTTGAGTAGGATACAAGAATGCTTTATTCAAAATCAGAGGGAAAGGCTGTCTAAAGCTGTTTAAAACTTACCACCACATGTAAATACATCAGGTTACATGTTCCACTAGAGATCAACATTATGTTTATATATTTACTGAAGTTACTGATACGTGGTAGCTCTCCGACGGAGAACGCTGGTTTTAAGATTCAAGTATATCTCCTCACCTGGCACATCAAGACTCCCTATGGGAGTTCTAGCCCACAAATCAGACATGACCTCATCTTTCACTTAATCAGAAAGTTTTTTTAATCATACTGAATCCCCAGTGTCTTGGTATGATGTAGGTTTCATGGGCTGGAACACGAACCTGTGCTCTACTGGACTGGAGGTAAGAGCAGAAGAGCTACACATTTGTTTCACTTGACCTTGGATTCAGCCATCCTGATTTTTGTGGGACAGTTTGTATATCCAGTACTGCAGCAAACTCCTCTCTCATGTAGGATACCCTTGTAATTTAAACTAAATGAGATGCTGATGAATTAAAATGCAGGGCTCCATTGTAAAATGCAATTATAAATGGCAGAATACACCTTATGTATGCAAGTAAACTATAAGTATGTAAATGTATATGTATTTAAATTAACATCTTGAAGGTTCATGTTGCCCCAAGGGGACAAAAGGTATCGCACACAAAAGAGAAGTGTTTGTATAAAAAGATGGTCAGATGTGTAATACTGTAGCTAAGAAACCAATCTGCAAATGTATAATAAAATATGGCCTTAACAATCAATTCACCATGTATCATTACATGTAAACTCACCCGCCATGCTCCAGAGGTTACAACCCTACTAATGTGTATTTTTTTACGGCTTGTTTTTGTCACACTAAAGATAATAATACATTGCACATCAACCTGATCTTAAATAATGGATCTGCTAAAAAAAAAGTGTATATTGCTGTTATGTAAAGTCACCCCTCATGTGTGTCATTTTGCAGCTCTATTTAGCAAATCAGTTAAATAATACCATGTTATCAATCTGCATTTGGCAGCTAAATTAGGTGAAGAGCAATTATGGCATTACACTAATAACAGTTAAAAAAGAAAAGACATGAATGCTTAAAAACAACAAAACAATATGAGTGATAGATACAAGTGTAAACTCCCTATATTATCTGTGCTCATCTCCCCCAGAACAGGTTGGGTGGAGTTTAAATTAAAAATAAAATAGGCTCCTACATACCAACTTGGGTTTATATGGAATGTTGTGATAACTGTCATTTTGCATTCATCAGAGAAATCCCACGGGATTTGTTTAAGTATTAAATGTACCAAATTTTTGTTTACTGAGAAAACATAATAAAACCAGTCTCCTGGATGGCATCCTGACGGTTTCCTCCCCCCCCCCCCCACCCCAAAGCCATTCATAAAATAAACATGTTGTACCAAGTTTCTGAGCAGAAACGCTGCTTTACCAGGGCACAGGAATGTAAAGATTGGAACTACAATCAGTAAGCAATAGGGTCTTAAAGACTTCCCATCTACTGCTCCTTCTGCAGTATTTCAGAATATTTAAATAAGATCTGATCTGACTTACCCTGGCACAAATAACGAATAAACCTTCCAGTCACTCGAGAGACATCAATGTAAAAGTAGCATAAGCAAAATCAAAATCATCGCAATTATTAATATTTACATTTTATTAAGTGCTCACAGGAAAACTTGAGTCCCACAAAATCCCGAGTGAAAGATGAGATTGAACCAGACAAAAAGAAGGACATTAGGCTCTGATATTCTGCTTCAAACAAATGATTTCATATTTCCCTTGCTCTTTTTCCAATCCAAAAGGATGAATGGTTGCATTTTTAGTCAATAATGATGTCACAGCCTGTTGGCAGTAGAAATTTCTAACTAGTGAGGAATTAATAAATTCACATCCGTCCCATGAAGTGTAGCTATACTATATTAAAAAACAACATGCTATCATGGGGCCATAACTAGACAACTAATACTGAACATTAGAGGAGCCATCACTAAGGCCTGGTCTTAGGTCGACATAGCTATGGGTCTCAGGGATGTGACAAATCCACATCCTTGTGTGCTGCAGCTCTGCCGACCTAAATCCCCAGTGTAGACGCAGGTAGATCAACAGAAGCATTCTTCCATCTACCTATCTACCGGTCACTTGGGGAGGTGGAATTACCTACAGTGATGGAAGAACCGCATCCATTGCTGAGCTGTGCGTCCACACTATGGGGTTACAGCGGCATAGTTGTGATAGCTGTACTAACCCCCATAATGTAGACAATCAGCAAGACTCAAATTCTGCTCCTCACCTTAAAATAGAAGACTGGAACATTTCAGAAAGAAATCTGATTGGAAATAAAATATCACATTTCTCAGAATTTTTCCCCATTGAGCATTTCATGTTTTGTTTTCATTAATGGACATCCCTAAGCACAGGACATTAAAATATTATGATAGCAATGGACATAAATCATTGCATCCAAAGACTGATAAAAGAGTGTTGACATAATAGACTTACATTTTTGTAAGGTGTTTGACTTGGTACCACCTGACATTTTGATTAATATGCATTTTAATATGACTAAATATAAACACATACATCTAGGAACAAAGAATGCAGGCCATATTTACAGAATGGGGTATTCTTCCTGGGAAGCAGTGACTCTAAAAAAGAATCAGCTCCCAGTGTGATACTGTGGCCAAAAGAGTGAATATGATCATGGGATGCATAAATAGAGGAATGTCAAGTAGGAGTAGAGAGATTTTTTTACCTCTATATTTGACTCTGGGGCAACCGTTGCTGGAATATTGTGTCCAGTTCGGGTACCCAGAATTCAAGAAGGATGTCGACACATTGGAGAGGGTTCAGAGAAGATCCACAAGAATGATTATAGGATTAGAAAACCTGCCTTATACTGACAGAGTCAAGCTCATTCTATTTAAACTGAACAAAGAGAAGGTTAAGGGGTGACTTGATCACGGTACACAAGTACCGACATACGGACAAATATTCAATAATTGGCTATTCAGTCTAGCAGGGAAAGGTAGAATGTTATCCAATGTTGAAACTGAAACTATACAAATTCAGACAGGAAATAAGGCATTCCGTTTTTGATAATGAGGGTAATTTACCAAGGGTCATGGTGAATTTACCAAAGGTTGTGGCGGATCCTCCATCACTGACAATTTTTAAATCAAGATTGGATGTTTTTCTAAAAGATCTGCTCTAGGAATCAATTTGCAGAAGTTCTGTGGCCTATGTTATACAGGAGGTCAGACTGGAGTATCAATGGTCCCTTCTGGTCTTGGAATCTATAAATCCTCTGATATATGCTATCATGGAAATATATCTTTTTAGGTAAGGTGATGTGAAAGGTTGTTTTTGCAGTCTCATCAAGAGGCCATACTGAATGAGCATGGAGACGAATCCCTAGGAAACCCAGAGGTGATCCTTCCATGCTCAATTTCAGACACAGTGCTGGGAAAGCTTGCACCTCCTCTGCGGTGGCGGAGCCTGTTCTGTGGATAAACACAAAACAAGTTTCTTAAATGCCTGTTATCACTGAGTCCAGCTGAGTCACTTCTGTTCATAGCTAGTAGCATACAAGCAAAGCAAAGCAGGGATTTCCTCCATGCTATTTACCCTGCGATAAAGTTTCAAGATCTACCTGCTTTTGTTTAAACATTTATATTGAGGAAAAACAGCCAAAAGAAAATGACAATATAAAATATCCTTGTAATCTCCTATGGCTCCTGTGGCCCCAATACCTAACAACCAATTAGCACATCAACAACATGTTTAAATAACTGCTTTATATTTTCGAGCAGTTATGTGCTTGTCCTAGGTGTAATTAAACGTCTTCAATTCTAATTGAAATCTGCAGTGTGAAAATTATGCTGAAATCAACTTGAATGCACAGAATGAGCTACCAAATAAAAGAACTGATTAACTTCGACACCTAGCCAAAATCCCAGGAATGGCACAAAGACAACACATGCACAACTATATAGTATCGACAGAAAAACATCATTTCATGTGTTTACTTGACTAATCTCTTGAATTGTTACATTTGGCCAGGGCACCTTCCTTCACATGCAGAATATGGTCTCTTCAAATAATTTACAATGTATTCCTTTTTGCTGACATGACATAAAAATAATTTAAGATGGAATCTGTATAGCACCTTCCATCTGAGGAGAACATAGCACAGAACACCTTGGTGACGCAGGTCGATTTTATTAGTGTCATTTTGCAGATAGAAAAACGGAAGCACAACAAAGTGGAATTCCTTGCCAGGGTCACACAAAATACTTCACTGGGTGCCACTGCTGCAAGCGCTATTTGGAAAACACGCTCCCAATTGAGATGAGGAAGGCAGATTTGATTCTTTTCTTTTGCTCCTGTGACTCTCATTCGGAGCAAAGGCTGTAAGGAGCAGTTCTCCTCCAGTTCCCCCAAGCTACCCTCACTGGGCTTCATAATATGAAACACAGAACACTCCTATTTATATATTAAAGAATTTCCACCATTTTCTGTGAACATGAGACACTGGTTTTAAGTTCCTCTCATTTAGTCACACACATTTAAAGTCAAGTTAAAGTCAATAGAGAAAGTTAAAGCTGAACACAGCACAATCGAATTATGATTTTATGATCTGCGTGGGAGGTTTTAAAGAGCCTGCAGCTCACCAGATTAGACTTAAAAACACCCTGTTTGGCTAAAACCCTATTTCATTCCAACATTTTGAATCTGTTTTTCCTTTTGCATCACCACTAAAGACTAACATATTTGTGTATGAAAACAAAAGACATTTTCTCCTCTTGCTTGACTCATGATGGTCTGTTATATCCAGAATTAATAATGACATCACAAGTGTATCACAATGGAAGTAACTGTGATTTCACAAAACTTGGATAACTCAAGCAAACGGAAGAGAACATGAAGAGGAACCTCAAAGAATTCAGAGTTCAGTTTCAGTTTGGATACTTAGTTGAAGCTAATCTGAACTATCCAAACCTCGCGGGTTTGCAAAGTTTGACTAAAATATCCAGTACTTCTACTGCACCTGTGGTTGGAAAGACTGTTCTAAAACCTCTCTCCAAGATTTATGCATTTCCAATTCTAGACCTTGGCTGGAACCTCGACATGTGAAACTGAAGTAAAATAGCGGTCTGGGAATAACATTAATCGGAACATTTGGGAGCTTTAAAAACAGCTCCATTTGAATTTAGATGAAGGGCAGGAGGTTCTCCTTCTTTTCATCCAACATGGTTCATCCCTCCACAGAAATAGCTCAGCAATCCAAAGGAATGGGATAGGAAGGCAAGTATCTGACAGGTCTGCAGCCCCATTCATTAAAGCTGGAAGCTTATGTCTGATGCAGATTCTCTGCAAGACAGAGAAGGTGCGAGAAGGGGAATAGCCCAGCAACTAAAGCCTCATGATCAACTGCCTCAGATCTGATCTGTGACGGGCTGGGTCACAGAAACCCCCTTGGGACTGTCACCTGATGTGCTGAGACTACCCCTGAGCCCGTTTCCTCTGCCAGTTTGGGCCTCCAGAACCCTGCCTTGTCGAGCCAGACACGCCAGTCTGCTCCAAAACAGACCCAGGGTCTGAACCACGCACCCCAAGTCTGCAGACTTAACTGAAAACAGCTTAAGAAGTGCTCCTGCCTCCAGCACCCAATGGGATCCAAACCCCAAATGAATCCGTTTTACTCTGTATAAAGCTTATACAGGGCAAACTTATAAATTATCCACCCTCTATAACACTGATAGAGAGATATGCACAGCTGTTTGCTCCCCCAGGTATTCATTACTTACTCTGGGTTAATTAATAAGCAAAAGTATAAAAAGTAGGATTTAAGCAGTTCCAAGTAATAACAGACAGAACAAAGTAAGCTACCAAGCAAAATAAAACAAAACATGCAAGTCTAAGCCGAATACATTAAGAAACTGATTACAGCTAAAATCTCACCCTCAGAGATGTTCCAATAAGCGTCTTTCACAGACTGGACTCCTTCCTAGTCTGGGCCCGATCCTTTCCCCTGGTACAGTAGTTGTTAGTTCCAGCTCAGGAGGTAACTAGGGGATTTCTCATGACTGGAACCCCCATTGTTCTGTTCCACCCCCTTATATAGTTTGGCACAAGGTGGGAATCTTTTGTCTCTCTGGGTCCCCACCCCTCCACCTACATGGAAAAGCACCAGGTTTAAGATGGATTCCAGTATCATGTGACATGGTCACATGTTCTGTGAGACCCCCCCCCCCCAGCCTTCATTCTTCTTGGTCTGACTCACAGGAAGGCTTGCAAGTAAACAGAGCTATTTGCAACCAATTGTTCTAGTTGATGGGAGCCATCAAGATTCCAAACCACCATTAATGGAGGATCTCAGAGTTGTTTCATATTTCTCATTTCAGATACAAGAATGATACATACAATCAAATAGGATGATCACACTCCGTAGAGTATAAGCTTTGTAATGATACCTTACAAGAGACCTTTTGCATGAAGCATATTCCAGTTACATTATATTCACACTCATTAGCATATATTCATAAATCATATGGAGTGCAATGTCACATGATCTTTATTCATTCAAGTCACAGATGGAACTAGGCTTTTTTAACACTGGAGATGGTGAAATGATAGCAGGGATTTTCCTTTAGTAAATAACAACATTACAGTGTGTTCCTCTCCTATCCTGATCAGTCTGACAGGTTGGCAACAGTTCCTGGTAGTTGGCTGACAATTTCTAAACAAAATGTTTTTCATTTTTTTTAATATAAGGAAAAGCCTAAGCATTTCTATTTTAAACAAGCTATCAATTTAAATTCAATTTAGGTTTTTTGGTTAATATTCTTCCCACTCTCTAGATCAGCCAGAAAATAATGCACATTCTTTCAGATTTGTCATATGCAATAATTCTTTCACACAGAAATCCACTTTGGCTGATATCTCAGCTGAAGAATGCATCCAAGAAATTCCAGAAATATGGGTAATTCCGTTCCAGTTTTGACTAATTTTGAGAAGAAATCAACAACATCTGCCTGTAGCTTTGGTCACATTGCAAGTTTGCATAATAAAGATTTCTTCTTAATTCAAATAAAATCCTTAAAAACTTTGAGAATCCACCTCTCTCTCTCTCAGATTAAGGTAATAAACATACATGCAAATATACCCAGAGTTGTTGCACTGTCAAAAAATTTTCTCAGGATAAAGCATGCAAAAGATCCAGTGCAATACAGTATGCAATGATAAGTGAGAAAACATGCATTAAATCTGATAAAGTAAAAGCACAAATTCTTCCTTTAAGTATTTGGGATCAAATCAAATACAGCAGTTTGTAAATACTGCCACAGGAATGTCACATTTTTTCTACTCTGCCATTCAGCTTAATTTTTCCAAAAATTCAGATATCCATGACCTCTTTTAACAAATCACCCAATGTTTTCTGCATTGACTTTTACCTTTAAAAACAGCAAACCCATATTTTTAATCATCACACATTTTATTTCTGGCAGGATGATAATCACAGCTCCACCCCAGTTTCCTTAGGTTATTAAGGTGGGCAGGGGACCCCTACAGGAGAAACATTTGCTCGCCATGACCTCAGGGGAAACATTTTAACTAAGTAGCTGAAATGTCGGAAACATGTTGTTCCCCATTTAACTAACTGACAGACTTACAACTGTAGATTAATTACACAGGGAAAAGGTACAGGCAGGGTTCACTTTTATTTCCAGTATCCTTCATGTGTGTCCATAAGGGCTATCCTCTGTGTTCTGCATCTAAACGATTCTGATGGTTTCTAAAGTCAGGTCAGATCCACGATGCTCACAGCAAGATCTCCAAGCCTTTCAATCTACATATACTCAATTTGCACAGTCTGACGTCAATGGGAGCAGGATCAAAGTCTCCCTGGTTTCAATGTGTCTGTGTTCACAAGTGAAGGACTGAACAGTATTGGCTAGAAAGAGGAATGGACTGAGTAGAATCTGATGACGATGGAATACAATTCTGTCATGAAGTCAATGTGCTAGGGTGCCTTTCTTGAAAATATACTGTCAACAGTCCTGTGCTGTGTAATGTTATGTATTGGTTTTGTAACACACGGAGACTAGTCTGAGATTATGCACGTTTTCACTTATGATTTAAGCAAGGAATGGAACTCCAAAGAGCAGAAGTGAATGTTCACTGCAACTGAGTTGCTGTGCCACTTGGCCCACATTTTAAAATGTTGTAATGATTCAGATTTTGTAAAACACTTTATCAATCCATTCCAGACCCTGACAATTGCAGCTTGTTGCTCTGTTACTAAATTTAATGAGACAAGTCAATATTCAAATTCCACAGCCTCAAAAACGTGCTCTGCATGCAGCCAATTATTCATATTTTAAAATTATAATCCCAAATTATCCAGACCGAAGAAAGTTTGCACAGTCTCAACAGCATGTTCCTGTTGCAGTGAAACTCTCTCTTCCTAGAAAGGATACCAGCCAGGACCAGGCACAATCTAGGCATTAATATTTTATCTAGCCGAAATAATCCTTGGTTATGGAGCGCAGCCACAACCTGGTCTGAATCTGAAATTCTGCAAAATATAAGAGTGTCCAGATTCACTGTTTCTAGTTAAAACGTTAGAGAGAGGCTAGTCCCGACGCTGAGCTCACGTGTACGCTGTACTCCCGCAAAGATCTGGGGACAGGGAGGTGGTTCTGGGGTTCCTGCTCTAGCCCTTCTCTGCTAAGCAGTAGTAGTTCAGAGTCCTCATGAATAAACAGCTGCTCTCTTGCTCCATTTGCCTCTCCCTTGTGTGGACAGTCCCTCCACACTTTGACACTCAGAGAAAAATATTTTAAAATCCAGAGTTGGAACTGGTATAATAAAAAATAAAGCCTGTAAAGATGAGGCACCTTTCAAGGTCTTGCTTGTTATTGTGAGTTCCTTGCAATAAAAACAGGCTTTTCACAAAGGTCTGAGACACTCTTTTTACTCTGCTAAAGAAATTCATAACACTAGCAGCAAAATGTATTCTTAATAGCAATATAACTGCTCTGCCAAAACAGCGTGCCTAAATCAGCCTTCATTTTATCATCACCCTTCTTAATCATTATATAGTCCTATAAATATACACAACACTCCTCAAAGAGTAGGGCATATCCTACGCCCCCACAGAGTTTCCATAGTATGACAGAGAAGGTAAACAAGGGCAAGACAAGATAAAAGACAGGAGTTCAGAGGAAGGTCTGGAGAGATTATTATATATGGAGATATACCTATCTCATAGAACTGGAAGGGACTCTGAAAGGTCATCAAATCCAGCCCCCTGCCTTCACTAGCAGGACCAAGTACTGATTTTGCCCCAGATCCCTAAGTGGCCCCCTCAAGGATTGAACTCACAACCTGAGTGCAGGCCAATGCTCAAACCACTGAGCTATCCCTCCTTACTGGTAAGGACTAGGAGAAATGAAGGGAACAAGAGAAAAGAGGACAACAATGTACATGTGAGCTTGAATTGAATACAGAAAGGACCAGGAAGCCATTGAAGGGATTCCAAGAAGGAAGGTGATGGAGATAGGGCTGTTTTGGACAGGCTGGAACAGGACAAGTGGAGAGCAGGAAGACTGGAAAGAGGTTTCCATAGTCAAAGTGTAGAGAAGGGCTTTTAGTAATGGGGACTGCAAGAAAAGGCCATTCCTGGGTGAAATTAGAGAACGAGTGACGGGATTCTGTAAAAAACAGCTTGTGCAAGAAAGGGAAATACAATCTGGTGAGAAAATAGTTTTCCAGCACCTACGAACAATCAACACATAGAACCAGTGCGCGTTTGGGCTCAGAACACTATCAGGATACAGCATAACTGCTGCAGCAGTCTTCTTAAAAAATTAAAATTCAAAATAAATGCTAAACACTGAAAGAGCAGTCTCAGCAGATCCAATGCTCTCAGACTCTCCCCTCTGCTGCGACACCTATAATAAATCTGCCAAAACATGACAGCGAGGCTCAGGGCTTATCCATTAAAAACATGTATAGATTTTGCAGCTTTCCTTTCTCTAACTTCTGTATATCACCTATCTTCTTAAATTATTAGCTCCTTGGGCAAGGGAGTGTGCACTTGTGTGTTTGTGCAGAACCTAGCACAGTGGGGACCCACCACTGAGTCAGACCCCTGGGTGCCGTTAGAATACAAGTAATAAATAAAAGGAATAACTATCACGTGGATGTATCTGGAAGGATGAGAAATGATCCGGTATATATGGACCTATTAACAGATACTCTAAATCTGAATTAAAATTCTGATTATTGTGGATGTTGACCTGACAGTCTCAGCTAGTATCCGTGTTTCTTGCCACAGGGACTGAGTAGGACATGGCCTTCACTCATGCTACTGACCAGAGCTCAACTCTCAAACCTTCAAATGTCAAATATCTAGTTCTGACAACACAAAAGACAATCTGTCAGTGGCCTTTTGACATTCAGATTTTCCCTCATGTATTGCTCCAATTTCAAGTGCTTCTGGGTATATTTGTACTGAAATAAAATCATATTGAAATACAGCATGTCAAGCAACTTCTGATCATTTAGGTTGGGGATTCACTCAATAACATGACCACTTTCCTCTTTGCCTTTTAGCTAGTTGGACACGCAGTAAGTTGGATTCACGCTGTTCTCCAATACCTCCTTTCCCCCATATAGCTGGAAAGTTATAGATGGATTATAGATGGATAGTTCATCCATCACAAATTCTGTAATTGTCCTTTGTTCTCCATTCGCATTGGCACTGCAGACTGACCTCCAGCACCTTTAGCTTGTACCTTTTCTATATAAAATCACTAGCCCTGCCTTTGACATAAGGTGAAAGCTTCTCCAGCCCTGTTGACTGTGATATAAATACTCTGTCCCACTTTGCAAACATTCTATCATGATTCTTTTTTGGTAATCTACCAGAATTAGATTGCAGCAGACAACAGACTATCAGAGAAAATGAAATAAGTTTAAAATATAAATACGTATGTCAGACAATTTTTAATCCTAAGACCAAATCTAAGTGTGAAGATTTTAGAAAGAGAATCTTAGCACTCTAGACATAGAAGACCCTTCTTCTCATAACAAAGCATCTTCCTGTAACCTTTATAAGAGTTTATTTCATTGGAGGATCACCTCTGATTGTCAACAGTGAGTTTGGGCTTGTCTCTTAAGTTAGCAGGTTCCTCTGAAGTTCAGATATGACCCTAGAAATAATGTCTTTACATAAGAAAATGTTCATCAGATTGATTCACTGTAAACACACTAAGGTTTGTTTTTATCAGTTGTTGGTTATCTACATAATATTTGCCAGTACACACCCCATCAGCCTAGTTGTGTACATCTGCACAGATACAATCACCTGTTAAAGTTGTAATCAAAGAGAATGAACTATTTGAAGTTCAAAGGAGTTGATCTGAGCACAAATATTTTCTCAGAATACTCTCTTAAAACTTTTTGACTCTCAGCACTAACATTCACAGGATCAGCAAAAGGGCCATTTATTAAGGGGATACCTTGTGTGTTTACCAGGTTTTCTAGCTTCTCAAATGCAAAAACTGGTGGAGTGGTAAATAACATGTCAGTTCTGCAAAGCATTCTGGATTGTTTGGTAAACTGGGCTCATTTGAACACAGCCATATGTGATGTCACACATCTAGGAACAAACACAGATCCCATTCACAGGATAGGAGACTATATTCTTAAAAGCAAGGACTTAGTAAAGGACTTAGGGGTCAAAGTGGATTACCAACTAAACATGACCTCTCAGTGCTCTGTAGTAGGTAAAAGAGTTAATATAATCTTTGGATGCATAAACAGGGTAATATAGAGTAAGAAGTAGGGAAATTATTACCTTTTAACACAACATTAGAGAGAGTATCCCAGGAGTACTGTGCTCATTTCCGGGATTCACACTTTAAAAAGGATGTTGAAAAACTGGAAAAGGTTCAGATAAGATGTCCAAAAATTACTGAAGGTCTGTAAAACCTGCCTTTGGGAGATAGATTTAAGAAACTCCATCTGTTTAGTTTATCCAAGTGAAGGTTAAGAGGTGACTTGATCACAGTGTTTAAGTCCCTACTTGAGGAGAATATTTCTAATAGTAGACGGCTCTTTACTCTACTAGACAAAGCATAAGATGATCCAATAGCTGGAAGCTAGACAATTCAGGTGCAAATAAGGTGCAAATTTTTAACTTCAAGATGTGGCAGATTCTCTAAGTCTTTAAATCAAGACTGGACACCTTCCTAAAAGATACAGCCTAGCTCAAGAAGAGGGAACGGGCTCCATGTAGGAATCCCTGGGAGATATTTTCAGGCCTGTGTTATGTGGGAGAACAGGCTAGATTATCTGAATGGTCCCTTCTTGCATTAACATCTATGAATTTATGAATCAATGTGCCCTTCTAGATGGGCTTTCAACAGCCATTACACACACCACTTTGATTTTGATAATTTAACATTAACATTAAGTATTTACAGACCTCTTGAGCTTTTTTTGTTTAATCAAGAGCTGAGCAATTTCAAAGGTGCTTTTACAGTTCAAATATCAGCTATTTGTATGCTGACAGGATTCTCCGATCTCACAGCAGTCCTACAACTGATGGTATATAAGCATTCTGGACCTGGTTTTGTAGGAATTTCTAAGCCTTCTTCCCAGATTTTGCAATTTCTCCACCAAAGATCACAGG